>NC_043001.1:88144143-88149143 GCF_006345805.1 Octopus sinensis | reverse complement strand
TATGTATGTATGTATGTATGTATGTATGTATGTATGTATGTATGTATGTATGTATTATGTATGTATGCATGTATGTATGTATGCATGTATGTTTGTATGTACGTATATTTTGATGTATGTACATTCCTATGTATAGATATATTTAAGTATGTATGTATGTATATTATGTATGTGTATGCATATATATATACACATACACACAAACATACATATATATATACACATACATACATACATACATACATTCATACATACATACATACATACATACATACATAGTCACTCCAGTATATGAGTATTAATAATGATAAAGAGTATGGACATTTTTACATCCACAAAATTTACTTTATAGTTATATACAGCATCACGTCTTAAACTATGGGTCATGACGCCGAATGGGGGTCGGGAACCAAAATGCTGGGGGCCACGAAAATTTAATTCAAACACTTGAATTTCAGTTTATATGTTATTTAACAAATGCAGAATTTTTAACATGATGCACTACACAAGCGCTGCAGTAAGAAAATGCACGAGCAGTGCCATTGCGACTAGTGCAGAGACAACATATGTATTTTCAGTGTTGTTGGTTGATTGTTTTTGTCTTAATAAGTGTATAAATAACAATACATGTTACTGTTTTATTTGAGGTCGGTATTTATTTAAATAATTTCTTAATACTTATTTATTGAAACATTATTTTATTTATATTTCAAAATAAAAAAATTTTTGCTCATGGATAAATGGCTGAACTTGAATAACAAAAGTAATGACACAGATGGCAATGCTACAAAGTCTGTTCAAGCAGGACCTAGTAATCAGGGAGAGGCACCTAAGATCAGAAAAATAAAATACAATGAGTCATTTCTCCAATTTGGCTTTAGGGGGAGAAACTAGAAGTAGTTAATAGCTTCCGCTACCTAGGTGACCAAGTCTGTAGTGGGGGTGGTTGCTCAGAGAGAGTTACCACTAGAATAAGAAAAACCTGGGCAAAGTTCAGAAAGCTCCTACCCCTACTGATGACAAAGGGCCTCTTGCTCAGAGTGAAAGGTAGATTGAACAGTGCATGTGTGCAAACTGCCATGCTTCACGGCAGTGAAACATGGGCCGTGACTACTGAAGAAGACATGCATAGGCTTGAAAGAAATGAAGCTAGCTTGATCCGTTGGATGTGTAATGTCAGTGTGTACACTCAACAGAGTGTAAGCGCCCTAAGAGAAATGTTGGACATAAGAAGCATCGGATGTGGCTTGCAAGAGTGATGTTTGTGTTGATATGGTCCTGTACTATAAATGGATGTGGAGATCTGTGTGAAGAAGGGCTACTCCCAAACATTGGAAGGAATCCGAGGTGCAGGGTGACCCAGGAAGACATGGGATGAGGTGACGAAGCATGACCTTCGAACGTTGGGCCTCACAGAAGCAATGTCAAAAGACCAAGACCTCTGGAGATATGCTGTGACTGAGAAGACCCAGCAAATAAAGTGAGTTCACAGCTGTAACCTACACCAGTATTGCATAACCAGCTTACTCAAAAGTACCTTGGATCATAGGGCAACATGCTATGCTTGAGGAGACCTATTGAGTCAAGTACATCAAAACCAAAATCAAATGTAAATTGTAGTTGTGATCCCCATGCCAGTGACATGCAAAAAGCACCGTCTGAATGTGGCTGATGCCAGCACTGCCTTGACTGGCTTCCATGCTGGTGGCATATAAAAAGCACCAATCGATCGTGATCATTGCTAGCCTCCACTGGCCCTTGTGCCGGTGCCATGTAAAAAGCGCTCACTACACTCTTGGAGTGGTTGGCATTATGAATGGCATCCCACTGTAGAAACACTGTCAGATCAGACTGGAGTCTGGTGCAGTCTCCTGGCTTCCCAGACTCCATCCATCGAACCATCCAACCCATGCCAGTATGGAAAACGTACATTAAACAATGATGATGATGATGATGATGATAGCAATGGTATGGAACAACCTCTTTGTTTAATTTTCAATAACATTTTGGCCGTGGAGAGTATGAAACCCACAAAATTAAAAAGTCATTTTGAATCCAAACATCCCTCATACATCAATAAACTAAAGATAAATTTTGAAAAACTGTTTACATCATCAAATATAGAAAAACAATATTTTGAGAAATTTATGACTACAAACGAAAAATATTTATTAGCATCATATGAAGTTTCATACCTAATCGCCAAAAATAAAAATAAACCATACACCGTTGGGGAAGAACTTTTATTACCTGTTGCTATGAAAATGATAAAAATACTTCATGGAAGTAAATATGGTGATGAAATTTGGAAAATTCCTTTGTTGAATGACACTGTCACCAATAGAATTGCTGAAATTAGCAACAACCAATTTGAGCAACTTATTACAATACTTAAAGAAAACCTAAAATTTGCAATTCAGTTGGATGAAACAACTGATATTTCAAAAATGGCTCAATTGTTAGTATACGTCAGATACATTTATAAAGAAAACACTAATGAAGAATTGTTATTTTGTCATCCTTTGGAAGAACATGCAAGAGGGAAAGACATATCTCTTTTACTCTTTTAGTTGTTTCAGTCATTTGACTGGAGCACTGCTTTTAGTCAAGCAAATCGACCCCAGGACTTATTCTTTGTAAACCTAGTACTTATTCTATCGGTCTCTTTCGCTGAACCATTAAATTACGGGGACGTAAACACACCAGCATCAGTTGTAAAGCGATGTTGGGGGGACAAACACAGACACACAAACATATACATGCACAAACATATACACACACATACACACATATATATATATATATATACATATACAGTTAATCCAAACAAGAAAACACAAAAAAACACAACAACGCAAGGACGTGGAACAAATATAGTATTATTGGACGCTCAGGAAAGAAGGGAAGAAGGTGGGTTTAACGTTTCGAGCAGAGCTCTTCGTCGGAAACATAGGAGAAGGAAAGATCCAGAGAAGGGAAGACAGAGGAAAAAAACGGTACACATGAGGACAGGCTTCTTTCAGTTTCTGTCTACCAAATCCACTCGCAAGGCTTTGGTCGGCCCGAGGCTATAGTAGAAGACACTTGCCCAAGGTGCCATGCAGTGGGACTGAACCCTGAACCATGTGGTTGGTAAGCAAGCTACATACCACACAGCCACTCCTATGCCTATATATAGTGAAGCTGACAAATTTTTTAAAACTATAGGTTTGGAATGGAAAAATTGTATTGGAGTATGTACAGATGGTGCAAAAGTGATGACAGGTGAAAATATTGGTTTTAAATCGTTTGTTAAAGCTGCTGGTAATAATCATGTAACTCTTACACACTGCATGATCCATCATGATGCCCTTCCAGCAAAAAATTAGCACTGGAATTAAATGATGTGCTTCAGGATGCTATTATAAATTTCATTAAATGCCATCCCTTATCAGCCATTTATTTTCAAATCTCTGTAAAAACATGGACTCAGAATACAAAAACTTATTATTACACTCAGAAGTATGGTATATCTACTTCAAATGATAAAATTGAGGGTTTTATTTAAAAGATCAACATTTGGAAGAATAGGGTGAAAAATGGTTCATTCAACTGTTTCTGGTTACTGACAATTTTATAATTGGAAAGAATAATTGTAAAAATTTAATTGCAACAATTATTATAGACCACTTAAATACTTTAGAAACAGTTTCGCAAATAGTTCATATAAAATCTTAATTTCAAAAAGTTATCTTGAATTCAGAAACCATTTTCAATTGACATTGATGATATTAATCATCTGCCATATGATTCCAAGAGGAATTTTCTGTGCTAACGAGTGACTCAAACTTGAAACTTGAATTTACAAAAAAATCGTTGACTGAATTTTGGATTGGAGCTGAATTTCCCACAATTTTTGAAATGACGTTACATGTTCTTTTGTCATTTAGCACCACATACCTATGTGAAACGGCTTTTTCAGCTTTAACCCTTATTAAAACCAAATATCATTCAACGCTGAAAAACATAGAAGATGCTTTATGTCCAGCAGTGTCAAATATTACACCAAGGTTTAATTTGTTATGCAGCAAAAAACAAGCACATCCATCACATTGGTTTTTACTTGGGTTTATATTTTTTTTACTTCGGTTTATTTTTGTATTTGAAACATTTACTTTTGTTTATTTTAGTACTTTTATTTTGACAAATAATATAACTACTTTTTTTATATTTATATTGTTCATCAAAAAAAATAAATGATTTATTTATTTATTTGTATGTTTTATTTCATATTTAATACCTGTGGTCACGAAAAACCTTGTGATGAAAAATGGGGTCATGAATGAAAACAGTTTAAGAAGCAGTGATATACAGTATATTATAATGATTATTGGGGTTAGCCATTAACTGGAACTCAACTGAGAGCTAATATCAACCTAGATAATATATCCCCCCAAACTCACTTTTATATATATACTAGCAGTATCGCCCGGCGTTGCTCGGGTTTGTAAGGGAAATAACTATATAAGCATTTTTAGAGAGTTATAGCCAAAAAATAGCAAAAAAATGCATTAAAAATGGGAAAAAAATTAAGGTAAATTTTTTTTTAAATCGTTGACACATCGCAGATATTTTTAGAGAGTTACTTCCTTATATAATAGCGAAAAAATGCATTAAAATGGAAAAATATGATGGTAATTTTTTTTTAAATCGTAGACTCATCGTAGACACGCGCTAATACCCAGAAGGGCTCGATATGAATCACGACTATAAGATACCCGGTTTTGGTTACACTGCACCGCAAAATGTGGGAGTAGTTACGAATCTAAATCATAGGAGACAGACACACAACTTCACTTTTATATATAAAGATATAAGCCACATAGTTATATACACATACTTTGTTATATACACATTCTTAAAAGAAAATGTTATTTTGAACACAACATTTATAAAGAATAAAATATTTTTTGGTTTTTCTTAACCCTTTCGTTACTATATTTCTGACCAAAATACACCCC
>NC_043001.1:88124143-88139143 GCF_006345805.1 Octopus sinensis | reverse complement strand
ACTCTCACCTATGCTTATGTAATGCAGGGTAGCCATGTATCTCCTCTTCAGGAAGATATACCTTGTTCCTGTCCCAGTATCATATTTTAGCATTTCAACACCTGACATAAAGCCACTACCCTCCCTCTCTTCCTTTTGCTCTTTCTCTGTCTCTCCCTTTCTCTCTTTCTCTACTACTACTGCTACTACTACATTACTACTACTACTACTACTACTACTACTACTACTACTGCATAACTACTACTACTACTACTACTACTATTACTACTTACTACTACTACTACTACTACTACCTCTACTACTACATAACTACTACTACTACATAGATGGGGGGACAGTGCCATGAAAAATGTACCCAGTACACTTTATAAAGTGATTGATATTAAGAAGGGTATCTGACCATAGAAACCAAGCCATAGCAGACATTGGATCTTGATGCACTCCTCTAGCTAATTGGATCCTGTTAAACTGCTTGACCTCAATTCAGATATTAAATGATGATAATATTGATGATGATATATATATATTATATATATATATATATATATATATATATATATATATATATATATATATATATATATTAAATATGCGCATACATATTTGTGGGTGTCTGTGCGTGTATAATATAGGCATAGATAAATGTGTGAGTATATATATATATATATATATATATATATATATATATATATATATATATATGTATATATATATATATATATATATATATATATATATGCATATATGTATGTGTATATGTGTGTGTGTGTGTGTGTGTATAAACACACGCATCTATGTACTGCATTGTCAAACTTGCTCAAATGTAGAACTATATGGAATTGTGGAATAACAAGCATTTAGATGATGATGACAATGACGACATCGACATCAGCAGTGATGACGATGATGGAGGTAGAGAGTAGTGATGGTGATGGTGGTTTTCTTGGTGAAGTTAATGGGGAGGATGGCGGTGAAGATGACAGTGAAGATGATGAATACAATTAAGTGGACAACAATCATTGTGACAATGATTACAGCGTCAGTGACAGTCAGTAATGATGTTTACGATGATGGCATTGACGATGATGACGATAAAGAAGAGAGATATGGAAGAGGAGCGAGGAGTAGAGTAGTCATGTGATATTGGTAAATGACAAATATGACAAATATGACTGCAAGATAAAACATATCATGGATGTGATCTAAAACTCTTCAGTATCAGATTCAATTAAGATAATACTGCTTCTGATAATTCCACTCGCACCAACCCTACTAGTCACACCACAGCAAATAAACAATCATTTTAGGATATATCCATACATATAATTGAATAATATAACCTACAAATGAATCAATTGCTGACTCATTCTACCAAACTATAATACATTTTTTTCTTTGCACAAACCATTTCTATACACTTTATTTTAGACAATCTAGAAGGAATTTATTGGATAGATATATAGATTCCTTTGTTTTTTTTTTGGTTTTTTTAAATGTACTAATTAGTCAGAGGAGATGAGACAGTGCTTATGACTTTCGTAGGTTTTGGAACAGGGGAAAGATTGATATTGATGATGTTCAGTTTGAAAATTTTTAGGTCAATGATTGAAAGCGGTGCGGGTAAATGGAAAGACAATAAAGCAGAAAGAAAAAAAAAGAATGGAACTGAAACGTTTCACAATATTGCATTTCCATTGTACTAGTAGAATCATTACAGCATCAGATAAAATGCTTAGCACATTTCTTCTAGCTCTTTACATTCCATCTTCAAATTCCACCAAGACAACTTTACCTTTCATCTTCTCAGGGTCAATAAAATAAAGTCTCAGTCAAGTGTTGGGGTCAAAAGGTTTCAACTAACCACCTCCCTCTAAAGTTGCTGGTCTTGTGCCAAAATATGAAATAATTACACTGTGTAACTAAATTTTTAGTTCTTTTTTTTAATCTTTGGTTCGTAAGTGCTATTTCCTATTTGGTTCAATCTAGAAATCAAAGGAAATGACTACTATTCCCTTTAAACTTTGCTTTTGTGAACTGGACATCAATGTTTTGAAACTGATCTATTTTTTCCAATTCATTTCAGATTCAGCATTGAGTTGTTGAAGCAGAAATATTGTTATAGCAAATTTGTGCTTAGTACCACAGTTTTTCTTGTCAGTTGCTTGATCTTAACCATTTGAACATGTCACTCAGTAGCTGATAATATGTACAGCTCTGATCATGAGCACGAGTAGTAGGGGAGCATCATAGCCATGTTTTGAAAGGGATTCTTTGGGATTTGAAAAAATATAACAATAGCAAAGTTTGAAGTAAATAGCCATTTTTCATATTTCCAAGGGGTAATCAAACAGGAAATAACAGTTGCTACCCAAGGACAAAAATCATATTATATAGAATTATTAAAGAAAATATCATCCTTTTCTTTAATAAAGGAGTAGTTGGCATTAGGAAGGGCATCCAGCTGTAGAAACATTGCCAGATCAGATTGGACCTGGTGCAGCCACTGGCTTTCCAGACCTCAGTCAAACCGTCCAACCCATGCCAGCATGGAAAACAGACATTAAACGATGATGATGAGGATGATGATGATGATATATATGTATATGTGTGTATATATATATATACATATGGCTATATATGTGTGTGTGTGTGTACATATATGTGTGTGTGCATATATATATATATATATAGAGAGAGAGAGAGATAGATAGATAGATATAGATATATATGCATATATGTGCATATATATATATATATATTTATATATATATATATATATGTGTATATATATATATACAGAGTGTGGTGAATATATTGTCATCTAAATTACGCAAAAATGAAAATAATACTGTCATCTCATTTTAACAGATATATTTACCAAAATTACATAAAAAATATCTTGAAATACTAAAGAGTAAATTTATTCAATAAGATAACTTTTTGCATCAACCACAGCCTCCAGATGACTTTGGAATCTCCTTTAACTCTTCTAGACAATCTCCTTGTTTAAGTTGGTGAATTCTGCCATAATTCTTGCCTTCAGTTCATCTTTGGTGTTACAAGGAGTTTTCCTAATCTCTCGCTCAACTGTGCCCCACATATGATAATCAAATGGATGCAGTCTAGGGAGTTATGTGGCCAGATGTTAGGAGTGATATGGTTACAGAAATTGTCTGACATCTATAATTGGGTTCTCCTGCTAGTGTGGTATGGTGCAGAGTCCTGTTGCTAGATGTAGGTTCCTCCAGCAGCCACCTTCTTGACCCAGGGCAGCACTACCTTCTCCAGGCACTTGATGTAGGCCTCTGTGTTGAGTCTGAGGCCATGTGGGAAGACAAATGAAGCCACAACGTCACCATCACTAGTGATCACTCTAAACAACATTATTTTGAGTGGGTGCTTGATTTTTATGTACATGTACTGTGCCAGTGGCACGTAAAAGCACCATCCGTTCATGTCCGCTGCCAGCCTCGCCTGGCCCCTGTGCCGGTGGCACGTAAAAGCACCATCCGTTCGTGTCCGTAGCCAGCCTCGCCTGGCCCCCGTGCCGGTGGCACGTAAAAGCACCATCCATTCGTGACCGTTGCCAGCCTCGCCTGGCCCCCGTACCGGTGGCACGTAAAAGCACCATCCGCTCGTGTCCATTGCCAGCCTCGCCTGGCCCCCGTGCCGGTGGCATGTAAAAGCACCATCCGCTTGTGACTGTAGCCAGCCTCGCCTGGCCCCCGTGCCGGTGGCACGTAAAAGCACCATCCGTTCGTGGCCGTTTGCCAGCTCTGTCTGGCACCTGTGCGGGTGGCACGTAAAAAGCACCCACTACACTCACGGAGTGGTTGGCGTTAGGATGGGCATCCAGCCGTAGAAACACTGCCAGATCTGACTGGGCCTGATGAAGCCTTCTGGCTTCACAGACCCCAGTTGAACCGTCCAAC
The DNA here is from genome assembly GCF_006345805.1 of Octopus sinensis. Lineage (NCBI taxonomy): Eukaryota > Metazoa > Mollusca > Cephalopoda > Octopoda > Octopodidae > Octopus > Octopus sinensis. Next base: position 88,135,211 of record NC_043001.1, on the reverse strand, counting down.
CATGCTAGCATGGAAAACGGATGCTAAATGATGATGATGATGATGATGATGTACTGTCCTTAGATTGACACCCAAACATTCTAAAATGTTCACTTCCAGTGTGTCATTTCCAAATTTCCAGCTGAGTGAATTGCGTCATGCTGCACCAGGCTCCAATCTAATCTGGCAGAGTTTCCACAGCTGGATGCCCTTCCTAACGCCAACCACTCTGAAGGTGTAGTGAGTGCTTTTATGTTCCACTGGCACAGGAGCTAGTCCAGTTACACTGACATTGCTCAAATGGTTTTTCATGTGTCACTGGCACAAGTGCCAGTAAGGCGACACTGGTAACGATCATGCTCAAATGGTTTTTTTTTTACGTGCCACTGGCATGGAAGCTAGTCAGCTGCTCTGGCAAGGAGCACGCTCATATGGTGCTCTTAGCACTCCACAGGCATGAGTGCCAGTCATCAAATTTGATTTCGATTTCGAATCTGGGAGCAAAATATGTATAGACACTGGAAATACAAATTCACTTACACAATTATGCATGTATGCACAGGGTATTTGGGTTAAATTTGACAGTTTGTGCAAAAGGATAAAAAAACAACATATTTTTAAAGATTGGTGATTATTATCCCACTTGAAAACAAGTGAAAGTTGGCAAGAGGATGGGCATCTTGCTGAAGAAATCTGAACTTATTGACTAGGTTATGGCTGGGAGATAGCATTTTAATCAGTTGTTGCCCTCAGCTTCCACCATGGTCCCAAGTTGGCTCCAGAACCTAGTGCATGCATTCTTCAGTGTCCCTGGACATCCCCACAAACAGTAACCTGTGGGAATTAGGAGACTAAAAACTGGGGCTGATGAATTCTTTGACAACCACTTCTGACTCTGTCTGAAGGTATGATAAAGGTTTGAGTCTTGCTGCTACACATAGGGTCTTCCAGTAGCAACCCAAGTCACCAGCCTCACATAGCCATATAATTTGAAGATATGTTTGAAGATATGGGGATGAATTCCAGTGTTCAGATGCAATCCTGCTGACTACAGCTTTGCACTTTTATAATATTCACAGAACAGTGAGCAGCAGTCCTGATGTTGGCATTTTGATATCTGGTGCAAATCTTCCAGTCTTTCATGTCTACTAACTATTCTTCAACTTCAGTTCTATATTTAAGAGATGAGGAATTATGTACATTATTTGCATTTGATAGATATTTGTCCTTATCAGGTGTCTTGGGGAAAAATATCTTAGGAATGAGAAATTTCCCATTCCTAAGATATTATTAGATGTTATTATTACTATTATTATCATTTAGGTCGCTGCTTGGAATAGAACTCAAAATCTTGGGGTTACTAGCCCATGCTCTTAACCACTATGCCATATGCCCGTGGGCAATTATGGAGTGAATTTTAGGGCTTATAAATCTAATATTTTTCTATCCTTCCTCAATACCGGTTCCCATATGCTACTTATATCTGCATTCAGTCTGCATAGTGGTTGTTGTATCCTAACATATAAGCTGCTTCTTTTAGTTTTTGTATTTTCCAGTGGTGTTCTCTATTATTTTAACTTCATCCCACAGGGGGAGGTGGTCTCCATTTTCCCATACATGATTATTCAGGCAATGACCTGAATAATAATAATAATAATAATATAATAATAATAATAATAATAATAATAATAATAACTAGATAAGACACAACATGAACTAGATAAGACACAACACACACAAATGAAAGAGAAAATAAAAAAAGAATATTATAGACGAGTTAGATCAATACTAAACACAGAGCTCAATGCTAAAAACAAGATAATAGGTATCAACACTTTAGCTGTCCCAGTTATAAGTTACAGCTACAATATCCTTAACTGGACACGAAATGAACTGACCAAAATAGATAGGAAAACAAGAAAAATAATGACAGGATCTAGGATGCATCACCCAAAATCTGACATAGAAAGACTATATATACAACGTATAGAAGGTGGTAGAGGCCTTATACAGCTGGAAAACTACTATAAAATAACCACCATAGGACTGCAAAAATATCTACTTCAGAAGGAAGGAAAACTGATCCAGATAGCGGCAAAACACGAGCAAAACAAAAAACTGTTCTCAGTATTTAAGGAAGCTGACAAATACAAACAAGAAATCATACCACCTAATAAACATGAAGAAGAAGAAGAAGAAGATGAAGAAACAACAAAAGCTATAAAACAAATGAAATCCAAACTAAAAATATAACAGCAACGAACCATGATAAAACGATGGCAAGAAAAGCCCCTTCATGGTAAATACTGGACTAAACTAAACGCAAAAGAAATAGACAAAGAAAAATCCCAGCAATGGTTGAGAAGCTCAGGACTCAAAGCAGAAACAGAGGGATTTTTAATTGCAGCACAAGACCAAAGCCTCCCCACCAGAAATTACCAAAAACATGTAATGAAAAGAAATATTACAAGTAACTGCAGAATATGTGGAGATGGACAAGAAACAATAAATCATATTATCTCTAGCTGCCCAGTCCTGGCTAAGAAGGAATATATTCACAGACATGACAGAGTTGGAACCTACATACATTGGAAGCTATGCCAACATTATGGAATAACAACAGAAAAAAGATGGTATAGGTACACACCAGAAAAGGTCACAGAAAACGAGAAAGCAACCATACTCTGGGATATGCCGATACACACAGATAGAGAAATTAAGGCCAACAGACCAGATATAGTTGTCAGAGATCATGAAGAAAAAAATGCTTTCTAATTGATGTATCAATACCGGCTGATGACAACGTGTCTCTAAAAGAAATGGAGAAACTCTCAAAATACAAAGACCTGGAAATAGAGGTAACTAGAATGTGGAATCTGAAAACAGAAACAATTCCTATCATAGTAGGTGCATTAGGCATGATAAAAAAATATTCAGACAAATACATAACAAAAACACCAGGACTTACAAACACATATAACATACAGAAAATTGCACTACTAGGCACTGCACACATCCTACGCAGAACACTTTCCATACAATAACCATCAGAGCATCACAACAAATCACAGCACATACCCAAGGCACACAGAGCTGTGCTCGGTAGTGAAGTGAAAGCACGCTATAAAAATAAAACTACTGAATAATAATAATAACAGCAACATCGAAAAATAGCTTAGGAATGAGAACCCAGGTTCAAAATTTCCCCAAGACACATGATGAAGGCTGGAGGGTATATCAGCCGAAACGTTGTGTTTACAATAGACAAGATGAGGACAAATATCTCTCAAATATAAATAATGTAAACAATTTAATCTTTATGGTCTCCAAAGTCATTGGTCAATACATCAAGCTGTTTCTAAAAAAAAGGAGACATAAAAATTTGCCAAATTTAGCCTGAATACCCAGAATATATATGATAGGCTTCTATCTAGCAAATTCACTCACAAGACTTTGGACTACCAGGGGCAATAGTAGAAGAAACTTGCCCAAGGTACCAACACAGTGGGATTGAACTCAAAGCTATATGATTGGGAAGTGAAATCCTTAACCTCAGGGCCATACCATGCCTAAATGAATCATAATTTATCTAGAAATCATGGTGGCAGTGGTGGTGGTGGTGGTGGTGGTGGTGGTGGTGGGGTACAATTTACTTAGATGCAAATTGATAATGTGGAGACACTACCCATCTATCCGTAAGTAGGTGTAGCGTGGAGGTACAATTCACCTGACTATAAATAAAAATGTGTGTGTGTGTGTGCATGCTCATTCATGTGTGTATGCATGTGTGTATGCAGAGTTGACATTTGAAATCAGTGTCAACCCAGTTTTATTGATAAATATTTTGTTGGTTAGCTCCGCAATTCTGTGTTCTAATTCTGCCAGAAGTACAGCATGAAATGAGTAAGTTCCATCAGATTGACATACTCTCAATATATTGTAGCTGATACTCCCAGAACAGAATCTTTATAATCAATTCTATGCTCCACCAATTTTCAACAGAACTGTCAGAGCATGACTGATGAATCTCAATAAAAACTTCATAGTTTTCATTAGTTTATTTGCTGTTAATGTCTGCTGCATAATTTCCAAGTGTGAAGTTTTAATATTCAAATCAATAAACTGTCAGACACTCATAAGTCATGTGACACAGTCACATGACTCTGTAAACATTGGGAAATATGTTTAATGCTTTTGATATTGTTTTGTATTAAGCTTAATATTGGGGGTGGGGGAAATTCCATTCTTGTACTATTCCATCTAATTTCTCTACAATTCCATATCATCCCTCTACTATTCCTTATAATTTATGAGCCATTCCATATAGCACTATAATTCCTGTACCATTTCAAGTAATTCCAGTATCATTCCATACAAGCCTTGTGGAGGCACATGGCCTAGTGCTTATAGCAGTGGACTCGCGGTTGAGGGATCGCAGGTTCGAATCTCAGACCGGGCAATGTGAGTGTTTACGAGCAAAACATCTAAGCTCCATGCAGTGCTGGCAGAAGGTAATGGCAAACTTCTGCTGACTCTTTCGCCACAACTTTCTCTCACTCTTTCCTCCTGCATCTAGCAGCTCACCTGCAACAGACCGTCCAGGTGGGGAACCTATACACCAAGGAAACCAGGAAACCAGCCCTTATGAGACAGGCATGGCTTGAGAAGGAATAAACATACAAGCCTTGTACTATTGCATATACCTCCTATACCATTACATATAAACTCTACCTTTTCATATGATTTCTGTACTCGTCCATATTATCTACAAACCATTCAATATGATTTTAGTACCATTCCATATAATTCTTATACCACTCATTATCATTTCTGTGTCATTCTATATTATTTGTGTATTAAATCATAGGATTTCGTTCCAGATAATTACAATTATGTGCGTGTGTGTGTGTGTGTGTGTGTGTGTGTGTGTGTGTGTGCATGCGTGCATGCGTACATGCATGTGTGTGTCTGTCCTTGTCTTGATGTTGCATTATACTTCTAAATGTCATATATTTCTAATATTCTGTAAGAACATGTCTGTCCGTGGGGAAATATTATCTTGCTTGGAAACAGGTGAGGGTTAATGATAGAGAGGGCACCTGACTGGAGAAAATCTGCCTCGTTAAACTCTGTTGAATCACACAAGCATGAAAAAACAGATTTTAAAGTGATAATGTTTTTAACATTCATGAGGATAATGACTGGTACTTAACTCTGGTTTCTTATCATAAACTTTCTCAATAAAACATTGTCACAGTCCATACTAATGTGCAACTGATGACAGAACTATTAAAAAAGGCAATGAGATGGCAGGAACATTAGCATGTCAGGCCAAATGCTGAGCAGTATTTCGTTTGCCACTACATTCTGAGTTCAAATTCCGCCGAGGTTGACTTTGTCTTTCATCCTTTCGGGGTCGATTAAATAAGTACCACTGGGATTGATATAATCAACTTAATCCATTTGTCTGTCCTTGTTTGTCCCCTCTGTGTGTAGCCCCTTGTGGGCAGTAAAGAAATAAGAACTATTAGAAATAGGACCTGTATTGGTTCCTGATTGCTTACTAAAAAAACTAGATGAAACTAAAATATTAGATATCAATTCATCGCTTAGCTGAGATGGTATGATCTCTACACCAACACAGCCAAGAGCCTAAAATTTTGTAGCCTGAAGAATATTACATCTCTAAGCCTTTTCATACTAACCTAACTGAGATTGGCTCTGTTCTTTGATATAAACGACTTGCTTTAAAAAGAGCTATATTCAAAACTTCCATAAAAATTTCAAATTATGTTCCAAGCACCAGCTTCAAAACAACAAAATTATTTTACTAACTTCATCCTATTCTTATTCATGACATGCTACATTCACATCTATCTCATTGCCAATTATCTGTCACTCTCCCTTCTTACTCTTATGAAACTACTCCCTTTTCTCCCCACTTTAATTTACTGTTTGTATTCCCTTTTATGCTCACCTTCTTGTACTTTGAGGGTTTGCTCTGGCATCCCCTTGCTACCTTCTAATCTTCTTCCCAGATACACCCACCCTTATAAAACACTGGGTGGTTATTTAACTTCTCTAGAGTAAGACACCTTGTCCCTCTATTATACTTTAACCCTCAACTTCTGGCATAAAGTCACCAACATCTTTCTCAAGTACTTCCCCTCACTTAGTAGAGGGGGCATTTTTCTTTTCTTTTTCCTTTTCCTGCACTTTATGTGTCTTGCGAGAGACTTGGCAACCTCATTACTACAAGTAGCATGAGAAAAATACCTAGTACACACTGTAAAGTGATTGGTATTGAGAAGGGCATCAAGTCATAGAAACCATGCCAAAGTCGACACTGGGGCTTGTTGCAGCCCTGCAGTTTGCCAGATCCTTTCAAACTGTCTGATCCATGCCAGCATGTAAAACAGGTGCTAAATAATAATAACGATGACGACAACAATGACAATGAAATATATATATATATATATTATATATATATATATATATATATGTGTGTGTGTGTATATATATATATGTATGTGTATATATATATATATATATATATATATATGTATATGTATGTGTATATATATATATATATATATATATATATATATATATATATATATATGTATATGTATGTGTATATATATATATGTATATAACAGCAGTTTTTGATTTTTTAGGTCTTTTCAGTGAGATTAAATACACCATTCTACCAAAAAATTTCTCCACCCAGTTGCCCTTCCCATCACCAACCTTCAACTGTTTCCAAGCAAGACATCATCTCTATATATAAAACTGAAATGCGTTTTTACCGCTTGGATCGCTTTCAATGCCACTACATCCCGTCCGATTCGCTCCAAAATTTACAGGGACATGTAGAATGAGGTGACGATGCGCGTGGGCTACCTTAGAAATCTCTATCTTAAAAGGTGTGGTTGCTAGGGGCCATCTTCCTACCTCACCCTATTTCCTCCAGTACTCTGTCACTCCTCTTCATAACTTTCAGAAGTCCACTACGGTTATTTAAAGTATCTGTCACTATCGCTATTTCCTTTCTTTTTCACTGACTCTGTTTCCTACCTTCCTATCACTTCGGCGACGTTCTTTTAAGTATATGTCTGTCACCAACAAACAACACATGAGCATGAGAACAAATATTATGAATCAGATATTCTTGCGTTCATTTATGTGTGTGTGTGTGTGTGTGTGTGTGTGTTCTATATATAAATATGTATATATAATGTATGTGTGTGTGTGTGTGTGTTCTATATATAAATATGTATATATAATGTATATATACAAAGCGTATATATCTGTATTTATGTATATTAAACTTTTTCATAGTTATATATATTTTTAAACAAATTATAAATATAATTTAATAATTTTTATTTTCAATTTAAATAATTTAAAGTTTTCAATTTTATATTTTACTAGCAGTATCGCCCGGCGTTGCTCGGGTTTGTAAGGGAAATAACTATATAAGCATTTTTAGTGAGTTATAGCAAAAAATGCATTAAAAATGGAATAAAAAATTATAGTAAATTTTTTTTTAAATCGTTGACTCATCGTAGACATTTTTAGAGAGTTACTTCCCTTATATAATAGCGAAAAATGCATTAAAATGGAATAAAAAATGATGGTAATTTTTTTTTAATCGTTGACTCATCGTAGACATTTTTAGAGAGTTACTTTCCTTATATAATTGCGAAAAATGCATTAAAATGGAATAAAAAATGATGGTAAATTTTTTTTTAAATCGTGGACCCATCGTAGACGCGCGCTAATACCCAGAAGGGCTCGATATGAATCACGACTATAAGATACCCGGTTTTGGTTACACTGCACTGCAAAATGTGGGAGTAGTTAGGAATCTAAATCGTAGGAGACAGACACACAACCATACTTTTATATATAAAAATTTGTGCAACAACTAAAACATTCGGTTGTGCAAATTGTTTGCACAGGAAACCTGCCCTGTGTGGCGGTTTTTGCCGTTTTTGTGGATCCGTTTCAGCTTTTTTAGCGATTTCTGTTTTGGCGACTTCAAGCCATGAAGTCGTTGTTCTAAAAGAACGCTGGTCTCCTTGACAACGCATTACGACGTTGATTTCCTTACACTCCCTTCCCCACAGCTTCACGAGGGAGGGAAGAAGGGGGAGAAGCAACACAGGTGCAGGCGTGAGCGTGCACGCCAACTCCACCGCCATCGACACACGAAAAAATATGCATTAAAATGGAATAAAAAATGATGTTAAATTATTTTTAAAATCGTAGACTCATCGTAGACGCGCGCTAATACCCAGACGGGCTCGATATGAATCACGACTATAAGATACCCGAATTTGGTTAAACTGTATCGCAAAATGTGGGAGTAGTTAGGAATCTAAATCGAAGGGGACACACATTCACACAACTACAGTTTTATATATATAGATATATTTTCTATGTTATATTTTCTTTTTGTATGTTTTTGTTTTTGGTTTTTCACTGTTTGATTTGCCTATTAGTGGTTTTATCTCTAATTTAATTTATACAGATATATATCTCATTTGTATACATTTGTATATATAATGCGTGCACACACACACACACACACACATATATATATATACACATATATATATAATGTGTGCATTACGTAGTCGGTCGATTCAGCTCAAAATATGCACACCTATGTTAACGGTGCTGACAAGTTTGCATGACAACTATTTTGTTCCTCAAATGAAAGGCGTCACCTCCAGGACAAAATTCCTCATCTTATAAAATGTGGCCCCAGTAGACCCGAATGAAATCGGGTTATATTAACCAAAATGTGAAAAGGGGTCTAAATGGGGCTGGAAGGGGATTAAAATTTCAAGGAGCGGGTGTTTAGGAATTCTCTGTTACATCAAGCTAAAAAATTTGTGCCAGCCTTTTAATCGTCAATGTGTTGCCGTCCATGATAAAGAAGTTTTGAATGCTTGCCATGGTGAGTCTACTGTCGTGAGAAAGAATCGCTTCAAAACTTGGTGTTTACGAATTTTCTTTTACATCAAGTTCCAAATTTTATGCCAGCCGTTAAACTGTCACTACGTTGCTGTCTGTCGTTAACAAATGCCAGCCATGGTGACTCTACTATCCTCAGATTCTATCCCTTCAAACTTTGGTTTCCAATATTTTATTATTTTTATTCAGCTCGCAAGTTCGTCTGTCCCTTTTAAATGTTAGTGTTTTGCTGTCTGCCTTGAAGCAGACCTTTCCATTGCCACTGCCTCATATTTCTGATTGATCTTTCTAAATATTTTATTTCTCAACTTACTCAAGATCTTCTGTTGGAGAGAGATAGATAAAGATAGAGAGTAAGAGAAAGCGAGGGAGAGTCCGAGAGAAAAGAAAAGTAAGAGAGTGGGAAAGTGAGAGAGAAACAAATACGGAGAATCATCATCATCATCATCGTTTAACGTCCGTTTTCCGTGCTAGCACGGGTTGGGCAGTGTGACCGGGGTCTCGGAAGCCAGGAGGCTGCACCAGGCTCCAGTCTGATCTGGCAGTGTTTCTACAGGTGGATGACCTTCCTAACACCAACCACTCTGTGAGTGTAGTGAGTGCTTTTTTCGTGCCGCCGGCACTGGTGCCAGGGGTTCTCGCAGTGGCAACGATCGGTTGGTGCTTTTTACATGCCACCGGCACAGAAGCAAGTCAAGGCGGTGCTGCAATCGGCCACGTTCAGATGGTGCTTTTTACGTGCTGAAAGGAAGCAACAGAAAGTAACACCCACACTCTTACCCGCGCATAGAGCGGGTCACCTTCAGCTAGTTTTCCCATAACCAGATTTTTATTCACAGAAGATTAGGAATGAAGAACACTGCTTACATGATGGCAACATTCATTTACAACTATCACATGATGTCAAGACAAGGAGACAATAACACCACCTTCATAAATGCACACAGCAGACTTCTTTCAGTTTCTTATTTCTTTACTGTTCACAAGGGGCTACACGCAGAAGGGACAAACAAGGACAGACAAACGGATTAAGTCGATTATATCGACACCAGTGCATAACTGGTACTTATTTAATCAACCCTGAAAGGAGGAAAGGCAAAGTCGACCTTGGCAGAATTTGAACTCAGAACATAGTGGCAGACAAAATACTGCTAAGCATTTCGCCCGGCATGCTAATGATTCTGCCAGCTCAGTTTCTGTCTACCATATCCATTCATAAGGCTTTGGTTGACCCAGGGATATAACAGGAGATACTTGCTCAAGGTGCCACACAGTGTGATTGAACCTAGAATCATGTGGCTAGATAGCATGCAGTCTCTAAATATAATATATAACTTGTTATGCATTATAAAACCTCTTCCAGACGATGACTCAGTAATTTATTAGGCTTGAATTTATAATTTAATCAAATAATAGATTATTCACCACACAATTCTAGCTCAAAGTACAATCAAATGGTTTAGCTAAACATATAAAAGCATACCTGCTAACATTGGACTGTCTCCATCATAAATACTAATGTTTGGAAGATTCTGCTCAAAAGTAATACCACACCTTACAGATTCCTCACTAAAGTTAAACCTACTAAGGCGATGCTAGAGCATTAAAAACTGTAGTTCTTCTTCATCATCCTAATTGTTTGAGTATCCACTATCAGTCTCAATTCATTTGGGCAAATTTTCTATGACTGGAAACCCTTCCTGTCAACAACCTTCACTTGTTTTCATTCCTCTTAGCTGGACATGTTTTCATGATAGATTGGAAACAAACAACACTATTTCTATGATAGTGATGCTCGTTTGCAATTACTGTACATTATCAAGACAAGACAACTCAAGCACGCATACACACACATGTATATATATACACATATACACATACACATATATGCATATATACACATATACATATACACATATACATACACGTACAAACATATATACATACATGCAGAGGTGCAGGCGTAGTTGTATGGTAAGAAGCTTGCTTCCCAACCACATGGTTCCAGGTTCAGTCCCACTGCATGGTATCTTGGGTCATGCAGTCTTCTACTGTGCCAACTAAAGCTTTGTGAGTGGATTTACTATACAGAAACTGAAAGAAG
>NC_043001.1:88056643-88119143 GCF_006345805.1 Octopus sinensis | reverse complement strand
CTAGTCACCTGTATAGTGCATCAGGCTTTACAGGAAGAGGTTATGCCCAATGACTGGTATAACAGCATTATGGTCAACTGCTGCAAAGGAAAATGAGACACCTTAAGCAGAAGTAATTATAAAGGTATCAAATTGCTGGGCCAGGTCACGAAAGTTACAGAAAGGACTATAGCTCAACTTATTAGTGTTAGTCTAGATAAGATACTGTTTGATTTTGTGCCAGGGAGAAGCATTATTGATGCTATTTTCCTAGTAAAGCAACTTCAGGAGAAAGCCTTTGACAAGGTCCCTCACACTTTCCTCAGGTGGTTGCTGCAGAAGCTAGGGGTAGATGAATGACTAATGAAAGCTTTCAAGCCATGCATAGAGGCACTGCCAGTAAGGTGAAAATCATCAACAAATTTAATGTGCAGGTAGGAGTTCACCATAGCTTGGTTCTCAGCCAGCTCTTATCATAGTCCTCAAGGCCATAACAGAGGAGTTTAAGACTTGATGGCTTTGGGATATCCTCTAAGCTGATGACCTTGTCCTTATAGTTAAAACTATAGTAGAATAATTTTTTTTAAATTCCAGATGTGAAAGCAAAATCTGGAATCAAAAGGCCTTAGAGTAAACTTAGGAAAGACCAAAAGTCCAAGTAAGCATGAAATCAGATAAATTACATTTTCCTTCGGTGAAATGGCCCTATTCAATGTGCAGAAAAGATCTGGATAGAAATTCCATATGGTTTATCCAGTACAAGCTGTGGACACACAAGCAATGAATTAGAATCACAGCAAGGTTAATAGAGAGAGAAAGTAGTCTTTGTGTGCAGCATATGAGCAGGAAGAATAAATGCCAAAATCTCAGGAAACAGATTTCCTTGAATTTTCAGGAGGATCCTTAGAAATAGTCTTTCACCTTCTCACAAACTTACTTACCCACCCCTACCGCTTCTCTTTACTCACTTTCCAGTAACTTCACAACCATTCTCTTTCTCTTCCAACTGGGGTAACCATGTATCATCTCTACAACAAGACATTCTTTATAGACTGCTATCATACTTTAACATCTCATCACCTGGCATAAGCCACTTCCCTCAATAGTAGTACCCCAGCTACCTCAGTTTAAGTAACCTCACTAGTACCAGTACCATGTAAAAAGTATTCAATACACTCTCTAAAGTAGTTTGTGTGAGGAAGGGCACCCCAAAGCAAACATTAGAGCTTAGCGTAACCCTCTAGCTCATCAGCCCCTGTTAAATCAGCCAATCCATGCCAGCATAGAAAATAGACATTAAATGATGATGAAGATGATACTGAAAAAGTCAAAAAGTTTCACCTGAATAATATTATAAACAAAACGAAAGGAGAAAACACTCCAAGTGCTTTATTGTAATAAGGAGGAAAATATTTACATTTTTATCAAAATATGTTCTTGGTTTCAATTGTTATAATATGACCCAACAGCCAATAATTATAATATGATCACTATGATTCAAATTTTGTAAACCTTCAAAATGCTATCATGAAAGATTTATTAAATTTAACTCACTTCTCCCTTTTCTTTTTGCAGGATTAAATTGTTTTAACAAATGAAACTGGTAGCCTATTTTGATAAATGTGTAATTATGTTTCTGCTAATATTCATGATAATGTTCTCAAAGCAGGGTGACTGTTAAGTCTGGATATATTGCCAAAAATGCATATTTTCAATAATCTAATTCATTTACATTAATGAATATCATTTACAACACAGTTTATGCCACTAGTGTTGCACGTTTGATGCACTTTCATGAGATACACATGAACTGAATGCAGTAACTTTACATTTCCATCAATTTGAGCACATTCATTCATCCAGATTTTAAAGTGTGTGTGTGCATCCATGTGTGTGTGTGTTTGTGTCTATATATATATATATATATATATATATCAAGGGAGGCGATTGCACTGGTATGGTCATGTAATGCGTATGGACACAGACATCTGTGTAAAGAAGTGCTGATCTTAACTGTGGAGGGAACCTGTGGTAGAGGTAGATACAGGAAGACATGGGACGAAGTGGTGAACCATATCTTTGAACTTTGAACCTCACAGAGGCAATGACTAGTGACCGAAACCTTTGGCGATGTGCTCTGCTTAAAAGGACTCATCAAGCCAAGTGCACCCATGCTGGTGGCACATTGGCCTCATGGAGGTAAGTGGCTGAGTTCCTTTTGAGCGTTGGGCCTCATGGAGGCAAAGTGGCTGAGTTCCTTTCGAGCATTGGGTCACATGGAGGTAAGTGGCTGAGTTCCTTTTGAGTGTTGGGCCTCACAGATGCAAGTGTTGGGCCTTACGGAGGCAATGACCAAGACCTTTGGCATTATGTTGTGCTTGAGAAGAAACCCATCAAGCCAAGCAAAATCGTTGTCATGGAAGATACCAGTGTAATGCAAATGGCACCCATGCTTGTGGCACCTAAAAGCAGCCACTACACTCTCGGAGTGGTTGGCATTAGGAAATGCATCCAGCTGTAGAAAACCATGCCAAATCAGACTGGAGCCTAGCGCAGCCTTCCAGCATGCCATCCCAATCAAACCATCCAACCCATGCCAACATGGACAGTGGACATTTAATGATGATGATGATGATATATCGTTAGTGAAAAACATAAATCCGAATGAAGAAGCACATTCTAAGATGTAGAGCAGTATATCTTAAAAATGGGGAAGGCCGGTTTATGGGATTACCTTAGGTTTCCAGTCCATAAAGGGTTTAGCTTTATGATGTATCATCAGATCCTAAAAACCTGTTGGCCCATGGCCTCTTAAACATATGGAGTGGGAAATGCCTCACTACTCAAGGGTAACAATTAGGGAGTTTTCTCCTTTTGCTATTGGTTCGAGACATTGCTTGAATGCTCTCCAACCACAGGTTCTTCTTCAGAGCTCCAGAAAGGAGATACATAGCTTCACTGGCCAGCCACATCTGGCAACTAATAGACGATGGGATTCCATACTTGACTGCATGGAAAATCCTTGAGAACCAAGGCCCCTATATCAATGGGATGAAACAATGCAATTTATGCATAGCTGAATGCATGAGAATCTTAAAAAACTCACTTAAACCAGGAACATACTTCATTCCAGAATGGAGATTATCAGGCTGTGTTTACATTTTGGAAGGTTCCTGCTAGTTTTTGGATCTCACTAGATGGCGGCACAGCCAGAAGTCGATAGCCAATAGCAAAGGGAGATAATCCCCAATTGTTACCCTTGAGTAGTGAGGCTTTTCCCCCTCCATATTTTTAGGAGGTCATAGGCCAACAGGTTTTCGGGATCTGACAATACGCCATAAAGCTAAACCCTTTATGGACGGGAAACCAAAGGTAATCCCATAAACCGGCCTTCCCCATTTGTAATATGTATATACATATATATATTATTTAAAACAGTTTGATACGGTTTCATGTGGCTTAAAGTTTCACAGGCCTCTAACAGAAGCCCATATCTTTCAAGCTTAATTCAAAGCCTGAAAGAGACAGGCTTCTGTTAGAAGCTTGCGAACTGTGAGTCACATGGAACCATATCAAACAGCTTTAAGTGATAAATGTCACTCCTACAAGTGTTGAATGCTCTTTTCCTCCATTCATCCTCTGATACACACACACACACACACACACACACACACATACATACACACACACACACTCACACACACACTCACACACACACACAATATAATATAAGGAAAATGGAGAGTTTGAACACAGAAAAAATCAATTTATATATATAATAGTTACATTCATATTGCTTGCAAACATTTCATTTTCTTACCTTCCAGGATACGCTTGGATAAAATACATCCCTGTGAAAGAGCAATCTCTTTCCATTTGAAACTTCATATATATATGTGTGTGTATATATATATATATATATATATATACATATATATATATATATGCATGTATGTATGTATATGTATGTATATATATGTATATATATATATATATATATATATATATGCATATGTATATATATATATATGTATATATATATATATATAATATATGTAGGTCCCGGGTTGATCCGGGGTTAACCACAGTAAGTAAGGTACTCAATACATAGCAGAGTAAAATTAATTTATTAATAGAAGGAGCTTCTACAGGACTAGTACTGTTTCATTCAAGAGAAATCTTCAGGAAGAGCTTCCTGAAGATTTCTCTTGAATGAAATAGTACTAGTCCTGTAGAAGCTCCTTCTATATAATAAATATATATAATATATATATATAATAATAAATATTAGGGAATAAATCCAAATTTACAGGGAAAAATCAGATTTAGGATTAAATCCAATTTTATAGTAAAATAAATTAAAACAGATTAGGAGATCGAAAATCCACCTGACGAATGTCATTGAAGACATGAAACGATTGTAGTGGCGGTTTATTTCTTTATATTAAAAATTTTTATGTATTGATTAAGTCTTTCCTTGTTTGTTTTGCAAATAGTGGTTTTGTCTCGAATTAAATATTATATATATATATATATATATATATATATATATATATATATATATAATATATATATATATATATGTATATATGTATATATATATATATATGTATATATATATATATATGTATATATATATATGGGGGGGTCTGTATATATATGGATCAGATCATTGTGTGTATGTGTTTGTACATACAATTGACTCCTTTTGGTTCCTGTCTACCAAATTCACTTTCAGGGTTTTCCTCAACCTTAGGCGATAGTAAGAGACACTTGCCCAATATGCAATGCACCAGGATTGAACCTGAAACCATATAGTAGTTGCAAAGCAAATTTCCTAAGCATGCACCCAGCAATGTTCTTCAACTTTTCCCGTATCATTGCTGTTGAATTTTTTGCAATCATGACATCTGTGCAACAATTAATACCACCATCTACTTGCACTAGGGATGAACATACAAATACCCGAAACACTCTTGGTCTCTGTCTCATCTCCAAACCTAGACATTCCTAATTCTAACCATCTCTGCACCAATCAAATAACCCAATCACTATATAATAACAGATACCGCCACATCTCCACATACTATGTGACAGCCTGCTTCCTGACACTTGTGGCCCATGAGGTTAGCTGATTGGTTCTGTGCTAATTTTACATTTACTCTGGCAGCAAATAAACTTCACCTCTGACCCAGCTGAGTTAGCTAAGCAAATTACTGAATACATATTCTTAAGCATTTTCTCTGAATTTCTAAACTGTAGAATTAGCATTATTATAAATTGTTATATTGAGACTAATGTGCTCATTTCGGTTGTTATGGTTACAAATTTTCAGCCATTGCACTCTTCAGCCTGCTTCAAGTGTCTGTCATATTCAGTAATGTTGTTTAAGTGTCAATTGTTCAGTGTAGTAATTTAGCTATTGGATATGAGTTCAATCTGTCCTTTGGTTGATCAATCAATATATGTATATTCTGGCTGAGGCAGAATGAACATGAAACAACAAATATAAAAGAAAAAAGAAATAAACAAGCAGGAGAATATCACTGGTATGGTCAACATAGTGAGAACAATCTGCTCTGTCACAGTCATCCTCATCATTCTCACCATCATCATGACAGTCAGCAGCAGTAGCAAGTGGAGGCGCAATGGCCCAGTGTTTAGGGCAGTTGACTCGCGGTCGGAAGATCGCGGTTTCGATTCCCAGACTGGGCGTTGTGTGTGTTTATTGAGCGAAAACACCTTAAGCTCCACGAGGCTCCGGCAGGGTGGTGGGGGTGGCGACCCCTGTTGCACTCTTTCGCTCCAACTTTCTCTCATTCTTTCTTCCTGTTTCTTATCCCCGACTTCCTACGCAACCACTGAGCCTAGATGTGCATTCATCCATCCGTCGATGCTCTCAGTGACGGGGGGGGGGTGACCTGCTTTCTCTTCTGCAGGTCTTACGAATAGCAAAGGACCACGTTTATCTTGCAAGCTCTGGGACGAAGACCGTTCACTCAACAGCAGCAGCAACAGCAGCAGTAGTAACCACAGCAGTAGCAACTGCAGCAGTAGTATTTTAACATCCACATTTTCATGCTTCCATGGATCAAACAGAGTTTGTTGGGATAATTTTTTTTATAGTTGGATGCCTTTCCAGATTCCAATGCTCACCTCTTTCCGAGAAAAATAATATTACATCATGGCATGACAATTTTCATGAAAGACTGAAAATGGATGATGTTACTAATATGATGGTGGCACCCATTTAGAACTATCATACAATGATAAGACAAGGAGATATGCAAACCCATAAACATACATGCATAAATACATACATACATGTACATATATATATATATATTTATATATATATATATATATATATATATATATATATATATATATATAGATATACACTTAATCATTTATATATTTGTATGTATGTCTGTATAGGTATATGTACATATATATATGAATGTATATATCCTTGATTAAATATATTCTATGAGAATATGATATACTGAACTTAAAATGAGTGCTCTTTGTATATAAGTGTCAAACTATTAATATCATTAAAGTATTTAGACATTTAATACAAGCGATTATATATAATAGTTGTGAAATATATAATATATTATGAAGAATGTATGTATATATATATATATATATATATATGTATATATATGTATGTATGTAATGTACGTATGTATGTATGTATGTATGTATGTATGTATGTATGTATGTATGTATGTATGTATGTATGTATGTATGCATGTATGTATGCTTATATATATACACATATACATATATATATACTTTTACACACATACACATATATGTATGTAACATATATATACTTATATGTATATGTGTATGTGAGTGTGTATATCTCTAAATCTATATCTTTATATATATATATATATATATATATATATATATCATCCTCATCATCATCATCGTTTAGCGTCCATTTTCCATGCTAGCATGGGTTGGACGGTTCTACTGGGGTCTGTGAAGCCAGAAGGCTTCATCAGGCCCAGTCAAAATCTGGCAGTGTTTCTACGGCTGGATGCCCTTCCTAACGCCAATATATATATATATACGTTTAAATATTTGTTGTGCAAGATTTTTTATGTGAAGTCGTGTGTTGAAACAGATATTGTTATATTTCGGAATGGTCATTTTGCCAGTTTAGCCAATAAAAACATACGCACTATATATTTGGTGTTATTTTGCTTCATTGTAATTTATTTTTTACATTAATCTTAATCTTATTTCGGCCAGAGTTCTTTCGTCACACTCCTGTGACCGCATCAGTGGTCCTTTGTTTTCTTCTTTCTTATTTGTGTCTCTCCTTACTAACCGTCAGCCATTTTGTATTTCTATTGTATGTCTTCATTTGCGCATGCTTATATCTCTATGTGCGTTTATGTTTATTTAGTGTGTGTATGTGGGGGGATGCCTGTAATATTTGTATCTTCTGTTTATATATGTTCATGTAATTTGTATTTTGTTTTTGTTGTTTTTGTTTATTCTTATTTTGTTCATGAGTTTACATCCACTTATTATTATCATTACAAATGCTTGTATGTATAACAACAATACTAGTAATAATAATAAATCAAATCGAAAAAATATATATAAAAATATTTTTTAAAAAATCTACATATATATATATATATATATATATATATATATATATATATATATATATATATACATATATACATATATACATATATATAGCTATTTATTTCTATTAGTTTATTTATCTGTGTATTTATTATGTTTTCAGGATCCTCTATTGTCATATGTTGTGGTGTGTGTTAGTGCTCCATTCTAGTTTTCTATTCAGGCTAGGTTTATTTTGTATTATGTGTGTAGCTTCTGTAATTTTTCTAATTGTTGCATCTGATCTATGTGTGGATAATATTTTAATTTCTATGTTATTGATTGATCCCCCGTGTTCCTGTTCAGCGTGTTGGTAAAGAATCGATGAGCTTTTACCTTCCTTGAGTTGTCTCCAATGCTCATTTACCCGCTCTCCTAAGCTTCTTGCCATTTCCCCTATGTATGTCGTTGTCTTGTTACTGCATCGTCCCTCTATACATCTTATACTATAGACTACATTTCTGGCTTTACAGTTTGTTTGTGGGCTAAATCTACATACAGTACAGTACTTATCCGTACAGGGGGTTCTACTAAAAGGATAGATTCTACCAATTATAGATTTGATAGGGTTGCCTGGCTTTTCAACAACCTTGATTCTTAGCTTAAGTTTGTCTAGGGTCCTTCTAAAGCGATACGCCAGTTCACCTCCAGGGGTGGTGTCAATGAACATGACACTCTGGTATACTCGACTGGTTAAGGTCAAACAATTAGCCCCCTCTGTCTAAATTTCAGAACTTGTGCCTATAACAAAAAGAATTATTATTATTATTATTTTTAAAATAGCTGAAGGATAGTAAGGATTCAAATAAATGGCAGGAAAAAAAAAATTAACAAATTCATCTTACAGATCTCTCTATATGCATGTGTGTGTGTGTATATATATATCTATATGTATGTATATATATATATATATATATATATATATATATATATATATATATATATACATGTATTTTGGTGGCTGATGATAAGTGCATCTCTGGTCACAAGGAGAAGTATTTGGGGTGCATCATAGCCATGTGTTGAGAGGAATTCTTTAGAGTTTGAATAATTCACCTCTGGAAACATGGGTGTTTTGTTCAACATCCTTAAACAACCTTTATTCTGCTCAGTACCATGGATTTGCTTGTCAGTTGCTTGAACTTAACCAGTTGGACATGTCCCTTAGTGGCTGATAATATGTGCATCTCTGATCATGAGTAGAAGTAGATAATACAGCAAGGTCATGAGCTGTTTATCTTGATATGAGATCACCATGTTGAACACATATGGTTGTGATGCATGTGCTTGGTGTACCCTTAGCAGATGGGTAGTCATGATGGATATATTGGGCTTCAGATATTTGTACCCCAGAGTCACTATGATAGCATGCATCACTCTCTCGCTCAATAATAATAATAATGATGATAATAATAATAATAATAATAATAATATTGATGATGATGATGATGATGATAATAATAATAATAATAATAATAATAATAATAATAATAATAATAATACGCAAAATACTTTCTATGTAATCTTAAGTTTTAAAACAAACATAATTTTAGTATGGTTTTTTAGACACTCACTAGTACAACACTAAGCACAAAACCAAATATATGGCACCCTAGGCATAACGCCAACATGAACTTCCAACTTGTTGTCTCTTAAGGTATCTGGGTGAGACTTGGAGCCAACTCATACAAATGTAAAGCAAAAGTCAAACATAGAATAATAATAATAATAATAATAATAATAATAATAATAATAATAATAATAATAATAATAATGGTTTCTAATTCAGGTACAAGACTGCAGTTTTGAGTGGGTGGAATTAGTCAATAGAAACAGCCACAATATTTGATTGGTTATTTATCAACCCCAAAAAGAAGCAAGACTTGGCGAGATTTGAACTCTGAATAAAGCCAAACAAATTCTGCAAATAAGTTTTTCTGACAATTTTGTCAATCCACTTATAATTATATCTAATTCTCATATAGTCAGAAAATCATCAATTTTTGAGGGGAAAGGTAGTCAATATCATTGAAGATATTATTTATTGACCCCAGTCAATAATGAATGAAAGGATGGTGGTGAGCTGGTAGAAATATTAGCATGCAGGGTGAAATGCTTAGTGGCATTTCGACTGTCTTTACATTCTGAGTTCAAATTCTGCCGAGGTTCATTTTGCCTTTCATCCTTTTGGAGTTGGTAAATTAAGTACCAGTTGCATACTAGGGTCAATTTAATCAACTGGCCCCCTCCCCCAAAAGTTTGGTTCTTGTGCTTAGAGTAGAAAACAAAATTAAAAATAAAGGATGAATGGTAACGTATAGGTTAGATATGAACCCAGAACATAAAAAACTGGAAGAAATATCAGAAGATATTTTATCTGACATTATAAAACCTCTGTTTATCCACCACCATTAGTAATAAAGTTAATGCACAAAAATAAAAATAACAGACTCAATCCAGGAGGTAGAGTAGTTCACCATTTAGCATTTAAAATGGCTATATCCAGCCAAATATTCTATCTGTTTTATGTTCAAACTGGCCAGATCTGGACTCTCACACATATTCAATAATGCTGTTCTAACAATAACATCATTGAACTCATGAAGTTAGAAGATAATGCATGATTAATTCAAAACAATTTGACTGAATAAACATTAATATTTGACAGATTAATCTTTATGCTAAGGGTTATACAAAAACTGAAAAAATTCTTAATTAACAATCCTATATAGTTTTCATCTGTTAAAAATTGTAGTCCTGAATTTTGACAGCCCATGAAATACATGTGTGTGTGTGTGTGTGTGTGTGGTGTGTGTGGTGTGTGTGTGTGTGTGTGTGTGTGCATGTGTGTGTTTGAGTGTGTGTGTATACATGCGTACATATATGTATACATATAGGTATGTGTATATATATATATATATATATATATATATATACATATATATAATATAATATAACTAATATATATATACCTATATATGTATATGCATATATGGGTACAGGACGTCACCGACAGTAAACAACACGGAATACAAAAACAAATGAGTTAAATATGCAAATAATGAGAGATAAAGAAAAGGACAAGTAATACAAAGAATGACCTTTCATCAGTTTTCAGCTGTCTATCTACTCCCCTATCTATATATCTATGTATGTGTGTGTGTGTGCGTGCGTGTGTGCGTGCGTATGTGTAATTACATACATACATGCTTATGCAGTGTTGTTTACTCTTTTACCCTTTTACTTGTTTCAGTAATTTGACTGCGACCATGCTGGAGCACCGCCTTTAGTCGAGCAAATCGACCCCAGAACTTTTTCTTTGTAAGCCTTGTACTTATTCCATCGGTCTTTTTTTGCCAAACCGCTAGGTTATGGGGGCGTAAACACACCACATCAGTTGTCAAGCGATGTTGTGAGGACAAACACAGACACACACAGACACACACACACATACATATATATATACATATATACGATGGGCTTCTTTCAGTTTCTGTCTACCAAATCCACTCACAAGGCCTTGGTCAGCCCGAGGCTATAGTAGAAGACACTTGCCCAAGGTGCCACACAGTGGGACTGAACCTGGAACCATGTGTAGCTTTATATAATATATTATTATTATTATTATTATTATTATTATTATTATTATTATTATTATTATCATTATTATTTTTAAAATAGCTGAAGGATAGTAAGGATTCAAATAAATGGCAGGAAAAAAAAAATGAACGAATTCATCTTACAGCTCTCTCTATATGCGCGTGTATATATATTTATATGTATGCATATATATATATATATATATATATATATATATATATATATATATATATATATATATATATATATATATATATATATATATATATACATGTATATATATATGTATATATATATATTATATATATATATATATATATATATATATATATAATATATATATATATATATATATATATATATATAAAGCTACTTGCCACACAGTCACTCCTACGCCTATGTTTAGCACACAACCACTCCTGCACCTACAATGTCTGTTAATGCTCTGAAGAAGAAGTACTCAATATAAATGTTGTGTGCAGTAGTTTCACTTGGTGCAGTGACCTATTATGCAAGGATTTCAGACAAGCCAGCCAGGGAAAAAATATAAAGAGTTATGTTCATTATTAATAATTCATATGTCTCATTTGCCTCTATGTAATTTAGACAGGTTAGAGATATTCCTTGGCAGGGGCTACTTTGTGAACTGACTTGTACTTGGCATCATGCAAATTTAGTTTTCTGAGTGAGTTATGCAAATAAAAATAGGTTTAGTCAGACAACTTAGTTGGTGTTATATTCCAAATTATAGTGGGTTTTTTTTCTTGTTTTGGGTTTCTTTTTTAGAATTTACTGTAAGACTCATCCTCGGGATTTGGAAGCTTGCAGAAGTGGTAAAGATGTGAATAAAATTAATTATTTGGATGTTTCAGTTAAGATAATTTATAAATCATGGTAACTAAAGTTTTATAGGACAAGCAAATTTAATTTCAAGGTTGTAGCTCTGCCTTCTGCAGACTGCTGCCCACCAAGTTATGATAGAGTGTATTTTCAGGGGAGGCTATAAGATATAAAAAGATAGTGAGATGTGATTTATTGATAGATGTTACTAATAATCTGGTAAAACAAATGGTTAGGTAAGGATATAATGCAAAATGGTTAATTAAACAAGTTAATTGTAGTCTGGCTGTGTGGTAAGTAACATGCTTACCAACCACATGGTTCAGGGTTCAGTCCCACTGTGTGGTACCTTGGGCAAGTATCTTCTACTATAGCCTCAGACCAGCCAAAGCCTTGTGAGTGGATTTGGTAGACGGAAACCGTTGAGAAGCTCGTCGTGTATATGTATATATATATATATGTGCGTGTGTGTGTGTGTGTATATGTTTGTGTGTCTGTGTTTATCCCCTCAACATCGCTTGACAACCGATGCTGGTGTGTTTACGTCCCCGTAACTTAGCGGTTCAGCTAAAAGAGACTGATAGAATAAGTACTAGGCTTACAAAGAATAAGTCCTGGGGTCGATTTGCTCGACTAAAGGCAGTGCTCCAGCATGGCCGCAGTCAAATGACTGAAACAAGTAAACGAGTAAATAATATATTTTCAAATTACTTCAAGCTTATGATTATGTTGTAACTTAGGAGTTTAAAATTAATATCAAATATAGCTAACAGTGGTAGAGAGTTTTGTTAAAAGGGGATTGGTGAGTTAATGAATATATGCTTGTATCATGCTTAAAACTTTCTCTTTGATCTTTCTTCTTTGACTTTCCTTTCATTATCTAATGATGATCACTTCTGCTGTGGAGCTTTATCTATCTCTACAAGTTCCTGTTCAGCTGATAGTTGTTCTTTTCATGGAAAACTTTAGCAATCTGAATAACCCTCTCATAACATGGTCTATGACTGAGCATTGACCATCTTTTCTTCTTTTCATTAGTGTCTTCTTTTTGAAGTACGCTTCTGATGATTTTAATTTGATTTAAACTTTTTTTTATTTTTTCATACATTTATTCTTAGTTTATTTATTAACATTAAATTTCTATGGGTTGATTTATTGGTAATTGTTTATTTATATATGGTGTATGTATGTACTAAGTTTTTTATTAATTAACTATATATAGCCCATCCCAAGTAGTTTTGTGATCTTGTAGCATTCTTTATATCCCTGGATTATCCCAAGCCTTGTGAGTGGATTTGATAGATGTAAACTAATAGAAGTCTCTCATGTGTATATATGTGCATGCATGCATGCGTGCGTGTGTGTGTGTGTGTGTGTGTATGTTACATGGTAGTTGTGAGCAAATGTCACCATCATTTCAGTTTTCCGTGGAAAACATATCTAGTCATATTATACATATTATACACACATACATCGCTTTTTCTTCCAAGGAATCTAATGCTCTTAGCTTAGTTTTTGCATGGAGCTGGCCAGATTGGAGCAATCTCAAGAATAATTAGTCAAAATTGCAAGGATAATCTGGTACTTGACTGAGAAAAGAAAACTTCGAATGACCCGTCCTTGTTCTCTTTGTATTGTCTATCTGGATGTTTTGTTGTCCCTTTTTGTATCACCTAGCTGTCCAGATGTTTTGCATTCTTGTCCCATTTTGTGTTTTATATATATATATATAGCAGTGTACGTACACTTCGGTCTCTTATATGTAAATATAAATGTGTGTTTGTCTGCTTGTATTTGTGCTTGTATTTATTTCTCACCACTTGATAACTCCTTCCAGTTTATGCCCCTATGACTTAGCAGTTAAGCAAAAAGACACTAACAAGATAAGTATTGAGTTTTATTTGAATGATTGAATTACTTCAAAGCAGTGCTCCAACTCTCCAACATTCCAGAATGGTTGCCAGACAATAAGTGAAACCTGTAATAGAAAGTCAAAGAAAAACAAATATATACATGCACACACTCGTACACGGTAATTGCTCCATCTTCACCAATGACTTCCACCTCTCTGAGCTTCCTTGTTGTCAATGGCATCTCTGACCATCTCTAAATGGTTTCTCACATGATTCTTCAATTCCACTGCAGAACTGAAATGCTTGGATTGAAGTACAAATGGCAGACGAAAGTCATAATATCCACTAAATGCTTAGGTAAGGTTTATAATACAGAATGATTAATTAAACAAGTTAACTATAGCCTAGATTTACACAATAATATATATTTTTTTACTACCCACAAGGGGCTAAACACAGAGGGGACAAACAAGGACAGACAAACAGATTAAGTCGATTACATTGACTCCAGTGTGTAACTGGTACTTAATTTATCAATCCCGAAAGGATGAAAGGCTAAGTCGACCTCGGCCTAATTTGAACTCAGAACATAACGGCAGACGAAATACGGCTACGCATTTCGCCCGGCATGCTAATGTTTCTGCCAGCTCGCCACCTTTATTTACACAATAATATATTTTGAAATTATTTCAAGCTTACAATAAAGATTACTTTGCGAAATATGATTTCTGTGGGTCACCATAATAAAATCAACTTACAGAATTGTCTTGCAAGTTGATTTTGGGTTTCTTCATTCATAATCAATTTGCAAGCTCTTTCACACACTAAAAAATATACATAAACATATACATAAATGTATGCATACATGTATACATATATTCATGCCTAATCTAAGATGGCAAGATATGTGATGTAGTTCTGTACTCAAGAAGACCCACCCACCACAACAGAATTGATATCCTAAAACCAAGGTGCCATGTAAAAAGCATTGGTGTGGTTGCTGGTGCCACATAAAAAGCATTGGTGCTGGTGCCACATAAAAAGCACTGGTGATGGTGCCACATAGAAAGCACCCAGTACATTCTATAAAGTCATTGACAATAGGAAGGGTATCCAGCTGTAGATGATAAGCTAAAACAAACTAAGGAACCTGGTGCAGCCCCTGGCCTTGCCAGTTCCTATCAAGCAATCCAATCCATATCAGCATGGAAAACTGATGTTAAATATTGCTGTTGATGATTGTTTGTTTGTTGAGCGAACGGTCTTTGTCCCAGAGCTCGCAAGATGGGAGAAGTCTGCAACATGGTCCTTTGCTATTCGTAAGACCCACAGAAGAGAAAGCAGGTCAACCCCCGACACCGAAAGCATCAACGGATGGATGAATGTGCATCCAGGCTCAGCGGTTGCGTAGGAAGTTGGGGACAAGAAACAGGAAGAAAGAGTGAAAGCTGGAATGAAAGAGTACAACAGGGGTCGTCATCACCCCCTGCCGGAGCCTCATGGAGCTTTAGATGTTTTCACTCAATAAACACACACAACTACCAGTCTGGGAATCGAAACCGCAATCCTCCGACCATGAGTCCACTGCCCTAACCATTGGGCCATTGCGCCTCCACTGCTGTTGATGATGATCATGATGACAATGATGAATCAGAAGATTGCAGCTTTAAACTGTCAAAGATACAGTCAAAATATGTGAAACATTCATGACATGGAGTTCAGCCTGTAATAAAATCCACAAATGCAATACCATCCATGCCAGTACTCATGTATACAAGAGTATGTACATACATGTGTTCATGTATTTGTATGCATACTTATTTATATGCATGCATGTATACAGATATAAATTCATTTATACATACATGCATATATACATATATTAGCAGCTAAGCCCGGTTTCACCTGATCGGTTTGGATGATGTGACTGTAAAAACCTGCTCTGTGTAAGCATTTGACTTGTTTGGGCATGCTTACGTTAAAAACAATTTTAGAATGACTTTTCTTTTTCTGTCAAAACGCTAAAAATAACTGATCAACAAAAAGAAAACCAAGATTCAACCAAATCAAAAAATAAACCCAAATACTAAGCGAACAAAGATGAACCATCCCACTTCCATTGCGCATGCACACACACACACACACACACACACACACACACACACACACACATACTTTCACATACCCCCCTTTTACATACACACACATAACATATATTCACACAGAGTTGAAATGCTGTTTGATTTATTTTGTCAGTATACAATTTTCATCATCCTACTACCAAGTATGACATCACACCTTCCTTCCTTATTCATCTGTCACCTCTTCCTTTCTCATTCATAAACACAAGAGTATTATTATAATAGATTATCTCAGTAACCATGGGAGCTATGAAAAAATACAAAGCCCAGCATCACTTATATATCATTTATACATACATGCAGCCATACATACTGTCATACATACATTTAAACTTCATTCATACATCCATTCAGTTATACATACATACATACATACATACATACATACATAAATACATAAATATATGCATGCATATATACATTCATACATATACTCAGCTATATACATACATGCATGCATACATACATACATACATACATACATTCATGCATACATTCTGTTATACATACATACATGCATTCATACATTGTTATATGCATGCATATACTTAAACATATATTCATACATTCATACATACATTCATTCAAGCATTCATATATATACATACATACATACATGCATACATACATACATGCATACACACATACGTACATGAAAGCATACATGTATTCAGTCATACATCCTTTCACAGATACATACATTTATATATACAATCATACATGCATTTATTCATACATACATACATACATTATTACATATGTACAGTATCCAATGCCTCTTTTTACAGTGCAGACATTGTTGTATTATTAAAAAGCACACTTTGCAAGGTGCGAGCTGGTAGAAACGTTAGCACGCCGGGCGAAATGTGTAGCCATATTTCGTCTGCTGTTATGTTCTGAGTTCAAATTCCGCCAAGGTCAACTTTGCCTTTCATTCTTTCGGGGTCGATAAATTAAGTACCAGTCATGCACTGGGGTCGATGTAATCAACTTAATCCATTTGTCTGTCCTTGTTTGTCCCCTCTGTGTTTAGCCCCTTGTGGGTAGAAAAGAAATAGGTATTTCATCTGTTGCTACGTTCTGTGTTCAAATTCTGCCACGGTCAACTTTTCCTTTCATCCTTTCGGGGTTGATAAATTAAGTACCAGTTGCATACTGGGGTCGTTCTAACTGACTTGTGCCTAGGGCCTTGTGCCTAGAGTAAAAAAAAAAAGCTCATTTTGCAACCACATCTTATGATTCAGACCCACTGCATGATACCTTAGGCAAGTTTCTTTTACTATAGGTCTAGGTAAACCAATGCTTTGTGAGTGAATTTGATAAAGAGAAACTAGGAGGAAGCCCATTGTACATATGTGTGTGTGTGTGTGCATGTGTATGTGTGTGTGTGTGCATGCGTGTATGTGTGTGTGTCTTTGTGTTTGTAACCCTCATTGTGGTGGAAGCACTCCGTCGATTACGACGATGAGGGTTCTGGTTGATCTGAATCAACAGAACAGCCTGCTCATGAAATTAACGTGTAAGTGGCTGAGCACTCCACAGACACGTGCACCCTTAACGTAGTTCTCAGGGATATTCAGCGTGACACAGAGAGTGACAAGGCCGGCCCCTTGAAATACAGGTACAACAGAAACAGGAAGTAAGAGTGAGAGAAAGTTGTGATGAAAGAGTACAGCAGGGATCACCACCATCCCCTGCCGGAGCCTCGTGGAGCTTTTAGGTGTTTTTCGCTCAATAAACACTCACAACGCCCGGTCTGGGAATCGAAACCGCGATCCTATGACCGCGAGTCTGCTGCCCTAACCACTGGGCCATTGCGCCTCCACGGTAACCCTCATTACCACTTGACAACTGTTGTTGGTGTGTTTATGCTCCCATAATTAGCAGTTCAGCACCAGGCTTAAAAGAAAATAAGCAGTGAAGGTGACTTGTTTGACTTCACCCTTCAAAGATTAGCATAGCCACAGTCCAATGATTGAAAGAAATAAAAGAAAAAATAAAGCTGAGTTGAGGGCATATTGACTGCTATTTCTTGATGACTGAGCAACCAAGCAGAGGTTTCCTCACTAACATATACTTGCTTCATAACACTGGTAGCTTTAGTCTGTGAGACTATCTCGAAATCTGTACGCCATTATCACTACCATCATCAAAACTACCACCACCATCATTGTTATTATCACCACCATCACCACCACCACCATCATTACCCCCACTACCACCACCACCACCACAACCACCAGCATCATCACCTCCGCTGCTGCTGCTGCCAGCACCAGCACCACCACTACCACTACCATTACTATCATCACCACCGCCATCACCATCATCACCACTATCATCACCAACTCTGCCACCACCACCACCACCACCTCTACCATCGCCTAACTGAAAGCTAATGCAAACAATTGATTGCTGTAAATGGGTTTTAAGCAACATTTTCGTGATTAATAAAACTAACTTCTACCTTGGGGAGTCTTCATTATTGTCATTGAACAGCATCATAGTATATTAATGATTCACTGTCTCCCTCTCTTTTCTCCTCTCTCTTTCTCTCTATCGTTTTCTCTCTTTCTGTCTTTTCCTCCCATCTTTATTTTGACCCCTCTCTCTCTCTCCTCTCCTCTCTCTCTCTTTTTCTCTTTGTTTCTCTGCATTTCTTTCTCATTTTCTCCTCTCATCCCCGACTCCTCTTTCTCACTCACTCTCTTCTCCAATCCCCTCTCATCTCTCTCATCCTCTCTCTTCTCTCTCACCCCCTCTTTTCTATCACTCCCTCTCCTCACTCTCTCTCACCCTCCCCTCCTTCTCACCCCCTCTCCTTTCTCTCACCCTCTCTTGTCCTCTTTGTCTTTCACCTTTTCTCTCCTGCTCTCACCCCCTCTTCCTTTCTCCCCACCTCTCTCTCTCTCTCGCTTTTCCAGATATTTCTTTGTCAATGCTGTTATTATTTTTACTGTTGTTTTGGAACTAATATTGCTCTTCTTGTTAGTATTGTTTAGCCCCAAGATCAGTCTTCATCCAACAGACCTTTGACTGGAGATGATTGTAATTTTTAAACAGTCACACTGCAGCTAAGAGTACATTACCTAATGTGTGGTGCAGGTGACTGATCCTCTGTTGGTTTTAATGTTACATATTCAACTGTCCAACTGACCTACCAACTTGTTAAACTAATCAGCTGACCTACTTACAAGTTAAACTAATCAATTAACCTACCTACTCAGCAAATTAATGTATAAGTGGCTGAAAATTCCACAGTGTGTATATTTAACATAATTCCAGATTGAATCAGTATGTCACAATGTGGGACCATACTGGATTACAGAATTCCCAGTTCAATCCACCATAATTCCCTTCTACCCAATTTAATTCACAAGCTTAAGTTGACCCAAGGCCAGTTTGCTGTTTGGATGCTTAACAATTTGGCACAGCTGACTGGACGTTCAATCTGTTGACAGTACATGGAGGCAAATATACACATTTTTGCTCAGACTCATCCACATACAGATAGAAAGTGTGAGAGAGAGATAGCGAGGAAGAGAGAGACATTATACATACATATGAGGGGAAGTCAAAATTATCTGCACTTTGGTGAAAACTTTCACTAGAAGGGTCACAGTGCCTTCAGTGCTCACAAGCTACAAGGTGATACTCTTGTGATTATGTAACCAAGGTTTGATCTTGATTGCTGCAGTTTTCTCTTTTTGTGTTACATGGCCACTCCACTGCCAGTCTGCACCAAAGAAGAACAGAGGTCAGTGATCCAATTTCTCTGTTCTGAAGTTATGATGGAGGATGAAATTCATTGTCATGCAACAACAAAACTTGCTTTGACAATAGATCTCAGTGTTTGGTGCAAATTGCTGGCTTCAGTTTGTTGGCCAGCATTTCACTGTAGTATACACTGGTGACTATAGATCCCTTTTCCTGGTAGTGTTCCAGGCCCTTTTGTGTCCTCAAAATGGTTAGTATCACTTTTTTTTTTTATAGAAGATTGAGTCTTGAATTTCATTTTCATTGGTGATTCCTGATGTTTGAACTCTATACTCTGCCTTTTGGATTCTGGTTTAGAGTGATGGGCCCAGATCTCATATCCTGTGACTATTCTGTCCCCGAAAAAGCTTAGCCTTCATTGTTGTAGTGGTTAAGTAAGTATTAACAGATCATACTTATGCACTTTAGTTAGCTCTCTTGGCACCCATCTTGCACAGATTTTTTATGAGCAAAGCTTGTCATAGATGATTTCATATGCAGAACCAAGACTAGTTTGCAGAAAACATGCCACCTCGTTGATGTCACTCATTGAACTTATTGAACTTCATGTCACTGGTGGAGGTTTATGGATGTTATGTTCTCTCTTTGTGCTTCACGCTTGTCCAACCATAAAAAAATTTTTAGTCCAGTCATACACACGCTTTTCTGTAGCACTGTCCCCATATTGTGTGTATGACTGGACTAAAAATTTTTTTATGGTTGGACAAGCGTGAAGCACAAAGAGAGAACATAACATCCATAAACCTCCACCAGTGACATGAAAGTTCAATAAGTTCAATGAGTGACATCAACGAGGTGGCATGTTTTCTGCAAACTAGTCTTGGTTCTGCATATGAAATCATCTATGACAAGCTTTGCTCATAAAAAATCTGTGCAAGATGGGTGCCAAGAGAGCTAACTAAAGTGCATAAGTATGATCTGTTAATACTTACTTAACCACTACAACAATGAAGGCTAAGCTTTTTCGGGGACAGAATAGTCACAGGATATGAGATCTGGGCCCATCACTCTAAACCAGAATCCAAAAGGCAGAGTATAGAGTTCAAACATCAGGAATCACCAGTGAAAATGAAATTCAAGACTCAATCTTCTATAAAAAAAAAAGCGATACTAACCATTTTGAGGACACAAAAGGGCCTGGAACACTACCAGGAAAAGGGGTCTATAGTCACCAGTGTATACTACAGTGAAATGCTGGCCAACAAACTGAAGCCAGCAATTTGCACCAAACACTGAGATCTATTGTCAAAGCAAGTTTTGTTGTTGCATGACAATGCACATCCACACACAGACACCCACATTGTTGAAACCATTAATAAGTTGGATTCTGAGTTGCTGGATCACCCTACATATCTCACCTCTTCCAACTGTCACCTCTTTGGACAGCTCAAACCTCCTTTACGAGGTTGTTGATTTTGTTATGGACAAAAATGCACAGGAAGCATTACATAAATGACTGTGTAACCAGCTGGAAACATTCTTCTCCTATAGAATAAAAAAGTTTGTGGAGCACTGGAAGAAATGCATCAAAAAGCAAGGAAAGTTTGCTGAAATGTTATGTAATTATTCAACGTCTATTTTTATTTTAATAAGTTACAGAAACAAAAGTGTGGTGTATATAATTTTTTATTTACCCTTCTACAAAGTAGATGATCGAATAAAGAGAAAAGTGTGAGAAAAAGAGGGAAAACCAGAGAAACATTAAAATGAGAGACAACACTAGGTAAATCAGTGTTTCAGTGACATTGAACAGGTGATGCCAAAATGATTTTGCCAAAACGTCTCATACCCACCCAAGGCTATGGTAAAAGACATTTGTCCAAGATGCCAAAAAAAATGGAATTGAATCTGGTAAATTATAATTGCAAAGGAAACTTTTTAGCTATCTGACTATTCCATGTCCACCTTTGTATGATACCTACTTACAGCAATGTGAACTGGACTATTAACAGTTAAGTGTTTGGGCTATGGATAGCCAAGTGCTCAGTCCCACAACATGGCATCTTAGGCATGTTTTATCTTCTATAGCCCCAGGCTAATCTAAGATAAGAACAGCTCTTGAATATGCAAAATATACAGTATATATGGTTTTATAATGACCATAAGAACAAAGCAGGTAACATTTTGAGTTACCTGTTTAGATCTGAAACTTTTGCTGCAAAATTTGAGGAATTAGAATTTTTTTTTTTTCAATTTTCTTTCCTCAAAAACTTACTGCTTAGTGCCCATTATATATATATATAAAGTGATGGTTTGTTGCCAACTTAATGTGGCAGTCCCAGGAAAGAGAAGAATGCTACTGCTATTTAGCCCCAGGAAACACCGTTTCCAGTTGGCTATGTGACGCAAGCATACTGTGTCTTTATGGTTTCAAACAGGGGAGATAAGCACCTCCACCCAGCAAAGCCAGCATTCAGAGACTAGTTTCAGAGTCATTGCTCTTCATCAGTCTGGAGTAGCGTGGCTTGCTAGATGATTTCTTTTATTGAGCACTCAGCCTCGATTAAGGGGGACAATACAGCAAAGTGGGATACATACAACATATAACAAACGAATGAAATTTATGAATTATAATGAAGAAAATGAAAGATGAAATGTCTTACCTGCTCCCCATTTGCAGGCAGTGTCATTTAACTGTTTATGAATAATGTTTAAAAAATAGTTCTTTTTTTACCTTTTTGTATCTTTTTTAAAAGTCAGTATTAATTTTTAAAATTTTTACTCACTTCCTTTTTTTTTCCCACTAGATACTGTGTCAATTCCTCAAATTCCACCACTGGTGGCAATTCATCAAATTGAACTTGTATTGGTGTTACCTCTATTTTATCTCCAAATTGTTCTTTTAATTTCTCGCCTCTTGCTCTATCAAGCAAGATTGCTTTGAAGTTTCATTGAACTCTTTTGACGGTATTTTTACCCTAATTGCATATTTCATCTTTGTAATCCTCTTCTAAATCTTAACACTTTTTTTATATTCTATCATATTCCATATATGTTTCCCCTCCTGTAATCCTTCCTGTTTTCCATTATTGGTCTCCTCCTATGTTACTGGTATTAGTACCTCATTCTTTTCTGTAGCTTTTTCAATCGATACTACAGGCATCTCCCGTCTTTCTTTCTTTCACTTCTGCAACTTCACTTTCTCCTCTGGTTTCCCTTGGCATTGCTGGTCTCTCACACTGAGCCTCCTCTACATTTTCTGTTCTCTTCTTTAGCAGACTTTTTGGTGGTGAGTCCACATTTCCTTCTCTCCTCTTCTTCTTTCTCTTCACCACCATAAACTGCTCTTCCACATTTTCTGTATTCTTTTCACATCCTGTGTTTTGCTCTTCAACGATTTGTTCCTTCACTTTGCCCTGCTGCTCCTGTTCGTGTTTCTGGGGACTCTTGCCTTCATGTGTCCTCGTACTCCACACTGGTAGCATATTGGAGGTCTTCCCTCCACCACCACACTTAATCTCACTTCCTCAGCTAATACTACCTCCTCTGCAATTTTGTGCAAATCCTGCAAACTGACCTGGACAGCCACCTTGAGGCCGTATCCCCAGCAGTTTACCTCAGTCATTCTTGTTACTTCTAATACTTTAACTTCTTCTTCCATATAGAGGATGGCTGCCACCAGCCAAGTCTCATCAATCTCCGGGGGTACTCTGCCAATCCTTACTCTGGCTACATGTTTACCACAGTAAGTAGGCAGTAGTACCCACTCTGATGACCTTAACGCCACAGTGGGCTGGTTTATCACCTCCTGTTCATTCATAAACCTAACCTCTACTGTGCTGTACTTTTTCTCTCTGGTATAGAAAGTCGTGAGGCTTTTTATCTCCTTCAGACACTCTTCCAATGCTTCCACAGTAGCTATTTCAATTTTTTTCATTGCCGTGGACAGTCCACTTGATTACATTCACTGTGACATCTTGTGGCGGGATCAACCTCAGGCTGGTACCGCCCTTCTCAATAAGTTTGTTGAACTGCTTCAACTTCTTATCTTCCAATTTCACCTCTCAAACCTGTACAACGTCTGCAGTTGAGCTTCTTCCAGTTGCTGCAGCATATCTGCCATCTGGTTCACTTTCCATCATTTTTTTCTTGCCACTTCACCCATAAATGGAGAAGAAAACAAATATAACAGGCAAAAACAACAGCAATGAACAATTCAATAATCCAACAATTAGGTTCACCCTTATGGAAGACCTTCAACAATAATCAACAATGTGACTCACAGGGATCAAAAATGATTAAATCAAACAGCAAAAATCAACATGAATTCACTGATCTACAAAATTAGAAATATTACATTTCTAAATCTCTCAGAGAGACTTATACACTAGCATCATGAAAAAGTGAGGGTTATTGTCAACTTAATGTAGCAGTGCCAGGAAAGGAAGAATGCTACTGTTATTTAGCCCCAGGAGACACCGTTTCCAGTTGGCTAACTAGTCTCTGAATGCTGGCTTTGCTGGGTGGAGGTGTTTATCTCCCCTGTTTGAAAACATATGGACACAGTACTCTTGTGTCACATAGCCAACTGGAAACGGTGTTTCCTGGGGCTAAATAGCAGTAGCATTCTTCCCTTTCCTGTGAGTTCCACATTAAGTTGGCAACAAACATCACTTTATCATGCTGCTACTGTATAAGTCTTTATGAGAAATTTAGAAATGCAATATTTCTAATTACACACACACACACACATATATATGTATATATATATATATATACATATGTACATATATACATATATATATATATATGTGTATGTATGTATGTGTGCATGCATGTATGTATATGTGTGTGCATATGTACATTTAGGTACTTGTGTGTGCATGATTGTGTGTGTGTGTTAGTTTTTTCTTATCACATGGGGGTTGTAAACAAGTATCATTATCACAAGCAGCATTCTTCATTTCGAATCTTCTGTGAAAAACATTTCTGGCCAAACGGAGATATTACCTTACTTGGAAACAGATGAGGGTTGGCAAGAGGAAGAGCATCTGGACATAGAAATCCACTTCCATGAATTCCATCCAATCTATGCAAATATGGAAAAGTAGATGTTAAAACAATAATGATGATGAGAATGATGATAATGATATATGTGTGTATATGTATGCATGCATAGGCGTAGGAGTGGCTGTGTGGTAAGTAGCTTGCTTACCAACCACATGGTTCTGGATTCAGTCCTACTGCATGGCACCTTGGGCAAGTATCTTCTACTATAGCCTCGGGCTGACCAAAGCCTTGTGAGTGGATTTGGTTGACGGAAACTGAAAGAAGCCCATTGTATATATATATATATGTATGTGTATATATATATATATTTATGCATGTGTATATGTTTGTGTGTCTCTGTCCCCCTAACATCGCTTGACAACTGATGGTGGTGTGTTTATGTCCCCATCATTTAGCGGTTCGGCAAAAGAAACCGATAGAATAAGTACTAGGCTTACAAAAAATAAGTCCTGGGGTCGATTTGCTCGACTAAAGGCGGTGCTCCAGCATGGCCACAGTCAAAAGACTGAAACAAGTAAAACAGTAAAAGAGTATATGCATGGATGTGTGTCTATGCATGTGTGTATATGAATGGGTTTTGAAGGCGCATGGCTTAGTGGTTAGGGTGTTGCACTCACATTTGCGAGATCATGGGTTCAATTCCCAGACCAGGTGTTACATTGTGTTCTTGAGCAAAGTACTTCATTTCACATTGCTCTGAGATCATTTCGACATCTGACATGTGGCACCCATTGCACCTGTGCAGGTAATGTCGATCTGATGGAGGGAATGAGCTTATGTCTACACAAACATTTGATCACAATAAACAAATCATCTGAGTGGTTGTTCGGTAAGAAATTACCAAACCCTCATACGTCGTCTAACGATGGGAGAGTCCATCATACGAAATAGGTATGCATGCACACACACACAGAGTATTTTTTAACATATTTGAGTCTGTGTATGTGTGTGTAAGTGTATGTGCTTGAATCCTGACATTGCTTATCAACCCATGCCAGCATGGAAAAAGTAGACATAAAAAGGACAACAATGATGATGAGAATGCTGATAATGATGAATGTTGAAGATGACAGCAACAACAACCTCAATGAAAATGAAATATAACATGAACAATATTAAACATTGAAATCACATAAATTTGTAGTCTTGAGTTCATTAATAATTTTGGAGTAATAGTTCCATTATTGATGTTTTAGCCGAACTCTTGGATAAATTCTATTGGCTTTTATTTGAGAATTATTTTATAATTCAATTCCAAGATTTAATGGAATTTAGAGTAATGGCTTGATACCGTATCATGAGAGTTTAACTCTAGGGAGAAATAAACTATGTTTTAAGTAACTTCAAGTTGACATCATGTGACTATTTCTAATCATTATGTTATTTTTTATTTTGTAGTAGTAGTAGTAGTAGTAGTAGTAGTAGTAGTAGTAGTAGTAGTAGTAGTAGTAGTAGTAGTAGTAGTAGTAGTAGTAGTAGCTTTTAAAATAAAAGCAAAAGCTTTTAGGAAGTGGACTTGAATCCATATTAAAAAAAATTACTCTGTAAAGTTCTTTCCTTTGTCTGTATGATATATTCTTTATAAAGGTGATAAATATTAGCAGGGGAATTAAAGATAATGCTAATCACCCACTGCCACCTCTACTATCACCACCACCTCATGTGAGAGTTGAAAGGGAACTCAGTTCCTCTTCAACTACCACTATAGTTCTCAGTACTCTCACCTACGTCTCCAAGTAGCTATTTACATGTAACAGCAGCCACACCTCCAATAAACTGCTTTGACTGGGTGGCTAAACCAGATGAGGGTAGTTAACAAGTATGCAATTCTTGATGAGTTAGAGCATGACTATGAGTTAGATGAGTTAGAGCATGCATGGCTATGCATGTGAAAACTGAATCTGGTGGATACTGCAAAAGAAACCTTCAAGGCTCAATAGAAAGGAAGGCAGCTGGAGCAATGAAATGCGGGGTGCAGAGAGCAAGATATGACAAGTAAGACACCTTGGTCGTCCACTGCATCCATCTCCATCCCTAGATGCCTTGACCTTGTTTTTCTATCGTACTGGAGATAGTCACAGACAATAGAGTAAGGTTGACAATGTGCAACTCTTCCTCACTGTACACAAAGTCATTATGTAAGTCAACAGTCATCTCCAAGTTGACTAGATAGTCATCATTACCCTGACAAGCTACATATGACCTCCATCCAGGAACACCTATCACATTAATTTTTCCCCCTCCTTCATACCATCTCCGTTGTGTTGAATCCATCAGTTTCCACACTAAACATTTCACCAAATCCTTCTTCCCCAGAATATAACCTTCTGAAATTCTTTCTGTGCACATATTTTCTTCACAGGCTTTAACCTACAGAGTGTCATGTGAAATTTTTACTGCATGATACCACAATCTGACTAGTCTTGGAGAATCTACCATGGCCTTGGGACTGCAGCACCTTTCTTATTACCTTATAAATGAAAAAAAAAAGTTTTGAGTATTTAGTTCTTTGTTACTGAGAGGCACACTCTAAACGTAAGAGGATTAATATTTAGAAGGTTGTTTGTTATGACCAGTCAGAGAGTGACCATTGGTTTCACACCTATGAAGCACTTAGCAGTATAGGCAACTTGTCAGGCTCAAATGGGTAGAGGCATGTAACCTCTCTACTGCTTGAGGGAGAAGAACGTCATAGTCAGTTAATTTTGTACACAAAAAAATAAATTCCAGAACGAAACTCTTCTGTCAAAACCTTTGGTGAGGCGGAGTTATCCCCCATAGATTGATTCCAGTTATCTCTGTGAACCCTTCCAAAGACATCAGAAGGTGGTAGCATTTTCCTAGTTAGAAAATGGGGTATTCCATTTTTGCAACATGAATTTCCTCTGATGAGGCACTGACTAAACATCTCTTTTTTTGGAGTTTAAAATTGTCCCCAGAACAAATGGGTTTTTCAAGATTTTTGCTCTTTCAGCTAAGTAATATATATAATGTCAGAATAATGTCGACGCTTCTGATAAGAACCCAATTAGGTTCGAAAATCGATTAAGGTTATTCATCATTTTTACAGTCTGCAGAGAAATAGCTAAAATTTGCCCTGTTTATAATTATACCATATGTGTGTGTGTGTGCATACTGAGTTCTAACACCAGGTTATTAATATTGCTATACCTAAGCAAAATATTAAAAGATATATATTTATAGACACATCCCTGGCCAGCCATGTGTGGTGCCTTAAGTAAGAAGGAACCCCTTGCAAATTTAAGTTGAGGATCATAGAGCAGCTGGGGTCTTATATAAACACGACAATGCAAGCTTTACATAGCAGAGCTGGTAAGAATTCTTAAAGACTCATTGGACCCAAAATCTCTCTTGAACTCATGACATGAGATCTACAGCTTCTGCCCCCACCTTTCAAACACTTCATTGATTAGAGCTATAAAAAGTTCTTGCAACCAGAAAGAGCCTAAGGGCAGAGATTCCCTATCCACCTTTTATGTCTATAAGATTTGCTATCTGGACCAGTCTTGTTTAAAACTCAGAGTATATTATTCTTTTGTTTACAAATTAACTGACTGTAATGGTCACTCTATGACCGGAGTTCTATTTAACTGCATGTAAATATATAAGTGTATATGTATGTATATATATATCATCATCATCATCATCATCATCATCATTTAGCGTCCGCTTTCCATGCTAGCATGGGTTGGACGGGTCAACTGGGGTCTGTGAAGCTGGAAGGCTTCGTCAGGCCCAGTCAGATCTGGCAGTGTTTCTACGGCTGGATGCCCTTCCTAACGCCAACCACTCCGCGAGTGTAGTGGGTGTTTTTTACGTGCCACCTGCACAGGTGCCAGATAGAGCTGGCGAATGGCCACGAACGGATGGTGCTTTTACGTGTCACCGGCACGGGGCCAGGCGATGCTGGCAACGGACACGAACGGATGGTGCTTTTACGTGCCACCGACACGGGGCCAGACAGAGCTGGCAAACGGCCACGAACGGACGGTGCTTTTACGTGTCACCGGCACGGGGGCCAGCCGAGGCTGGCAACGGACACGAACGGATGGTGCTTTTACATGCCACCAACACGGGGCCAGCCAGAGCTGGCAAACGGCCACGAACGGACGGTGCTTTTACGTGTCACCGGCACGGGGCCAGGTGAGGCTGGCAACGAACACGAACGGATGGTGCTTTTACGTGCCACCGACACAGCGGCCAGGCAGAGCTGGCAAACGGCCACAAGCGAATGGTGCTTTTACGTATCACCGGCACGGGTGCCAGACGAGGCTGACAGCGGACACAAACGGATGGGTCACTTAACCCTGCTTTCTGATATATGATTTGATTTTGATTGTTCTGATATATGATTGATATATGATTGTTCTGATATATGATTGATTTTGATTGTTCTCAAATATATATATATATATATATATATATATATATATATATATATATATATATATATATATATATTTTATATATATATATATATATATATATATATACATACATACATATACATATACACACACACATATATTTATGGGTGCAGGTGTAGCTGTGTAATTGAAATGCATGCTTCACAACCATGTTGTTTCAGGGTCAGTGGTGGGGAAGCAAACTTCTTAACCACAAAGCCATGCATGTACCTGTTATATTTTCTAACCATATATGGAAGTACTTTCTTATTTAGTGCTGT
Organism: Octopus sinensis; assembly: GCF_006345805.1. Lineage (NCBI taxonomy): Eukaryota > Metazoa > Mollusca > Cephalopoda > Octopoda > Octopodidae > Octopus > Octopus sinensis. The sequence goes on along the minus strand of NC_043001.1, from coordinate 88,089,579 downwards.
AATACAGCATATACAACATATTACACACTGTATGTAACATAGTGTTTGCTACAATGGAATACAGTGTTTTTTACTCCAATGTAAAGCACTTTATGGAGACAATCACTAGAATTTTGCTGCCATATTCTGTAGAGTGTTAACTGCCATATTCTTTAGTGTTTAAGTACAACCTTCCATCATAGTTTGTTGCCATATTTAATAGTTTATTCACATGTTTGTTATTGATTAGGCACAAATGAATTTGATAGTGAATTTGTGAGTGAAGTTGGAAATTGTGTAGAAACACATTATATATATATATATTAGTTATCGCCATACTAATATGGCATTCTTATAAAAATAAGAATAAAGCTGACCGCTTATTAGCTCCATGAGGCCATCGCCTTAAGTTAGCTATTTGATACACAAACTGTATCCATATAACCTTTGAACAAGGGAGGTCAGTCGCTCCACACTACTTGGCCGGCAGCTACAGACGCGTTTCGGGGTATTGCCCCTTTTCAATGCAGCGTAGCCAAACCAGTAGGTGTCGCTTCCGACAATCTCTGTTCAAAGGTTTTATTTACCTAGCTTCGGTGGAATACATCCACTTGTTTTCAATAATAGAAATATTAAAATTACTAAGTCTCTCTAAAAGAGAACAACGACTGACCTCCCTTGTTCAAAGGTTATATGGATACAGTTTGTGTGTTCGAGGTCGTTGTGAATTCACAACGGCCTCGAACACACAAGTGCAAACAAGGGAGACAGAGAAAGGCAGAATGCCACTTATATTTGAACACTATACAAATATTCCTTTAAAAAAAACTTTTCTTTTAATTTTTCTAAATTTAATTATTTAATCGTTACAGTTGAAAAGGTCTCAAAATGACTGAAATATTCTTTATAAAATTATTTTAGCATTTTCTATTTTGACTTGTTTATATATATATATATATATATATATATATATATACTCTTTTACTTGTTTCAGTCATTTGACTGCAGTCATGCTGGAGCACCACCTTTAGTCGAGCAAATCAACCCCAGGACTTATTCTTATGTAAGCCCAGTACTTATTCTATCGGTCTCTTTTTGCCGAACCGCTAAGTGACAGGGACGTAAACACACCAGCATCGGTTGTCAAGCAATGCTAGGGGGACAAACACAGACACACAAACACACACACACATACATATATACGACAGGCTTCTTTCAGTTTCCGTTTACCAAATCCATTCACAAGGCATTGGTCGGCCCGGGGCTATAGTAGAAGACACTTGCCCAAGATGCCACGCAGTGGGACTAAACCTGGAACCATGTGGTTGGTTAGCAAGCTACTATATATATATATATATATATATATATATATATATATATATATATATATATACTCTTTTACTCTTTTACTTGTTTCAGTCATTTGACTGCGGTCATGCTGGAGCACTGCCTTTAGTCGAGCAAATCAACCCCAGGACTTATTCTTATGTAAGCCCAGTACTTATTCTATCGGTCTCTTTATATATATATATATATATATATATATATATATATAAATATATGTAAATTTATGTATGTATGTATGTATATATACAGTTGCAGCCAAAATGTTCAGAACAGCATTGTTTTTGTCAGAAAAGTAGGTATAAGTGTTTATCAAAGTTGTTTTATTTTCTATAATTTTCACAGACAATAAATAAGAAATTAATTATTATTGTCTGAGATTTTGGTGTAATTTAAGAGGATGATTTAGTGATTTACTGCAAAACCCATGCCGGCCAAAATGATCAGAACGGTTGAAAAATAACAAAATAACAAAATAATCAAAAATGACAGAGAATAGTGGAATTATTTAATATTTAGTGTGAAGCCCTTTAGCTTCAATCACACCTTGACATCTTCGACTGCATCAGGAAAATAAATTTTCAATTTCTTGCTGGGTGATCTTATTCCATTCTTCCTGAAGGGCATTCCATAATTGCTCAGTTGTTTTAGGATTTCTGGCTTTCGAACGTTCTCCTAGAATATTCCACACATTTTCAATAGGATTAAGATCTGGGCTTTGAGCAGGCCAATCCATAACAATAACCTTTTCAGCCTTGAGAAAGTTCATGATTACCTTAGCCTTGTGACATGGGGCATTGTCCTGCATGAATATGGGTGATCGCTTAGTTGAATTTCTCAGCACAGGCAAGACATGATCTTTTACAAGTTGTTTATCAACTCCTGCATTTACCTTTCCATGTAATCGCACCAAAGGGCCCACACCATCTCCAGATATCATCCCGCAAACCATGACACTTCCTTCACTGAATTTAAAACTAGTCTTAAGGCATTTAGGCGACAATTTTTCACCTACCTTTCTACGAACGTACCTTTCCCCATCTGAGCCAAATAACATAAACTTAGATTCATCACTGAAATGCACCATTTGCCATTTTTCTTGAGACCACAACACATGTTCGGTTGCAAAGATTAGATGACACTTTTTATTCTTGGAGCTGATCAGTGGCTTCACTGCAGGTACTCTTGCTTGTAGGTCATGTTCAACTAAACGACGAGACAGTTTTTCGAGATAAAGTTTTCTTCAGTACAATGCTCATTTCCCGAGAAACAGCAGCAGCAGTTTTAAATCTGTCCTTTTTAACCAACTTTACCATAGCACGATCTTCTCTCTTGGTCGTTTTTCTTGGCCTACCTGTAGGCTTTCTTGTTCCACACGAACCACAATCATCGTAGACCTTAAGAATACTGTGAACAACACTTTTTCACTTGTTAACAATCTTTGCAATAGACCCAATACTTAAATTATCCTTCTTTTGAAGCTTAATAATCTGCTGACGAATTAGTAATGAAGTAAGTAGCATTATATTAACAAAGTACACTGCAGATACTCTTACTAATGTTTAGTAAACGAACCGTCAGGTAAACAAATTCAAAACATTAGAGTTCACCGGTTAAATATACTAAAACACGGAGTAAAAGCAACCGTTCTGATCATTTTGGCCGCCGTGGGTTTTGCAGTAAATCACTAAATCATTCATAACTTTTGTATTATCCTCTCAAATTACACCAAAATCTCAGACAATAACAATTAAGATCGTATTTATTGTCTGTGAAAATTATAGAAAATAAAACACTTTGATAATACCTACTTTTCTGACAAAAACAATGCCGTTCTGAACATTTTGGCCGCAAATGTATATATATATATATATATATATATGTATATAGAGAGAGCAAAATCCTTTGGGTGGGAGGTGACACCATTTTTCATGTGCATATATGAAACTTTTCATGCTGCTAGGTCATGTCAGTTCCCAGCATTTATATCTAGAGTACAGATGTGTAGTATGCACTTGTCAGATTTTCATTTTCACAGATGACCAGATCATCTGGTTACTATACTATGATAAACTGTACCTTCACCTTTTACACAACCAATGTTTTTTTGTTGCTTCCACAGAGTTAAAGTATAAGTATCTCAAATTAGACTACAGTGCATGTTTATCTGTGCAGCTTTCATATCACATATGAAGTGAAGTGAAGCAATGCACAATATGTCAGTGCACCAATCTAATGATACTACCAACCTCAGGTAGTATCAGTTGAACAGCTTTGGTCATGTGATACACATGTAGCAAACTAGTATGTATGCAAATATTGCAAAACTTTTGATTCCCCTTATATATATAGGTGTAGGAGTGGCTGTGTGGTGAGTAGCTTGCTTACGAACAACATGGTTCCGGGTTCAGTCCCACTGCGTGGCACCTTGGGCAATTGTCTTCTACTATATAGCCTCAGGGCGACCAAAGCCTTGTGAGTGGATTTGGGAAACTGAAAGAAGCCTGTCACATATATGTATATATATATATATATATATATATATATACATATATATATATATATATATATATATATATATATATATATATATATATATATATATATGTGTGTGTGGTGTGTGTGTGTGTGTGTGTGTGTGTGTGTGTGTGTATGTCTGTGTGTATATGTTTGTGTGTCTGTGTTTGTCCCAACATTGTCTGACAACTGATGCTGCAGTGTTTATGTCCCTGTAACTTAGCGGTTTGGCAAAAGAGACTGATAGAATAAGTACCAGGCTTACAAAGATTAAGTCCTGGGGTTGATTTGGTCAACTAAAGGTGGTGCTCCAGCATGGCCACAGTAAAATGACTGAAACAACTAAAAGAGTAAATGAGTATATATATATATATACACATATACACATATATTGTTGTGTCTGGGGAAAGTTATTCTGTTTTAATGCTTTATTAATTTACACACTCACTGGTTCAATTTCCACTCATTTATTATTTTTCTTTCCTAAAGTTTTCATTGCTTCTTGCAACCTCTTCAATAGTTGCTGACTCTGACTGTTATCGGAGCTGGGTTCATTTTGTTTGTTTGTGTGTATGTGTGTGCATCAGTATGCATGTGTATACACATGTATATATGTATGTGTGTACACTCTGTGGAGTGGTTGATGTTACGAAGGGCAACCTGCTGCAGAAACTGAGTCAAAACAGACTTGAGCCTGGTGTGGCTCTCTGGCTTTACCAGTTGCAGTCAAAGTATCTAATCCATGCCAGCATGGAAAACAGATGCTGAATGATGATGATGATGATAACCATCATCATCATGTACATGGTCGTATAAAAAGAATCAAGTATAGGCACAGGAGTGGCTGTGTGGTAAGTAGCTTGCTTACCAACGACATGGTTCTGGCTTCAGTCCCACTGTGTGGCACCTAGGGCAAGTGTCTTCTACTATAAGCCTCGGGCTGACCAAAGCCTTGTGAGTGGATTTGGTTGACAGAAACTGAAAGAAGCCTGTATATATATGTGTGTATGTGTGTTTGTGTGTCTGTGTTTGTCCCCCTAGCATCGCTTGACAACCAATGCTGGTGTGTTTATGTCCCTGTAACTTAGAGGTTCAGCAAAAGAGGCTGATAGAATAAGTACTAAGCTTACAAAGAATAAGTCCTGGGGTTGATTTGCTCGACTAAAGGCAGTGCTCCAGCATGGCTCGCAGTCAAATGACTGAAACATTTTCATGTTGAAATTTGCTGAAACATTAAGAATGAATATGTAAGTCATCATCATCATCGTCATCGTTTAACGTCCGCTTTCCATGCTAGCATGGGTTAGACGAATTGACTGAGGGCTAGCAAACCAGATGGCTGCACCAGGCTCCAATCTTGATCTGGCAGAGTTTCTACAACTGGATGCCCTTCCTAATGCCAACCACTCCGAGAGTGTGGTGGGTGCTTTTTACATGCCACCGGCATGGGGGCCAGTCAGGCGGTACTGGCAACAACCTCACTTGAATCCTTTTTACACGTGCCACTGGCACAGGTGCCAGTAAGGCGATGCTGGAAACGATCACGTTCGAATGGTGCCTTGTAAATATATTAGCTGAGGTGTTGATAAGGACACAAAGAGATTGCTAAACCCTATGTATACAATGTTTCAGGTGTGAATAGTATTTTCTAAAGCTGCTTTCCCTAGGTTTCAAAATTTATTGATTACTTCATATCAATATTTTCTTCCTTTCTTTTTTTCTTTTGGTGTCTGTTAATGAAGTTTTCTATCATTAATGAAGACCTTAACTTTGTGTCATGTGTCAAGTGTAAATGAAAGAACAAGTAAGCTAGTACTAAGAGTTATAGTGGATGCTAACATTCCCATCAGGTTTGGCATCACTCTTAAGTATTAAACAGTGATTAGTGAAAACCCCAAACATGAAATCTTCATTGATTTATTTCACGTCAAAGCGATATCATCTTGGAGTGTGTGTGTGTGTGTGTGTGCATGTGCGTGTACTTTTAGTTAGTTTCATAATTCAGACATATTGGTTACTAATGGTGAAATAAGTGTTTTAGACGACCATGTTGAAGATGGTAGCTTATGGAGCAAATGAGGAAGGAGATCAACAGGAAATATTCTGTTACATTAGTTTTGTACAATGTCCATAGCAAAAACAACTTAGGAATCTCTTAGTTTACTTAGCTAATTAATAAGGTATAGCTAATCATGGTATAACTGATATTTAATTTGGCACAAGGCCACAAATTTATAAGAGATTATAAATGTGGGGTAGTGGCTTCCAAGCTATTTTACTTGTGGTGCACTTTAAAGTAAATAATAATTTTGGTTTTAAATTTTGGCACAAGACTATCAATCTCAGGGGAGGGTGTAAGTCAATTACATTGACCCCAGGATTCAAATGGTACTTAATTCATTGGCCCTGGAAAAATGAAAGGCAAAGCTGATTTTAGTGGAATTTGAACTCAGAACATAAAGGTTTTTGCCTGGTGTGTTAACAATCGTTAGCTTGCCATGTTAAGGTAAACTTGGCACACTTTGTGCATGTAAAGGTATTTATATATTAAGTATTATTGCCATCACCATCATCTTCCTTATTATTTTAACGTCTACTTTTCTATATTTGCATGGGTCAGATGGAATTCATTGAGGCAGATTTTCTATGTCCGAGTGCACTTCCTGTCACCGACCTTCATCTTTTTCTAAGCAAGGTAATATTTCACCATGGCTGGAAGATCGTTAGCAAATGACACTGCTTGTGATATTTACAAATAGCATCTGATGTAATGACAAGGACACATACACACACACCTGTGCATACCTACTCATGCACACACACACATACACTCACACATTCAAGAAATCCAGGTGAACATCTCAGTACTCCATACAAAATCTCAGCTAACAGGATGTAAAAAGAAGAAAAATCATTCAGTTAATCAAGAAATTTTCCACACAAGCTGAAAATCAGGAAAACACGTTCATTATAAGAATCAAGCATCCATTACAGAGTATAAAATAGAACAATCAAAGGACTACAGGTGGTGGTTTACATTTATTAATCAGTTATGATCATTTCAATAGCTGGTGGAATTGTTACATCAATCAACAAGCTGGATAATATACATGAAATTATAAAAGTTGTATAACGATTATATATTAAGTGAAAATACCACCAATTGTCTTCATGACTATCAGCAAAACATATATATATAGGCAGATACAGTCTTATAAATAAGAGTGAGATTGGCTTCAAAGATCAGAGCAATGAATACCTATTTCTTTACTACTCACAAGGGGTTAAACATAGAGGGGACAAACAAGGACAGACAAACGGATTAAGTCGATTATATCGACCCCAGTGCATAACTGGTACTTATTTAATCGATCCCGAAAGGATGATAGACAAAGTCGACCTCGGTGGAATTTGAACTCAGAACGTGGCGGCAGACGAAATACCGCTAAGCATTTTGCGTGCTAACATTTCTGCCAGCTCGCTGCCTTAATGAAGAGCAATGAATACCATTAAGTCAATGTACTGTGGGAGAAACACATACGTGAGGGGATTATGGAGGCAGAGTATTTTGTTAATTTCCTTACATATGATCTTCAGCAGAAATGTTTAACAATCACTCTATGTCATGATTTGCTAGAGTTATTACCCACGTGATCAACAAAATTTAACCAATCACAACTTTGTGTGGAATAAGCTCCAGCAACAATTTCATCTTTTGGCACACTTCGTTTTGAACCTAATTATCAGTATAAATGCAGCACACCTTGACTACTTGACAGAGAGCATTGGGATGCAGCAGAGATGAGACGGTAGACAGACAGCAAACAGACACCGACAACTGTTGATCCTAGCTGACAACAACCACAGTGAAAGATTGGCAACAGCAACATGCAGCTAAATTTCTGACTACCATTATAATTACACCAAGAACAATAACATTCAAACTCTCGACATTGTCATTCATAGTAATGACAGTAATTTTTTTTTTTTGTGTACGAAAAACATAAAATTTTGTTTATCAAAAATTGCAACAGACTTCTGTTTTCTTCTTTGTACAGATCTACTTGGGCCACTAATACTGTCTCATATAGAAAGTCAAAATTTATAATGTGTATATATGCATATAAAAAAATGATAAATGTTCAGATATCAGCTAGTTACTACTATATTCTTAGAAATGCCATGAATTCAGAGAAGAGAGAAATCAAAAAGAAACATCTAAAGAAAGAAGGAAAATCAATATAAAAAAATTACTAAGAAAGATAAGAATAAGGATATAGGGTTAAAGAACCTATAGCTTCATGTTTCTCAGGAAATTATGTAGAATATTTGATTAATAGTTGAAATATAATGAAATTAATATTTATGAAATTAATGTTTAGTTATAAAGGCAAAAGTGAAGATGGAAATAAGATATTTTCATTTTCCCTTTTTCCTTTATATATATATATATATATATATATATATATATATATATATATATATATATATATATATATATATATATATATATATATGAGAGTAGTATACATGGGTTTAAGACACCCAAGGAATGCATATACTATTAAGTCAGAGTTGAAATTAAATAAACCAGATGATTAATTCCACAGAAATTAATTAAACAGGGAGTATAAGGCATTAGAAATAGAGAATAATCAGCAAGAAGTTATAGTAACTCAGAGAATGGGAATGCTAAGTGAGTAAGTTAGGCAGAATTTTTCTTAAAGTTTTATTGAATTAGTAGGAATAACAGATCAATAATTCATTTGTTTATTAATAATTCACTTGTTTATTATTGTAAGTCTATTGCAATAGGACTTCTGATGCCTCCATAGAACACAATCTACAGCTACCCCCAGCCTCTTTATATAGAAGTGAAGTATGTATAATTGATGTTGTCACTGACAAACTGAGCAGGAATGGAGAAAGGAGAGTCTTTCTAGAAGAAATTTTACTTGTAGAGAAAAGGTCAGTTTGTGTAAATGTCTTGTTTCCTTGTGGTATGTTTAATGTAACTGCTTATTGATATCTTACTCATGACTAATGATTCCCAAGATCGATGTGTAGGGAGCACTGTTAAAAGCTTTCTGGTAGTTTATCCATGCTATGATCAGGCATGTCTTCCTTCATTCACAATTCTAAGTAATAGTTTTGGTGATCAATAATAGATTTTTACATCTATGAGCCATTGCATCATCCTATCTGCTCTTCTGGAAAGAAGTTGCATTTTACCAGCTTTTATTTATTCACAGTGATATTATTGCAATGGTAGAGGCGCAATGGCCCAGTGGTAAGGGCAGCGGACTCGCGGTCGTAGGATCGCAGTTTCGATTCCCAGACCGGGCATTGTGAGTGTTTATTGAGTGAAAACACCTAAAGCTCCACGAGGCTCTGGCAGGGGGTGGTGGTGAACCCTGCTGTACTCTTTCACTACAACTTTTTCTTACTCTTTCTTCCTGTTTCTGTTGTACCTGTATTTCAAAGGTCCAGCCTTGTTACACTCTGTGTCATGCTGAATCTCCTCAAGAACTACGTTAAGGGTACACGTGTCTGTGGAGTGCTCAGCCACTTGCATGTTAATAAATGAGCTGCGACGTCAATGGTGCCAAGCTGTATCGGCTTCTGCCTTTCCTTTGGATAACACCAGCAGTGTGGAGAGGAGAGGCTTGTATGCGTGGGTGACTGCTGATCTTCCATAAACAACCTTGCCCAGACTTGTACCTCGGAGGGTAACTTTCTAGGTGCAATTCCATGGTCATTCATGACTGAAGGAGGTCACAATTATTGCAATGAAACCTTTGTAAACAATAGGAAATCAGGTTATAGGATCAGTAGATTTTAGGGTGTGCTGTTCCTTTAGTCTTGATAGTTAAGGTTTTCTCCCTGGGCGAATCTGCCTGGTGTTGTTTATGGTTCTTTCAGAATATTATTAAATATTTTTGCTAGTAATTTTTGTTATAATAATTTAAGTTATTATAAAAATTTACAATAATATATGTTATAATGTTTTAACCAGAGAATTATGAGCTTGTTTCATCGTAAAATGTGGGTTACATCTTGAACTGACATGGCTTATCATGATTGTTCAGGTGCTGTTTTTTGTTAATTTTGAGCAATCATATTTATGGTGAATCCTTTGCTATTCATATTTCTTTTCCAGAATTTTTCTATTTGTCTTGCTGATGGTGTAGCATTGATTTCTACTTTTTTACCTAATGTTTTTTATATAATTTTTTTTCATGGCTAGAGTCAGATTGTTTGTTTTGTTCGAAGAATATCTGCCACTTTGCATATGGTTGAAGTTTTTGCGATTTAGCTGAAATCTCTCATTTCAGATGTCTTGTTTTTAAATTTTGATTTTGAGTACTTTGTTAGGTTATATTTCCACAGTATTTTCCTATCTCTCTATTTCTTTCTCTGTCTCTCTCTTTTAAACTGTGACTTTTCATTAATAATTTCATTAAGGATTGAGAGAGCTTTCTCTTTTGTTTTCTATATTTCACTGTGTGTTTGTTTACCATATTGTTTACTTGGATTTGATATCACCATATGAATAGATCTCCAGGAGTTTCTACTTCCTTTTGTAACTATTATGGAGGCTGCATATATTATTTCATTTAACCTTGTGATAGTGTTGTTGGTATCTGTTTTCATTAAGTATATGATGACCAAGTTTGCACTTGTCATTGTAATTGCTATTTCATTGAGCTTTATCCTTGAAAGGTGCTTTCATTAGTCCGTAGCAAGAACTATTGATTATTATTATTATCAATACATTAGATTTTACTGCATCATTTTTATCATTTTACTGTATCTCTTTTATCATTTTACTCTACTTTTTACATTTTATCTTTATTATATTACATAATCATGTCAAGTTTTTTAAGAAAATCAAGTGAATAATTTGCATACCTGAATATATCAAATAGTAAATGTAGGTTCAAATCTGTCAAAGTTCTCACCATTTTATTTCCTATACTATCTCACATAAATACTTTATATTTTAGTGCAGTTCCCTCTCAGTCATTGATAATCTTTCTTATGATGACATTTCATGTATATAACATAACTAAAACTGCCTCACAAAGGTTTGCCTTCTTCCTCAGAATTAGTAAATACATCAGCCCTGATCAAGTCAGCTGACTATGTACAGAGCTCAAGCATGGCCCACATTAGATTACTACTCATACCTAGAAACAGTGCAGCTGTTAGAAAAACTATCATATGACATCTCATTCAAAAGAAGGCCATTTCACAAATTTGTGGCTGCTGTTGCTGTTGCTGATGAGTGAACGGTCTTCGTTGCAGAGCTGGCAAGATGAGAGAAGTCCGAAACATGGTTCTTTACTATTCGTAAGACTCACAGAAGAGAAAACAGGTCAATCCCCGACACAGATGGATGAATGCGCATCCAGGCTCAGTGGTTGCATAGGAAGTTGGGGACAAGAAACAAGAAGAAAGAGTGAGAGAAAGTTGGAGCAAAAGAGTACAACAGGGGTTGCCACCACCTCCTGCTGGAGCCTCGTGGAGCTTTAGGTGTTTTCGCTCAATAAACACACACAACGCCTGGTCTGGGAATCGAAACCATGATCCTCCGACTGCGAGTCTGCTGCCCTAACCATTGGGCCATTGTGCCTCCACTGTGGCTGCTGTTGCATGCAAACAGCTATTTAGAGACATAAGTGAGAGCTCTGAGGAGTATAGTGGTTGTTGAAGAGGAACAGAGTTACCCTTCTACAATCACATGTGTTTTTTCTTCTCTTGTTTGTACAACAGCCTCTGTTTATCTCAATTAGTCACATACTCATTCCATTCAAGCGAATTCAATGTAATCATCTCTCCTCATTTGGTTATTCCTGATAGATCTCCCTTTCCCTCACTCCAGATCAGTAGTTCTTAACTATGTTTGAATATGGACCCTTTGGATTCCTAATTAAATTAAGGTGGATCCACATAACCATTCCATATTTAAAAAAAGATCCTTTAGATTTTTATAATCAAATTTTATCAGGAATTGTATAAAAAAATGTTTAAATATTTTGTCTTTTGTAGAATTATAAGTAATCTACTGCATATAAATTTTAATAAAAAATCCAATATGGACCCCACAAAGGGCCATATGGATCCTGGATGGGGACCACTGCTCTACATTAAAAACTTTGTTCATTGATTCATCCTTAGAAATGTACTCTCTAGAATTCTCTCTCCACTCATGAATATCTATTTCTTATCTATTTCTTTACTACCCACAAATGGCTAAACACAAAGGGGACAAACAAGGACAGACAAATGGATTAAGTCAATTACATCGACCCCAGTGCATAACTGGTACTTAATTTATCGACCTCGAAAGGATGAAAGGCAAAGTCGACATTGGCTGAATTTGAACTCAGAACGTAACAGCAGATGAAATACTGCTACGCATTTTGCCCATTGTGCTAACGTTTCTGCCAGCTCGCAGCCTTTAATAACTCATGAATATCTTACTGCTGTTGGCACACAGCTGTTCAGTCTAAACACCAACAGTATCAATATCACACATCTGGCAGAAACAAGGTCATAGTTATTATAATTTCTGTTCTAATTCTCTTTGCCTTTTACTTGTTTTGGTCATTAGAGCACTGCTTTGAAGGGCTTAGTTGAACAAATCAACCTCAGAAATAATTTTCTAAGTAAGGCAATGGGCTGGCAGAAACGTTAGGACGCTGGCAAAATACATAACGGTATTTCATCTGTCTTTATGTTCTGAGTTCAAATTCTGCCGAATTTGCCTTTCATCCTTTCGGGGTCGATAAATTAAGTTCCAAGCTGCATACTGGGGTCGATGTAATCGACTTAATCCCTTTGTCTGTCCTTGTTTGTCCCCTTTATGTTTAGCCCCATGCGGGCAATAAAGAAATAAATAATTTTCTAAATTTTGGCACTGATTCTATTGGCCTCTTTGCTTACAAGGATGTAAACAAACCAACACCAGTTGTCAAGCAATAGAAGGACAAACACAAAGACACATACATATCATCATCATCATTTAACATCCATTGTTCATGCTAGCATATATATATATATATATATATATATAGATATATATATATATATATAGCTAATCAAAACATGAACAAAGAGAAAACACAACAATGCGAGGACGTGGAATAAATATAGTGTTATTGGACGCTCAGGAAAGGAAAGAAAGAAGGAGGATTTCATGTTTCGAGTGAAACTCTTCGTCAGAAATATAGAAAAAAAGAAAAAGTCCAAAGAAGGGAAGACGGAGAAAGAAAATCACCAACAATACACACACGGTCACATTATATATATATATATATATATAATAGAAATATTAAAATTACTAAGTCTCTCTAAAAGAGAACAACGGCAGCGTTCCCGGAAAATATTAGTTATCGCCATACTAATATGGCATTCTTATAAAAATAAGAATAAAGCTGACCGCTTATTAGCTCTATGAGGCCATCGCCTTAAGTTAGCTATTTGATACACAAACTGTATCCATATAACCTTTGAACAAGGGAGGTCAGTCGCTCCACACTACTTGGCCGGCAGCTACAGACGCGTTTCGGGGTATTGCCCCTTTTCAATGCAGCGTAGCCAAACCAGTAGGTGTCGCTTCCGACAATCTCTGTTCAAAGGTTTTATTTACCTAGCTTCGGTGGAATACATCCACTTGTTTTCAATAATAGAAATATTAAAATTACTAAGTCTCTCTAAAAGAGAACAACGGCAGCATTCCCGGAAAATATTAGTTATCGCCATACTAATATGGCATTCTTATAAAAATAAGAATAAAGCTGACCGCTTATTAGCTCCATGAAGCCATCGCCTTAAGTTAGCTATTTGATACACAAACTGTATCCATATAACCTTTGAACAAGGGAGGTCAGTCGTTGTTCTCTTTTAGAGAGACTTAGTAATTTTAATATTTCTATTATTGAAAACAAGTGGATGTATTCCACCGAAGCTAGGTAAATAAAACCTTTGAACAGAGATTGTTGGAAGCGACACCTACTGGTTTGGCTACGCTGCATTGAAAAGGGGCAATACCCCGAAACGCGTCTGTAGCTGCCGGCCAAGTAGTGTGGAGCGACTGACCTCCCTTGTTCAAAGGTTATATGGATACAGTTTGTGTATCAAATAGCTAACTTAAGGCGATGGCCTCATGGAGCTAATAAGCGGTCAGCTTTATTCTTATTTTTATAAGAATGCCATATTAGTATGGCGATAACTAATATTTTCCGGGAACGCTGCCGTTGTTCTCTTTAGAGAGACTTAGTAATTTTAATATTTCTATTATTGAAAATAAGTGGATGTATTCCACTGAAGCTAGGTAAATAAAACCTTTGAACAGAGATTGTCGGAAGCGACACCTACTGGTTTGGCTACGCTGCATTGAAAAGGGGCAATACCCCGAAACGCGTCTGTAGCTGCCGGCCAAGTAGTGTGGAGCGACTGACCTCCCTTGTTCAAAGGTTATATGGATACAGTTTGTGTATCAAATAGCTAACTTAAGGCGATGGCCTCATGGAGCTAATAAGCGGTCAGCTTTATTCTTATTTTTATAAGAATGCCATATTAGTATGGCGATAACTAATATATATATATATATATATATATATATAATGTGTTTCTACACAATTTCCAACTTCACTCACAAATTCACTATCAAATTCATTTGTGCCTAATCAATAACAAACATGTGAATAAACTATTAAATATGGCAACAAACTATGATGGAAGGTTGTACTTAAACACTAAAGAATATGGCAGTTAACACTCTACAGAATATGGCAGCAAAATTCTAGTGATTGTCTCCATAAAGTGCTTTACATTGGAGTAAAAAACACTGTATTCCATTGTAGCAAACACTATGTTACATACAGTGTGTAATATGTTGTATATGCTGTATTACAGCACTAAATAAGAAAGTACTTCCATATATGGTTAGAAAATATAACAGGTACATGCATGGCTTTGTGGTTAAGAAGTTTGCTTCCCCACCACTGACCCTGAAACAACATGGTTGTGAAGCATGCATTTCAATTACACAGCTACACCTGCACCCATAAATATATGTGTGTGTGTATATGTATATGTATGTATGTATATATATATATATATATATATATATATATATATATATATATAAAATATATATATATATATATATATATATATATATATATATATATATATATTTGAGAACAATCAAAATCAATCATATATCAGAACAATCATATATCAATCATATATCAGAACAATCAAAATCAAATCATATATCAGAAAGCAGGGGTTAAGTGACCCATCCGTTTGTGTCCGCTGTCAGCCTCGTCTGGCACCCGTGCCGGTGATACGTAAAAGCACCATTCGCTTGTGGCCGTTTGCCAGCTCTGCCTGGCCCCTGTGTCGGTGGCACGTAAAAGCACCATCCGTTCGTGTTCGTTGCCAGCCTCACCTGGCCCCGTGCCGGTGACACGTAAAAGCACCGTCCGTTCGTGGCCGTTTGCCAGCTCTGGCTGGCCCCGTGTTGGTGGCATGTAAAAGCACCATCCGTTCGTGTCCGTTGCCAGCCTCGGCTGGCCCCCGTGCCGGTGACACGTAAAAGCACCGTCCGTTCGTGGCCGTTCGCCAGCCATGTCTAGCACCTGTGCAGGTGGCACGTAAAAGCACCATCCGTTCGCGTCCGTTGCCAGCCTCGGCTGGCCCCCGTGCCGGTGACACGTAAAAGCACCGTCCGTTCGTGGCCGTTTGCCAGCTCTGTCTGGTCCCGTGTCGGTGGCACGTAAAAGCACCATCCGTTCGTGTCCGTTGCCAGCATCGCCTGGCCCCGTGCCGGTGACACGTAAAAGCACCATCCGTTCGTGGCCGTTCGCCAGCTCTGTCTGGCACCTGTGCAGGTGGCACGTAAAAAACACCCACTACACTCGCAGAGTGGTTGGCGTTAGGAAGGGCATCCAGCCGTAGAAACACTGCCAGATCTGACTGGGCCTGACGAAGCCTTCCAGCTTCACAGACCCCAGTTGACCCGTCCAACCCATGCTAGCATGGAAAGCGGACGCTAAATGATGATGATGATGATGATGATGATGATATATATATACATACATATACACTTATATATTTACATGCAGTTAAATAGAACTCCGGTCATAGAGTGACCATTACAGTCAGTTAATTTGTAAACAAAAGAATAATATACTCTGAGTTTTAAACAAGACTGGTCCAGATAGCAAATCTTATAGACATAAAAGGTGGATAGGGAATCTCTGCCCTTAGGCTCTTTCTGGTTTGCAAGAACTTTTTATAGCTCTAATCAATGAAGTGTTTGAAAGGTGGGGGCAGAAGCTGTAGATCTCATGTCATGAGTTCAAGAGAGATTTCGGGTCCAATGAGTCTTTAAGAATTCTTACCAGCTCTGCTATGTAAAGCTTGCATTGTCGTGTTTATATAAGACCCCAGCTGCTCTATGATCCTCAACTTAAATTTGCAAGGGGTTCCTTCTTACTTAAGGCACCACACATGGCTGGCCAGGGATGTGTCTATAAATATATATCTTTTAATATTTTGCTTAGGTATAGCAATATTAATAACCTGGTGTTAGAACTCAGTATGCACACACACACACACATATGGTATAATTATAAACAGGGCAAATTTTAGCTATTTCTCTGCAGACTGTAAAAATGATGAACAACCTTAATCGATTTTCGAACCTAATTGGGTTCTTATCAGAAGCGTCGACATTATTCTGACATTATATATATTACTTAGCTGAAAGAGCAAAAATCTTGAAAAACCCATTTGTTCTGGGGACAATTTTAAACTCCAAAAAAAGAGATGTTTAGTCAGTGCCTCATCAGAGGAAATTCATGTTGCAAAAATGGAATACCCCATTTTCTAACTAGGAAAATGCTACCACCTTCTGATGTCTTTGGAAGGTTCACAGAGATAACTGGAATCAATCTATGGGGGATAACTCCGCCTCACCAAAGGTTTTGCCAGAAGAGTTTCGTTCTGGAATTTATTTTTTTGTGTACAAAATTAACTGACTATGACGTTCTTCTCCCTCAAGCAGTAGAGAGGTTACATGCCTCTACCCATTTGAGCCTGACAAGTTGCCTATACTGCTAAGTGCTTCATAGGTGTGAAACCAATGGTCACTCTCTGACTGGTCATAACAAACAACCTTCTAAATATTAATCCTCTTACGTTTAGAGTGTGCCTCTCAGTAACAAAGAACTAAATACTCAACACTTTTTTTTTTTCATTTATAAGGTAATAAGAAAGGTGCTGCAGTCCCAAGGCCATGGTAGATTCTCCAAGACTAGTCAGATTGTGGTATCATGCAGTAAAAATTTCACATGACACTCTGTAGGTTAAAGCCTGTGAAGAAAATATGTGCACAGAAAGAATTTCAGAAGGTTATATTCTGGGGAAGAAGGATTTGGTGAAATGTTTAGTGTGGAAACTGATGGATTCAATACAACGGAGATGGTATGAAGGAGGGGGAAAAATTAATGTGATAGGTGTTCCTGGATGGAGGTCATATGTAGCTTGTCAGGGTAATGATGACTATCTAGTCAACTTGGAGATGACTGTTGACTTACATAATGACTTTGTGTACAGTGAGGAAGAGTTGCACATTGTCAACCTTACTCTATTGTCTGTGACTATCTCCAGTACGATAGAAAAACAAGGTCAAGGCATCTAGGGATGGAGATGGATGCAGTGGACGACCAAGGTGTCTTACTTGTCATATCTTGCTCTCTGCACCCCGCATTTCATTGCTCCAGCTGCCTTCCTTTCTATTGAGCCTTGAAGGTTTCTTTTGCAGTATCCACCAGATTCAGTTTCACATGCATAGCCATGCATGCTCTAACTCATCTAACTCATAGTCATGCTCTAACTCATCAAGAATTGCATACTTGTTAACTACCCTCATCTGGTTTAGCCACCCAGTCAAAGCAGTTTATTGGAGGTGTGGCTGCTGTTACATGTAAATAGCTACTTGGAGACGTAGGTGAGAGTACTGAGAACTATAGTGGTAGTTGAAGAGGAACTGAGTTCCCTTTCAACTCTCACATGAGGTGGTGGTGATAGTAGAGGTGGCAGTGGGTGATTAGCATTATCTTTAATTCCCCTGCTAATATTTATCACCTTTATAAAGAATATATCATACAGACAAAGGAAAGAACTTTACAGAGTAATTTTTTTTAATATGGATTCAAGTCCACTTCCTAAAAGCTTTTGCTTTTATTTTAAAAGCTACTACTACTACTACTACTACTACTACTACTACTACTACTACTACTACTACTACTACTACTACTACTACTACTACTAACAAAATAAAAAATAACATAATGATTAGAAATAGTCACATGATGTCAACTTGAAGTTACTTAAAACATAGTTTATTTCTCCCTAGAGTTAAACTCTCATGATACGGTATCAAGCCATTACTCTAAATTCCATTAAATCTTGGAATTGAATTATAAAATAATTCTCAAATAAAAGCCAATAGAATTTATCCAAGAGTTCGGCTAAAACATCAATAATGGAACTATTACTCCAAAATTATTAATGAACTCAAGACTACAAATTTATGTGATTTCAATGTTTAATATTGTTCATGTTATATTTCATTTTCATTGAGGTTGTTGTTGCTGTCATCTTCAACATTCATCATTATCAGCATTCTCATCATCATTGTTGTCCTTTTTATGTCTACTTTTTCCATGCTGGCATGGGTTGATAAGCAATGTCAGGATTCAAGCACATACACTTACACACACATACACAGACTCAAATATGTTAAAAAATACTCTGTGTGTGTGTGCATGCATACCTATTTCGTATGATGGACTCTCCCATCGTTAGACGACGTATGAGGGTTTGGTAATTTCTTACCGAACAACCACTCAGATGATTTGTTTATTGTGATCAAATGTTTGTGTAGACATAAGCTCATTCCCTCCATCAGATCGACATTACCTGCACAGGTGCAATGGGTGCCACATGTCAGATGTCGAAATGATCTCAGAGCAATGTGAAATGAAGTACTTTGCTCAAGAACACAATGTAACACCTGGTCTGGGAATTGAACCCATGATCTCGCAAATGTGAGTGCAACACCCTAACCACTAAGCCATGCGCCTTCAAAACCCATTCATATACACACATGCATAGACACACATCCATGCATATACTCTTTTACTGTTTTACTTGTTTCAGTCTTTTGACTGTGGCCATGCTGGAGCACCGCCTTTAGTCGAGCAAATCGACCCCAGGACTTATTTTTTGTAAGCCTAGTACTTATTCTATCGGTTTCTTTTGCCGAACCGCTAAATGATGGGGACATAAACACACCACCATCAGTTGTCAAGCGATGTTAGGGGGACAGAGACACACAAACATATACACATGCATAAATATATATATATATACACATACATATATATATATATACAATGGGCTTCTTTCAGTTTCCGTCAACCAAATCCACTCACAAGGCTTTGGTCAGCCCGAGGCTATAGTAGAAGATACTTGCCCAAGGTGCCATGCAGTAGGACTGAATCCAGAACCATGTGGTTGGTAAGCAAGCTACTTACCACACAGCCACTCCTACGCCTATGCATGCATACATATACACACATATATCATTATCATCATTCTCATCATCATTATTGTTTTAACATCTACTTTTCCATATTTGCATAGATTGGATGGAATTCATGGAAGTGGATTTCTATGTCCAGATGCTCTTCCTCTTGCCAACCCTCATCTGTTTCCAAGTAAGGTAATATCTCCGTTTGGCCAGAAATGTTTTTCACAGAAGATTCGAAATGAAGAATGCTGCTTGTGATAATGATACTTGTTTACAACCCCCATGTGATAAGAAAAAACTAACACACACACACAATCATGCACACACAAGTACCTAAATGTACATATGCACACACATATACATACATGCATGCACACATACATACATACACATATATATATATATATGTATATATGTACATATGTATATATATATATACATATATATGTGTGTGTGTGTGTAATTAGAAATATTGCATTTCTAAATTTCTCATAAAGACTTATACAGTAGCAGCATGATAAAGTGATGTTTGTTGCCAACTTAATGTGGAACTCACAGGAAAGGGAAGAATGCTACTGCTATTTAGCCCCAGGAAACACCGTTTCCAGTTGGCTATGTGACACAAGAGTACTGTGTCCATATGTTTTCAAACAGGGGAGATAAACACCTCCACCCAGCAAAGCCAGCATTCAGAGACTAGTTAGCCAACTGGAAACGGTGTCTCCTGGGGCTAAATAACAGTAGCATTCTTCCTTTCCTGGCACTGCTACATTAAGTTGACAATAAACCCTCACTTTTTCATGATGCTAGTGTATAAGTCTCTCTGAGAGATTTAGAAATGTAATATTTCTAATTTTGTAGATCAGTGAATTCATGTTGATTTTTGCTGTTTGATTTAATCATTTTTGATCCCTGTGAGTCACATTGTTGATTATTGTTGAAGGTCTTCCATAAGGGTGAACCTAATTGTTGGATTATTGAATTGTTCATTGCTGTTGTTTTTGCCTGTTATATTTTGTTTTCTTCTCCATTTATGGGTGAAGTGGCAAGAAAAAAATGATGGAAAGTGAACCAGATGGCAGATATGCTGCAGCAACTGGAAGAAGCTCAACTGCAGACGTTGTACAGGTTTGAGAGGTGAAATTGGAAGATAAGAAGTTGAAGCAGTTCAACAAACTTATTGAGAAGGGCGGTACCAGCCTGAGGTTGATCCCGCCACAAGATGTCACAGTGAATGTAATCAAGTGGACTGTCCACGGCAATGAAAAAAATTGAAATAGCTACTGTGGAAGCATTGGAAGAGTGTCTGAAGGAGATAAAAAGCCTCACGACTTTCTATACCAGAGAGAAAAAGTACAGCACAGTAGAGGTTAGGTTTATGAATGAACAGGAGGTGATAAACCAGCCCACTGTGGCGTTAAGGTCATCAGAGTGGGTACTACTGCCTACTTACTGTGGTAAACATGTAGCCAGAGTAAGGATTGGCAGAGTACCCCCGGAGATTGATGAGACTTGGCTGGTGGCAGCCATCCTCTATATGGAAGAAGAAGTTAAAGTATTAGAAGTAACAAGAATGACTGAGGTAAACTGCTGGGGATACGGCCTCAAGGTGGCTGTCCAGGTCAGTTTGCAGGATTTGCACAAAATTGCAGAGGAGGTAGTATTAGCTGAGGAAGTGAGATTAAGTGTGGTGGTGGAGGGAAGACCTCCAATATGCTACCAGTGTGGAGTACGAGGACACATGAAGGCAAGAGTCCCCAGAAACACGAACAGGAGCAGCAGGGCAAAGTGAAGGAACAAATCGTTGAAGAGCAAAACACAGGATGTGAAAAGAATACAGAAAATGTGGAAGAGCAGTTTATGGTGGTGAAGAGAAAGAAGAAGAGGAGAGAAGGAAATGTGGACTCACCACCAAAAAGTCTGCTAAAGAAGAGAACAGAAAATGTAGAGGAGGCTCAGTGTGAGAGACCAGCAATGCCAAGGGAAACCAGAGGAGAAAGTGAAGTTGCAGAAGTGAAAGAAAGAAAGACGGGAGATGCCTGTAGTATCGATTGAAAAAGCTACAGAAAAGAATGAGGTACTAATACCAGTAACATAGGAGGAGACCAATAATGGAAAACAGGAAGGATTACAGGAGGGGAAACATATATGGAATATGATAGAATATAAAAAAAGTGTTAAGATTTAGAAGAGGATTACAAAGATGAAATATGCAATTAGGGTAAAAATACCGTCAAAAGAGTTCAATGAAAACTTCAAAGCAATCTTGCTTGATAGAGCAAGAGGCGAGAAATTAAAAGAACAATTTGGAGATAAAATAGAGGTAACACCAATACAAGTTCAATTTGATGAATTGCCACCAGTGGTGGAATTTGAGGAATTGACACAGTATCTAGTGGGAAAAAAAAAGGAAGTGAGTAAAAATTTTAAAAATTAATACTGACTTTTAAAAAAAGATACAAAAAGGTAAAAAAAGAACTATTTTTTAAACATTATTCATAAACAGTTAAATGACACTGCCTGCAAATGGGGAGCAGGTAAGACATTTCATCTTTCATTTTCTTCATTATAATTCATAAATTTCATTCGTTTGTTATATGTTGTATGTATCCCACTTTGCTGTATTGTCCCCCCTTAATCGAGGCTGAGTGCTCAATAAAAGAAATCATCTAGCAAGCCACGCTACTCCAGACTGATGAAGAGCAATGACTCTGAAACTAGTCTCTGAATGCTGGCTTTGCTGGGTGGAGGTGCTTATCTCCCCTGTTTGAAACCATAAAGACACAGTATGCTTGCGTCACATAGCCAACTGGAAACGGTGTTTCCTGGGGCTAAATAGCAGTAGCATTCTTCTCTTTCCTGGGACTGCCACATTAAGTTGGCAACAAACCATCACTTTATATATATATATATAATGGGCACTAAGCAGTAAGTTTTTGAGGAAAGAAAATTGAAAAAAAAAAAATTCTAATTCCTCAAATTTTGCAGCAAAAGTTTCAGATCTAAACAGGTAACTCAAAATGTTACCTGCTTTGTTCTTATGGTCATTATAAAACCATATATACTGTATATTTTGCATATTCAAGAGCTGTTCTTATCTTAGATTAGCCTGGGGCTATAGAAGATAAAACATGCCTAAGATGCCATGTTGTGGGACTGAGCACTTGGCTATCCATAGCCCAAACACTTAACTGTTAATAGTCCAGTTCACATTGCTGTAAGTAGGTATCATACAAAGGTGGACATGGAATAGTCAGATAGCTAAAAAGTTTCCTTTGCAATTATAATTTACCAGATTCAATTCCATTTTTTTTGGCATCTTGGACAAATGTCTTTTACCATAGCCTTGGGTGGGTATGAGACGTTTTGGCAAAATCATTTTGGCATCACCTGTTCAATGTCACTGAAACACTGATTTACCTAGTGTTGTCTCTCATTTTAATGTTTCTCTGGTTTTCCCTCTTTTTCTCACACTTTTCTCTTTATTCGATCATCTACTTTGTAGAAGGGTAAATAAAAAATTATATACACCACACTTTTGTTTCTGTAACTTATTAAAATAAAAATAGACGTTGAATAATTACATAACATTTCAGCAAACTTTCCTTGCTTTTTGATGCATTTCTTCCAGTGCTCCACAAACTTTTTTATTCTATAGGAGAAGAATGTTTCCAGCTGGTTACACAGTCATTTATGTAATGCTTCCTGTGCATTTTTGTCCATAACAAAATCAACAACCTCGTAAAGGAGGTTTGAGCTGTCCAAAGAGGTGACAGTTGGAAGAGGTGAGATATGTAGGGTGATCCAGCAACTCAGAATCCAACTTATTAATGGTTTCAACAATGTGGGTGTCTGTGTGTGGATGTGCATTGTCATGCAACAACAAAACTTGCTTTGACAATAGATCTCAGTGTTTGGTGCAAATTGCTGGCTTCAGTTTGTTGGCCAGCATTTCACTGTAGTATACACTGGTGACTATAGACCCCTTTTCCTGGTAGTGTTCCAGGCCCTTTTGTGTCCTCAAAATGGTTAGTATCGCTTTTTTTTTTATAGAAGATTGAGTCTTGAATTTCATTTTCACTGGTGATTCCTGATGTTTGAACTCTATACTCTGCCTTTTGGATTCTGGTTTAGAGTGATGGGCCCAGATCTCATATCCTGTGACTATTCTGTCCCCGAAAAAGCTTAGCCTTCATTGTTGTAGTGGTTAAGTAAGTATTAACAGATCATACTTATGCACTTTAGTTAGCTCTCTTGGCACCCATCTTGCACAGATTTTTTATGAGCAAAGCTTGTCATAGATGATTTCATATGCAGAACCAAGACTAGTTTGCAGAAAACATGCCACCTCGTTGATGTCACTCATTGAACTTATTGAACTTTCATGTCACTGGTGGAGGTTTATGGATGTTATGTTCTCTCTTTGTGCTTCACGCTTGTCCAACCATAAAAAAATTTTTAGTCCAGTCATACACACAATATGGGGACAGTGCTACAGAAAAGCGTGTGTATGACTGGACTAAAAATTTTTTTATGGTTGGACAAGCGTGAAGCACAAAGAGAGAACATAACATCCATAAACCTCCACCAGTGACATGAAAGTTCAATAAGTTCAATGAGTGACATCAACGAGGTGGCATGTTTTCTGCAAACTAGTCTTGGTTCTGCATATGAAATCATCTATGACAAGCTTTGCTCATAAAAAATCTGTGCAAGATGGGTGCCAAGAGAGCTAACTAAAGTGCATAAGTATGATCTGTTAATACTTACTTAACCACTACAACAATGAAGGCTAAGCTTTTTCGGGGACAGAATAGTCACAGGATATGAGATCTGGGCCCATCACTCTAAACCAGAATCCAAAAGGCAGAGTATAGAGTTCAAACATCAGGAATCACCAATGAAAATGAAATTCAAGACTCAATCTTCTATAAAAAAAAAAAGTGATACTAACCATTTTGAGGACACAAAAGGGCCTGGAACACTACCAGGAAAAGGGATCTATAGTCACCAGTGTATACTACAGTGAAATGCTGGCCAACAAACTGAAGCCAGCAATTTGCACCAAACACTGAGATCTATTGTCAAAGCAAGTTTTGTTGTTGCATGACAATGAATTTCATCCTCCATCATAACTTCAGAACAGAGAAATTGGATCACTGACCTCTGTTCTTCTTTGGTGCAGACTGGCAGTGGAGTGGCCATGTAACACAAAAAGAGAAAACTGCAGCAATCAAGATCAAACCTTGGTTACATAATCACAAGAGTATCACCTTGTAGCTTGTGAGCACTGAAGGCACTGTGACCCTTCTAGTGAAAGTTTTCACCAAAGTGCAGATAATTTTTGACTTCCCCTCATATGTATGTATAATGTCTCTCTCTTCCTCGCTATCTCTCTCTCACACTTTCTATCTGTATGTGGATGAGTCTGAGCAAAAATGTGTATATTTGCCTCCATGTACTGTCAACAGATTGAACGTCCAGTCAGCTGTGCCAAATTGTTAAGCATCCAAACAGCAAACTGGCCTTGGGTCAACTTAAGCTTGTGAATTAAATTGGGTAGAAGGGAATTATGGTGGATTGAACTGGGAATTCTGTAATCCAGTATGGTCCCACATTGTGACATACTGATTCAATCTGGAATTATGTTAAATATACACACTGTGGAATTTTCAGCCACTTATACATTAATTTGCTGAGTAGGTAGGTTAATTGATTAGTTTAACTTGTAAGTAGGTCAGCTGATTAGTTTAACAAGTTGGTAGGTCAGTTGGACAGTTGAATATGTAACATTAAAACCAACAGAGGATCAGTCACCTGCACCACACATTAGGTAATGTACTCTTAGCTGCAGTGTGACTGTTTAAAAATTACAATCATCTCCAGTCAAAGGTCTGTTGGATGAAGACTGATCTTGGGGCTAAACAATACTAACAAGAAGAGCAATATTAGTTCCAAAACAACAGTAAAAATAATAACAGCATTGACAAAGAAATATCTGGAAAAGCGAGAGAGAGAGAGAGGTGGGGAGAAAGGAAGAGGGGGTGAGAGCAGGAGAGAAAAGGTGAAAGACAAAAGAGGACAAGAGAGGGTGAGAGAAAGGAGAGGGGGTGAGAAGGAGGGGAGGGTGAGAGAGAGTGAGGAGAGGGAGTGATAGAAAAGAGAGGGGTGAGAGAGAAGAGAGAGGATGAGAGAGATGAGAGGGGATTGGAGAAGAGAGTGAGTGAGAAAGAGGAGTCGGGGATGAGAGGAGAAAATGAGAAAGAAATGCAGAGAAACAAAGAGAAAAAGAGAGAGAGAGGAGAGGAGAGAGAGAGAGGGGTCAAAATAAAGATGGGAGGAAAAGACAGAAAGAGAGAAAACGATAGAGAGAAAGAGAGAGGAGAAAGAGAGGGAGACAGTGAATCATTAATATACTATGATGCTGTTCAATGACAATAATGAAGACTCCCCAAGGTAGAAGTTAGTTTTATTAATCACGAAAATGTTGCTTAAAACCCATTTACAGCAATCAATTGTTTGCATTAGCTTTCAGTTAGGCGATGGTAGAGGTGGTGGTGGTGGTGGTGGCAGAGTTGGTGATGATAGTGGTGATGATGGTGATGGCGGTGGTGATGATAGTAATGGTAGTGGTAGTGGTGGTGCTGGTGCTGGCAGCAGCAGCAGCGGAGGTGATGATGCTGGTGGTTGTGGTGGTGGTGGTGGTAGTGGGGGTAATGATGGTGGTGGTGGTGATGGTGGTGATAATAACAATGATGGTGGTGGTAGTTTTGATGATGGTAGTGATAATGGCGTACAGATTTCGAGATAGTCTCACAGACTAAAGCTACCAGTGTTATGAAGCAAGTATATGTTAGTGAGGAAACCTCTGCTTGGTTGCTCAGTCATCAAGAAATAGCAGTCAATATGCCCTCAACTCAGCTTTATTTTTTCTTTTATTTCTTTCAATCATTGGACTGTGGCTATGCTAATCTTTGAAGGGTGAAGTCAAACAAGTCACCTTCACTGCTTATTTTCTTTTAAGCCTGGTGCTGAACTGCTAAATTATGGGAGCATAAACACACCAACAACAGTTGTCAAGTGGTAATGAGGGTTACCGTGGAGGCGCAATGGCCCAGTGGTTAGGGCAGCAGACTCGCGGTCATAGGATCGCGGTTTCGATTCCCAGACCGGGCGTTGTGAGTGTTTATTGAGCGAAAAACACCTAAAAGCTCCACGAGGCTCCGGCAGGGGATGGTGGTGATCCCTGCTGTACTCTTTCATCACAACTTTCTCTCACTCTTACTTCCTGTTTCTGTTGTACCTGTATTTCAAGGGGCCGGCCTTGTCACTCTCTGTGTCACGCTGAATATCCCTGAGAACTACGTTAAGGGTGCACGTGTCTGTGGAGTGCTCAGCCACTTACACGTTAATTTCATGAGCAGGCTGTTCTGTTGATTCAGATCAACCAGAACCCTCATCGTCGTAATCGACGGAGTGCTTCCACCACAATGAGGGTTACAAACACAAAGACACACACACATACACGCATGCACACACACACACATACACATGCACACACACACACACACACATATGTACAATGGGCTTCCACCTAGTTTCTCTTTATCAAATTCACTCACAAAGCATTGGTTTACCTAGACCTATAGTAAAAGAAACTTGCCTAAGGTATCATGCAGTGGGTCTGAATCATAAGATGTGGTTGCAAAATGAGCTTTTTTTTTTTACTCTAGGCACAAGGCCCTAGGCACAAGTCAGTTAGAACGACCCCAGTATGCAACTGGTACTTAATTTATCAACCCCGAAAGGATGAAAGGAAAAGTTGACCGTGGCAGAATTTGAACACAGAACGTAGCAACAGATGAAATACCTATTTCTTTTCTACCCACAAGGGGCTAAACACAGAGGGGACAAACAAGGACAGACAAATGGATTAAGTTGATTACATCGACCCCAGTGCATGACTGGTACTTAATTTATCGACCCCGAAAGAATGAAAGGCAAAGTTGACCTTGGCGGAATTTGAACTCAGAACATAACAGCAGACGAAATATGGCTACACATTTCGCCCGGCGTGCTAACGTTTCTACCAGCTCGCACCTTGCAAAGTGTGCTTTTTAATAATACAACAATGTCTGCACTGTAAAAAGAGGCATTGGATACTGTACATATGTAATAATGTATGTATGTATGTATGAATAAATGCATGTATGATTGTATATATAAATGTATGTATCTGTGAAAGGATGTATGACTGAATACATGTATGCTTTCATGTACGTATGTGTGTATGCATGTATGTATGTATGCATGTATGTATGTATGTATATATATATGAATGCTTGAATGAATGTATGTATGAATGTATGAATATATGTTTAAGTATATGCATGCATATAACAATGTATGAATGCATGTATGTATGTATAACAGAATGTATGCATGAATGTATGTATGTATGTATGTATGTATGCATGCATGTATGTATATATAGCTGAGTATATGTATGAATGTATATATGCATGCATATATTTATGTATTTATGTATGTATGTATGTATGTATGTATGTATAACTGAATGGATGTATGAATGAAGTTTAAATGTATGTATGACAGTATGTATGGCTGCATGTATGTATAAATGATATATAAGTGATGCTGGGCTTTGTATTTTTTCATAGCTCCCATGGTTACTGAGATAATCTATTATAATAATACTCTTGTGTTTATGAATGAGAAAGGAAGAGGTGACAGATGAATAAGGAAGGAAGGTGTGATGTCATACTTGGTAGTAGGATGATGAAAATTGTATACTGACAAAATAAATCAAACAGCATTTCAACTCTGTGTGAATATATGTTATGTGTGTGTATGTAAAAGGGGGGTATGTGAAAGTATGTGTGTGTGTGTGTGTGTGTGTGTGTGTGTGTGTGTGTGTGTGCATGCGCAATGGAAGTGGGATGGTTCATCTTTGTTCGCTTAGTATTTGGGTTTATTTTTTGATTTGGTTGAATCTTGGTTTTCTTTTTGTTGATCAGTTATTTTTAGCGTTTTGACAGAAAAAGAAAAGTCATTCTAAAATTGTTTTTAACGTAAGCATGCCCAAACAAGTCAAATGCTTACACAGAGCAGGTTTTTACAGTCACATCATCCAAACCGATCAGGTGAAACCGGGCTTAGCTGCTAATATATGTATATATGCATGTATGTATAAATGAATTTATATCTGTATACATGCATGCATATAAATAAGTATGCATACAAATACATGAACACATGTATGTACATACTCTTGTATACATGAGTACTGGCATGGATGGTATTGCATTTGTGGATTTTATTACAGGCTGAACTCCATGTCATGAATGTTTCACATATTTTGACTGTATCTTTGACAGTTTAAAGCTGCAATCTTCTGATTCATCATTGTCATCATGATCATCATCAACAGCAGTGGAGGCGCAATGGCCCAATGGTTAGGGCAGTGGACTCATGGTCGGAGGATTGCGGTTTCGATTCCCAGACTGGTAGTTGTGTGTGTTTATTGAGTGAAAACATCTAAAGCTCCATGAGGCTCCGGCAGGGGGTGATGACGACCCCTGTTGTACTCTTTCATTCCAGCTTTCACTCTTTCTTCCTGTTTCTTGTCCCCAACTTCCTACGCAACCGCTGAGCCTGGATGCACATTCATCCATCCGTTGATGCTTTCGGTGTCGGGGGTTGACCTGCTTTCTCTTCTGTGGGTCTTACGAATAGCAAAGGACCATGTTGCAGACTTCTCCCATCTTGCGAGCTCTGGGACAAAGACCGTTCGCTCAACAAACAAACAATCATCAACAGCAATATTTAACATCAGTTTTCCATGCTGATATGGATTGGATTGCTTGATAGGAACTGGCAAGGCCAGGGGCTGCACCAGGTTCCTTAGTTTGTTTTAGCTTATCATCTACAGCTGGATACCCTTCCTATTGTCAATGACTTTATAGAATGTACTGGGTGCTTTCTATGTGGCACCATCACCAGTGCTTTTTATGTGGCACCAGCACCAATGCTTTTTATGTGGCACCAGCAACCACACCAATGCTTTTTACATGGCACCTTGGTTTTAGGATATCAATTCTGTTGTGGTGGGTGGGTCTTCTTGAGTACAGAACTACGTCACATATCTTGCCATCTTAGATTAGGCATGAATATATGTATACATGTATGCATACATTTATGTATATGTTTATGTATATTTTTAGTGTGTGAAAGAGCTTGCAAATTGATTATGAATGAAGAAACCCAAAATCAACTTGCAAGACAATTCTGTAAGTTGATTTTATTATGGTGACCCACAGAAATCATATTTCGCAAAGTAATCTTTATTGTAAGCTTGAAATAATTTCAAAATATATTATTGTGTAAATAAAGGTGGCGAGCTGGCAGAAACATTAGCATGCCGGGCGAAATGCGTAGCCGTATTTCGTCTGCCGTTATGTTCTGAGTTCAAATTAGGCCGAGGTCGACTTAGCCTTTCATCCTTTCGGGATTGATAAATTAAGTACCAGTTACACACTGGAGTCAATGTAATCGACTTAATCTGTTTGTCTGTCCTTGTTTGTCCCCTCTGTGTTTAGCCCCTTGTGGGTAGTAAAAAAATATATATTATTGTGTAAATCTAGGCTATAGTTAACTTGTTTAATTAATCATTCTGTATTATAAACCTTACCTAAGCATTTAGTGGATATTATGACTTTCGTCTGCCATTTGTACTTCAATCCAAGCATTTCAGTTCTGCAGTGGAATTGAAGAATCATGTGAGAAACCATTTAGAGATGGTCAGAGATGCCATTGACAACAAGGAAGCTCAGAGAGGTGGAAGTCATTGGTGAAGATGGAGCAATTACCATGTACGAGTGTGTGCATGTATATATTTGTTTTTCTTTGACTTTCTATTACAGGTTTCACTTATTGTCTGGCAACCATTCTGGAATGTTGGAGAGTTGGAGCACTGCTTTGAAGTAATTCAATCATTCAAATAAAACTCAATACTTATCTTGTTAGTGTCTTTTTGCTTAACTGCTAAGTCATAGGGGCATAAACTGGAAGGAGTTATCAAGTGGTGAGAAATAAATACAAGCACAAATACAAGCAGACAAACACACATTTATATTTACATATAAGAGACCGAAGTGTACGTACACTGCTATATATATATATATAAACACAAAATGGGACAAGAATGCAAAACATCTGGACAGCTAGGTGATACAAAAAGGGACAACAAAACATCCAGATAGACAATACAAAGAGAACAAGGACGGGTCATTCGAAGTTTTCTTTTCTCAGTCAAGTACCAGATTATCCTTGCAATTTTGACTAATTATTCTTGAGATTGCTCCAATCTGGCCAGCTCCATGCAAAAACTAAGCTAAGAGCATTAGATTCCTTGGAAGAAAGAAGCGATGTATGTGTGTATAATATGTATAATATGACTAGATATGTTTTCCACGGAAAACTGAAATGATGGTGACATTTGCTCACAACTACCATGTAACATACACACACACACACACACACACACGCACGCATGCATGCATGCACATATATACACATGAGAGACTTCTATTAGTTTACATCTATCAAATCCACTCACAAGGCTTGGGATAATCCAGGGATATAAAGAATGCTACAAGATCACAAAACTACTTGGAATGGGCTATATATAGTTAATTAATAAAAACTTAGTACATACATACACCATATATAAATAAACAATTACCAATAAATCAACCCATAGAAATTTAATGTTAATAAATAAACTAAGAATAAATGTATGAAAAAATAAAAAAAAAGTTTAAATCAAATTAAAATCATCAGAAGCGTACTTCAAAAAAGAAGACACTAATGAAAAGAAGAAAAGATGGTCAATGCTCAGTCATAGACCATGTTATGAGAGGGTTATTCAGATTGCTAAAGTTTTCCATGAAAAGAACAACTATCAGCTGAACAGGAACTTGTAGAGATAGATAAAGCTCCACAGCAGAAGTGATCATCATTAGATAATGAAAGGAAAGTCAAAGAAGAAAGATCAAAGAGAAAGTTTTAAACATGATACAAGCATGTATTCATTAACTCACCAATCCCCTTTAACAAAACTCTCTACCACTGTTAGCTATATTTGATATTAATTTTAAACTCCTAAGTTACAACATAATCATAAGCTTGAAGTAATTTGAAAATATATTATTTACTCGTTTACTTGTTTCAGTCATTTGACTGCGGCCATGCTGGAGCACTGCCTTTAGTCGAGCAAATCGACCCCAGGACTTATTCTTTGTAAGCCTAGTACTTATTCTATCAGTCTCTTTTAGCTGAACCGCTAAGTTACGGGGACGTAAACACACCAGCATCGGTTGTCAAGCGATGTTGAGGGGATAAACACAGACACACAAACATATACACACACACACACACGCACATATATATATATATACAAATACACGACGAGCTTCTCAACGGTTTCCGTCTACCAAATCCACTCACAAGGCTTTGGCTGGTCTGAGGCTATAGTAGAAGATACTTGCCCAAGGTACCACACAGTGGGACTGAACCCTGAACCATGTGGTTGGTAAGCATGTTACTTACCACACAGCCAGACTACAATTAACTTGTTTAATTAACCATTTTGCATTATATCCTTACCTAACCATTTGTTTTACCAGATTATTAGTAACATCTATCAATAAATCACATCTCACTATCTTTTTATATCTTATAGCCTCCCCTGAAAATACACTCTATCATAACTTGGTGGGCAGCAGTCTGCAGAAGGCAGAGCTACAACCTTGAAATTAAATTTGCTTGTCCTATAAAACTTTAGTTACCATGATTTATAAATTATCTTAACTGAAACATCCAAATAATTAATTTTATTCACATCTTTACCACTTCTGCAAGCTTCCAAATCCCGAGGATGAATCTTACAGTAAATTCTAAAAAAGAAACCCAAAACAAGAAAAAAAACCCACTATAATTTGGAATATAACACCAACTAAGTTGTCTGACTAAACCTATTTTTATTTGCATAACTCACTCAGAAAACTAAATTTGCATGATGCCAAGTACAAGTCAGTTCACAAAGTACCCCCTGCCAAGGAATATCTCTAACCTGTCTAAATTACATAGAGGCAAATGAGACATATGAATTATTAATAATGAACATAACTCTTTTATATTTTTTCCCTGGCTGGCTTGTCTGAAATCCTTGCATAATAGGTCACTGCACCAAGTGAAACTACTGCACACAACATTTATATTGAGTACTTCTTCTTCAGAGCATTAACAGACATTGTAGGTGCAGGAGTGGTTTGTGTGCTAAACATAGGCGTAGGAGTGACTGTGTGGCAAGTAGCTTTATATATATATATATATATATATATATATATATATATATATATATATATATATATATATACATATATATATACATGTATAT
>NC_043001.1:88029143-88054143 GCF_006345805.1 Octopus sinensis | reverse complement strand
TAGTGACTCTGGGGTACAAATATCTGAAGCCCAATATATCCATCATGACTACCCATCTGCTAAGGGTACACCAAGCACATGCATCACAACCATATGTGTTCAACATGGTGATCTCATATCAAGATAAACAGCTCATGACCTTGCTGTATTATCTACTTCTACTCATGATCAGAGATGCACATATTATCAGCCACTAAGGGACATGTCCAACTGGTTAAGTTCAAGCAACTGACAAGCAAATCCATGGTACTGAGCAGAATAAAGGTTGTTTAAGGATGTTGAACAAAACACCCATGTTTCCAGAGGTGAATTATTCAAACTCTAAAGAATTCCTCTCAACACATGGCTATGATGCACCCCAAATACTTCTCCTTGTGACCAGAGATGCACTTATCATCAGCCACCAAAATACATGTATATATATATATATATATATATATATATATATATATATATATATATATACATACATATAGATATATATATATACACACACACACATGCATATAGAGAGATCTGTAAGATGAATTTGTTCATTTTTTTTTCCTGCCATTTATTTGAATCCTTACTATCCTTCAGCTATTTTAAAAATAATAATAATAATAATTCTTTTTGTTATAGGCACAAGTTCTGAAATTTAGACAGAGGGGGCTAATTGTTTGACCTTAACCAGTCGAGTATACCAGAGTGTCATGTTCATTGACACCACCCCTGGAGGTGAACTGGCGTATCGCTTTAGAAGGACCCTAGACAAACTTAAGCTAAGAATCAAGGTTGTTGAAAAGCCAGGCAACCCTATCAAATCTATAATTGGTAGAATCTATCCTTTTAGTAGAACCCCCTGTACGGATAAGTACTGTACTGTATGTAGATTTAGCCCACAAACAAACTGTAAAGCCAGAAATGTAGTCTATAGTATAAGATGTATAGAGGGACGATGCAGTAACAAGACAACGACATACATAGGGGAAATGGCAAGAAGCTTAGGAGAGCGGGTAAATGAGCATTGGAGACAACTCAAGGAAGGTAAAAGCTCATCGATTCTTTACCAACACGCTGAACAGGAACACGGGGGATCAATCAATAACATAGAAATTAAAATATTATCCACACATAGATCAGATGCAACAATTAGAAAAATTACAGAAGCTACACACATAATACAAAATAAACCTAGCCTGAATAGAAAACTAGAATGGAGCACTAACACACACCACAACATATGACAATAGAGGATCCTGAAAACATAATAAATACACAGATAAATAAACTAATAGAAATAAATAGCTATATATATGTATATATGTATATATATATATATATATATATATATATATATATATATATATATATATATATATATATATGTAGATTTTTTTTAAATATATTTTTATATATATATTTTTTTCGATTCGATTTATTATTATTATTACTAGTATTGTTGTTATACATACAAGCATTTGTAATGATAATAATAAGTGGATGTAAACTCATGAACAAAATAAGAATAAACAAAAACAACAAAAACAAAATACAAATTACATGAACATATATAAACAGAAGATACAAATATTACAGGCATCCCCCCACATACACACACTAAATAAACATAAACGCACATAGAGATATAAGCATGCGCAAATGAAGACATACAATAGAAATACAAAATGGCTGACGGTTAGTAAGGAGAGACACAAATAAGAAAGAAGAAAACAAAGGACCACTGAAAAGGTCACAGGAGTGTGACGAAAGAACTCTGGCCGAAATAAGATTAAGATTAATGTAAAAAATAAATTACAATGAAGCAAAATAACACCAAATATATAGTGCGTATGTTTTTATTGGCTAAACTGGCAAAATGACCATTCCGAAATATAACAATATCTGTTTCAACACATGACTTCACATAAAAATCTTGCACAACAAATATTTAAACGTATATATATATATATTGGCGTTAGGAAGGGCATCCAGCCGTAGAAACACTGCCAGATTTTGACTGGGCCTGATGAAGCCTTCTGGCTTCACAGACCCCAGTAGAACCGTCCAACCCATGCTAGCATGGAAAATGGACGCTAAACGATGATGATGATGAGGATGATATATATATATATATATATATATATGTATATATATATATATAAAGATATAGATTTAGAGATATACACACTCACATACACATATACATATAAGTATATATATGTTACATACATATATGTGTATGTGTGTAAAAGTATATATATATGTATATGTGTATATATATAAGCATACATACATGCATACATACATACATACATACATACATACATACATACATACATACATACATACATACATACATACATACATACGTACATTACATACATACATATATATACATATATATATATATATATATATACATACATTCTTCATAATATATTATATATTTCACAACTATTATATATAATCGCTTGTATTAAATGTCTAAATACTTTAATGATATTAATAGTTTGACACTTATATACAAAGAGCACTCATTTTAAGTTCAGTATATCATATTCTCATAGAATATATTTAATCAAGGATATATACATTCATATATATATGTACATATACCTATACAGACATACATACAAATATATAAATGATTAAGTGTATATCTATATATATATATATATATATATATATATATATATATATAATATATAATATATATATATATATATGTACATGTATGTATGTATTTATGCATGTATGTTTATGGGTTTGCATATCTCCTTGTCTTATCATTGTATGATAGTTCTAAATGGGTGCCACCATCATATTAGTAACATCATCCATTTTCAGTCTTTCATGAAAATTGTCATGCCATGATGTAATATTATTTTTCTCGGAAAGAGGTGAGCATTGGAATCTGGAAAGGCATCCAACTATAAAAAAAATTATCCCAACAAACTCTGTTTGATCCATGGAAGCATGAAAATGTGGATGTTAAAATACTACTGCTGCAGTTGCTACTGCTGTGGTTACTACTGCTGCTGTTGCTGCTGCTGTTGAGTGAACGGTCTTCGTCCCAGAGCTTGCAAGATAAACGTGGTCCTTTGCTATTCGTAAGACCCGCAGAAGAGAAAGCAGGTCAACCCCCCCCGTCACTGAGAGCATCGACGGATGGATGAATGCACATCTAGGCTCAGTGGTTGCGTAGGAAGTCGGGGATAAGAAACAGGAAGAAAGAATGAGAGAAAGTTGGAGCGAAAGAGTGCAACAGGGGTCGCCACCCCCACCACCCTGCCGGAGCCTCATGGAGCTTAAGGTGTTTTCACTCAATAAACACACACAACGCCCAGTCTGGGAATCGAAACCGCGATCTTCCGACCGCGAGCCCACTGCCCTAAACACTGGGCCATTGCGCCTCCACTTGCTACTGCTGCTGACTGTCATGGTGATGGTGAGAATGATGAGGATGACTGTGACAGAGCAGATTGTTCTCACTATGTTGACCATACCAGTGATATTCTCCTGCTTGTTTATTTCTTTTTTCTTTTATATTTGTTGTTTCATGTTCATTCTGCCTCAGCCAGAATATACATATATTGATTGATCAACCAAAGGACAGATTGAACTCATATCCAATAGCTAAATTACTACACTGAACAATTGACACTTAAACAACATTACTGAATATGACAGACACTTGAAGCAGGCTGAAGAGTGCAATGGCTGAAAATTTGTAACCATAACAACCGAAATGAGCACATTAGTCTCAATATAACAATTTATAATAATGCTAATTCTACAGTTTAGAAATTCAGAGAAAATGCTTAAGAATATGTATTCAGTAATTTGCTTAGCTAACTCAGCTGGGTCAGAGGTGAAGTTTATTTGCTGCCAGAGTAAATGTAAAATTAGCACAGAACCAATCAGCTAACCTCATGGGCCACAAGTGTCAGGAAGCAGGCTGTCACATAGTATGTGGAGATGTGGCGGTATCTGTTATTATATAGTGATTGGGTTATTTGATTGGTGCAGAGATGGTTAGAATTAGGAATGTCTAGGTTTGGAGATGAGACAGAGACCAAGAGTGTTTCGGGTATTTGTATGTTCATCCCTAGTGCAAGTAGATGGTGGTATTAATTGTTGCACAGATGTCATGATTGCAAAGAATTCAACAGCAATGATACGGGAAAAGTTGAAGAACATTGCTGGGTGCATGCTTAGGAAATTTGCTTTGCAACTACTATATGGTTTCAGGTTCAATCCTGGTGCATTGCATATTGGGCAAGTGTCTCTTACTAGCGCCTAAGGTTGAGGAAAACCCTGAAAGTGAAT
The DNA here is from genome assembly GCF_006345805.1 of Octopus sinensis. Taxonomy (NCBI): domain Eukaryota; kingdom Metazoa; phylum Mollusca; class Cephalopoda; order Octopoda; family Octopodidae; genus Octopus; species Octopus sinensis. The sequence goes on along the minus strand of NC_043001.1, from coordinate 88,049,832 downwards.
TTGGTAGACAGGAACCAAAAGGAGTCAATTGTATGTACAAACACATACACACAATGATCTGATCCATATATATACAGACCCCCCCCATATATATATATACATATATATATATATATATATATATATATATACATATATACATATATATATATATATATATATTGTTATATTTCGGAATGGTCATATATGCCAGTTTTTAATAAAAACACACGCACTATATATTTTGTTATTTTGCTTCAGTGATATTTATTTTTTACATTAATCTTAATCTTATTTCAGCCAAAGTTCTTTCGTCACACTCCTGTGACCGCATCAGTGGTCCTTTGTTTTCTTCTCACTTACTGTGTCTCTCCTTACTAACAAAATGGCTGACGGTTAAGGAGAGACACAAGTAAGTGAGAAGAAAACAAAGGACCACTGATGCGGTCACAGGAGTGTGACGAAAGAACTTTGGCCGAAATAAGATTAAGATTAATGTAAAAAATAAATATCACGAAGCAAAATAACACCAAATATATAGTGCGTGTGTTTTTATTGGCTAAACTGGCAAAATGACCATTCCGAAATATAACAATATCTGTTTCAACACACGACTTCACATAAAAAATCTTGCACAACAAATATTTAACGTATATATATATATATATATATATATATATATATAGATATATTAATTCGAGACAAAACCACTATTTTGCAAAACAAACAAGGAAAGACTTAATCAATACATAAAAATTTTTTAATATAAAGAAATAAACCGCCACTACAATCGTTTCATGTCTTCAATGACATTCGTCAGGTGGATTTTCGATCTCCTAATCTGTTTTAATTTATTTTACTATAAATTGGATTTAATCCTAAATCTGATTTTTTCCCTGTAAATTTGGATTTATTCCCTAATATTTATTATTATATATATATATATATATATATATATATATTATACATATATATATATATATACATATGCATATATATATATATATATATATATATACATATATATACATACATATACATACATACATGCATATATATATATATGTATATATATATATATATATATATATATATATATATATATATATATATACACACACATATATATATGAAGTTTCAAATGGAAAGAGATTGCTCTTTCACAGGGATGTATTTTATCCAAGCGTATCCTGGAAGGTAAGAAAATGAAATGTTTGCAAGCAATATGAATGTAACTATTATATATATAAATTGATTTTTTCTGTGTTCAAACTCTCCATTTTCCTTATATTATATTGTGTGTGTGTGTGAGTGTGTGTGTGAGTGTGTGTGTGTGTATGTGTGTGTGTGTGTGTGTGTGTGTGTGTGTGTGTGTGTGTATCAGAGGATGAATGGAGGAAAAGAGCATTCAACACTTGTAGGAGTGACATTTATCACTTAAAGCTGTTTGATATGGTTCCATGTGACTCACAGTTCGCAAGCTTCTAACAGAAGCCTGTCTCTTTCAGGCTTTGAATTAAGCTTGAAAGATATGGGCTTCTGTTAGAGGCCTGTGAAACTTTAAGCCACATGAAACCGTATCAAACTGTTTTAAATAATATATATATGTATATACATATTACAAATGGGGAAGGCCGGTTTATGGGATTACCTTTGGTTTCCCGTCCATAAAGGGTTTAGCTTTATGGCATATTGTCAGATCCCGAAAACCTGTTGGCCTATGACCTCCTAAAAATATGGAGGGGGAAAAGCCTCACTACTCAAGGGTAACAATTGGGGATTATCTCCCTTTGCTATTGGCTATCGACTTCTGGCTGTGCCGCCATCTAGTGAGATCCAAAAACTAGCAGGAACCTTCCAAAATGTAAACACAGCCTGATAATCTCCATTCTGGAATGAAGTATGTTCCTGGTTTAAGTGAGTTTTTTAAGATTCTCATGCATTCAGCTATGCATAAATTGCATTGTTTCATCCCATTGATATAGGGGCCTTGGTTCTCAAGGATTTTCCATGCAATCAAGTATGGAATCCCATCGTCTATTAGTTGCCAGATGTGGCTGGCCAGTGAAGCTATGTATCTCCTTTCTGGAGCTCTGAAGAAGAACCTGTGGTTGGAGAGCATTCAAGCAATGTCTCGAACCAATAGCAAAAGGAGAAAACTCCCTAATTGTTACCCTTGAGTAGTGAGGCATTTCACCCTCCATATGTTTAAGAGGCCATGGGCCAACAGGTTTTTAGGATCTGATGATACATCATAAAGCTAAACCCTTTATGGACTGGAAACCTAAGGTAATCCCATAAACCGGCCTTCCCCATTTTTAAGATATACTGCTCTACATCTTAGAATGTGCTTCTTCATTCGGATTTATGTTTTTCACTAACGATATATCATCATCATCATCATTAAATGTCCACTGTCCATGTTGGCATGGGTTGGATGGTTTGATTGGGATGGCATGCTGGAAGGCTGCGCTAGGCTCCAGTCTGATTTGGCATGGTTTTCTACAGCTGGATGCATTTCCTAATGCCAACCACTCCGAGAGTGTAGTGGCTGCTTTTAGGTGCCACAAGCATGGGTGCCATTTGCATTACACTGGTATCTTCCATGACAACGATTTTGCTTGGCTTGATGGGTTTCTTCTCAAGCACAACATAATGCCAAAGGTCTTGGTCATTGCCTCCGTAAGGCCCAACACTTGCATCTGTGAGGCCCAACACTCAAAAGGAACTCAGCCACTTACCTCCATGCGACCCAATGCTCGAAAGGAACTCAGCCACTTTGCCTCCATGAGGCCCAACGCTCAAAAGGAACTCAGCCACTTACCTCCATGAGGCCAATGTGCCACCAGCATGGGTGCACTTGGCTTGATGAGTCCTTTTAAGCAGAGCACATCGCCAAAGGTTTCGGTCACTAGTCATTGCCTCTGTGAGGTTCAAAGTTCAAAGATATGGTTCACCACTTCGTCCCATGTCTTCCTGTATCTACCTCTACCACAGGTTCCCTCCACAGTTAAGATCAGCACTTCTTTACACAGATGTCTGTGTCCATACGCATTACATGACCATACCAGTGCAATCGCCTCCCTTGATATATATATATATATATATATATATATATATATATATAGACACACACACACATGGATGCACACACACACTTTAAAATCTGGATGAATGAATGTGCTCAAATTGATGGAAATGTAAAGTTACTGCATTCAGTTCATGTGTATCTCATGAAAGTGCATCAAACGTGCAACACTAGTGGCATAAACTGTGTTGTAAATGATATTCATTAATGTAAATGAATTAGATTATTGAAAATATGCATTTTTGGCAATATATCCAGACTTAACAGTCACCCTGCTTTGAGAACATTATCATGAATATTAGCAGAAACATAATTACACATTTATCAAAATAGGCTACCAGTTTCATTTGTTAAAAAATTTAATCCTGCAAAAAGAAAAGGGAGAAGTGAGTTAAATTTAATAAATCTTTCATGATAGCATTTTGAAGGTTTACAAAATTTGAATCATAGTGATCATATTATAATTATTGGCTGTTGGGTCAGATTATAACAATTGAAACCAAGAACATATTTTGATAAAAATGTAAATATTTTCCTCCTTATTACAATAAAGCACTTGGAGTGTTTTCTCCTTTCGTTTTGTTTATAATATTATTCAGGTGAAACTTTTTGACTTTTTCAGTATCATCTTCATCATCATTTAATGTCTATTTTCTATGCTGGCATGGATTGGCTGATTTAACAGGGGCTGATGAGCTAGAGGGTTACGCTAAGCTCTAATGTTTGCTTTAGGGTGCCCTTCCTCACACAAACTACTTTAGAGAGTGTATTGAATACTTTTTACATGGTACTGGTACTAGTGAGGTTACTTAAACTGAGGTAGCTGGGGTACTACTATTGAGGGAAGTGGCTTATGCCAGGTGATGAGATGTTAAAGTATGATAACAGTCTATAAAGAATGTCTTGTTGTAGAGATGATACATGGTTACCCCAGTTGGAAGAGAAAGAGAATGGTTGTGAAGTTACTGGAAAGTGAGTAAAGAGAAGCGGTAGGGGTGGGTAAGTAAGTTTGTGAGAAGGTGAAAGACTATTTCTAAGGATCCTCCTGAAAATTCAAGGAAATCTGTTTCCTGAGATTTTGGCATTTATTCTTCCTGCTCATATGCTGCACACAAAGACTACTTTCTCTCTCTATTAACCTTGCTGTGATTCTACTTCATTGCTTGTGTGTCCACAGCTTGTACTGGATAAACCATATGGAATTTCTATCCAGATCTTTTCTGCACATTGAATAGGGCCATTTCACCGAAGGGAAATGTAATTTATCTGATTTCATGCTTACTTGGACTTTTGGTCTTTCCTAAGTTTACTCTAAGGCCTTTTGATTCCAGATTTTGCTTTCACATCTGGAATTTTAAAAAAATTATTCTACTATAGTTTTAACTATAAGGACAAGGTCATCAGCTTAGAGGATATCCCAAAGCCATCAAGTCTTAAACTCCTCTGTTATGGCCTTGAGGACTATGATAAGAGCTGGCTGAGAACCAAGCTATGGTGAACTCCTACCTGCACATTAAATTTGTTGATGATTTTCACCTTACTGGCAGTGCCTCTATGCATGGCTTGAAAGCTTTCATTAGTCATTCATCTACCCCTAGCTTCTGCAGCAACCACCTGAGGAAAGTGTGAGGGACCTTGTCAAAGGCTTTCTCCTGAAGTTGCTTTACTAGGAAAATAGCATCAATAATGCTTCTCCCTGGCACAAAATCAAACAGTATCTTATCTAGACTAACACTAATAAGTTGAGCTATAGTCCTTTCTGTAACTTTCGTGACCTGGCCCAGCAATTTGATACCTTTATAATTACTTCTGCTTAAGGTGTCTCATTTTCCTTTGCAGCAGTTGACCATAATGCTGTTACACCAGTCATTGGGCATAACCTCTTCCTGTAAAGCCTGATGCACTATACAGGTGACTAGGCTGTATTCCACTCCACCAGATATTACAAGTATCTTAGTAGTTATTCCCTATGGACCAGGAGCTTTCCCTGTTTCCATATCCTTAATTGCATTAGCTATCATACTGTTGTCAACTTGGATAGCTGGTCTCTTTGTTGAGTCTATACATTCTCTTCATTTAGTAATCTTTCAGTGTCACTTCTACACGTCTTTCTTTTTAAAATCACTAAGGCACAGGAGTGGCTGTGTGGTAAGTAGGTTGCTTACCAACCACATGGTTCTGGGTTCAGTTACACTGCTTGGCACCTTGGGCAAGTGTCTTCTACTATAGCCTCGGACTGACCAAAGCCTTGTGAGTGGATTTGGTAGACGGAAACTGAAAGAAGCCTGTCATATATATATATATATATATATATATATATATATATATATATATATATATATATATATATACGTATATGTATGTATGGTGTATTTATGCCCCTGTAACTTAGCGGTTCAACAAAAGAGTCCGATAGAATAAGTACTAGGCTTACAAAGAATAAGTCCTGGGGTCGATTTGCTCGACTAAAGGCAGTGCTCCAGCATGGCTGCAGTCAAATGACTGAAACAAGTAAAAGAGTAAGTGTTTGTGAATCATTATCCATTGGTACATGCTTCTTTCCTACTTCATTATGATTTTCTCTGACACACTGTCTTACAATCCTCTTCGCTTCATGCCATATAATGTTGACAAATCATTCCCTTTCTGCTTCTTCCTCATCTAGTGGCTACCACCACTCTTCCAGTCCTTCTAGGATTGTTATTTTGGCTATTATAGCACTCTCTACATCACTGTTCCAGCACCATGTTACTCCTGGTCTGGCTGGAACTTTGCATCAGTCACAGATTTATACATCTGTGTGTGTGTGTGTGTGTGTGTGTGTGTGTGTGTGTGTGTGTGTGTGTGTGTGTGTGTGTGTGTGTAGAAAGAGAGAGAGATATACACACTTATATGTGGATTGATCTCAGGTGGTTTTTGTAATGGTTATACAGTTGTTCAATGATCAATTAAGAACTACCTGCTCACTGAATTAGTGTGTAAGGCCTGAACATTCCCATATGCGTGTGAATGTCTCCTTGACTTACTATCATGTGTTAGTTGTAAAATGAACTTCACTGTTATACTGTGCTGCTCATTTGCAATCTTCCATGAAAACCTATCTAACCATAGTAAGAAATATCACTTTCCTTGTAAACAGGGAAGGGTTAGCAATGGGAAGAGCATCCAGCCATAGAAAATTTGTTTCAACAAATTTCATCTGACCCATGCAAGCATGGAAAAATAAATATTAAAACAATGATGGGAAACAATAATGATATAATATAATTTGGTATTGTTATTATTATTATTATTATTATTATTATTATTATTATTATTATTATTATTATTATTATTATTCAATGATTCCCGTCTTTTGGAAAGAGAGCAACTGGGAAATTTCTTCAATATTCAGTCCTGATAATCACATCATCATACACAGATCATAGAATCAATATTTCAATAAAGATTGTTCATGCTGAATTTCAAATTATGTCACACATTACCCTGACCCATTGTAATTGTATGTAAATTTAGTCAAAGTATTCTGTGTGTGTGTGTGTGTGTGTGTGTGTGTGTGTGTGTGTGTGTGTGTGTGTGCTCACACAAACACAACTAGCACACAGGGATACAATGTCAATACAAGAAGATACATACACACACATGCACTGAACACATACTCACACACACAAACACACAGATACATGTATATTTAATGTGTATATGTATGTTTATGTGTGTGTGTATGTATATATATATATTCGTATATGTAGGTATCCAATCAAATTACCAGTGTATATTTTTAACAATACATTCACTACATAATCTTGAATGTGTAATTAAAGATCAAGTAGAAATACTGAGCGAGAAAGAGAGTGAGAGAGAGAGAGAGAGAGAGGGAGAGAGAGAGAGAAGGAAAGATATTAAATCAACATATAACATTCAAATTATTGTAACTCTATGGATTTGCTATTTTATGATTTTACAAGTGTACTGGGTCTTGCAGCCATTTGGTTAGTTATTGGTTTCTAGTGAATATTAAAGCAGAAAGAACAGGGTTTTGATAATGAATTTTGGTTAAATGTCACCAAAATATCTGAGATGATTTTTATTTTATTAACTGAACTATTGATGTAATCTTTCAAACATGCAATCTCACTCACACACACACACACACATTCGCACCCCCCACACAGACTCACACACACACACGGTGGTGGCAGTTTTTTTTTTCTTTCGAAGAAGACTACCTACCAGTAGTGGAGGCATGTGGCCTAGTGGTTAGAGCAGTGGACTCGCGGTTGAGGGATCGCAGGTTCGAATCTCAGACCAGGTGATGTGCATGTTTATGAGTGAAACACCTAAGCTCTACGTCGCTCCGGCAGAAGGTAATGGCGAACTTCTGCTGACTCTTTTGCCACAACTTTCTCTTGCTCTTTCTTCCTGCATCTTGCAGCTCACCTGTGACAGACCGGCGTCCCATCCAGGTGGGGAACCTATATGCCAAGGAAACCAGGAAACTGGCCCTAATGAACCAGGTATGGCTCGAGAAGGAACAAACAACCTACCAGTAGAATTGAAGCTGTGGCAGTCAGCACTTGAATACTTGTCATCTCTTTTCTATTACTTCACAGCTTTTCTTTTTTCCTGTGCTTAATGGTTTTTAAGTGAGAGTCAGTCTATGAAATCTGATCTCACTCTACATTTGAAGGTCTGACCACTTGACTCAGTGAGCTAAAAAGGCTGTGATGACCAGCAAACTGTAGCTTTTACATTCGAGGGGGTCTTCTTCTATGTGAATGGCCTTTCAAGACCAGAGAGCTCCACCTATCTTAGAGTTGCCTTATCAGTGTCAAAGAGGGTACAAGACCACCTGAGGGTTTTTCTTCCCTGATTTGCTGTTGAGGTTTTTCCCTTCCTAGGTTTTTCCTTTTTCAAGGCATTCACAAGGCGATAAAGGTTTGTGCTTGGAGTTTCTCTCATAACATGCAAATTAAACCATTACTGGGACCCTGACAGGTGCTGCTATTCTGGGTTTGAGTATACCTGGAAACAATAGTAGCTAAGTAGTGGTTCCACACTCTTCAAAATGCTAAAATTCTTGCATCAGGGCCCCACTACCAGGTGCGATTTATAGCCATACATACATACATACATACATACATACATACATACATACATACATACGTACATACATACGTACATACATACGTACATACATACATACATACATACATACATACATACATACATACATACATATGTACATACATATATACATACGTACGTACATACATACATACATACATACATCATACATACATACATACATACACACATACACACACACATACATACATACATACATACATACATACATACATACATATATATAGGCTTCAAATAATCAGAATCAGAAAGAAACATGCATATATACACAAATGCACACACATGCATAATTTAGTGTGTGTAATTGCAATCACTAAAGATGACATGCAACTGATACACCTGACAAATCACTTCCTTCAGGTATTGACTCAATATTTTAGTCATGAATTTTCTAATCTCATCAAACAAGAGAATATACAGTACGCAATTCCAGCCCAAAGTACAATGAAATAATTTAGCCAGACATATAAAGCCATACCTGTTAACATTGAACTGTTTCCATCACAACTACTAATGTTTGAAAGATTCTGCACAAAAGTTATACCACACCTTGCAGATTCTTCGCCAAATTTTAACCTAGTCAAGAATCACTAGAACATTAACCCTTTCGTTACCAACCTGGCTGTAACCGCCTCTGGCACTGTAGTACAAATGTCTTGATTTTGTAATTTTTAAATTAAAATCTTCCACCAAACTTTAGTCACAATTTATGTTCCTAACACTTGCTGAATGATAACTAAGTTATTTTACTGAATTCTTTGTTATATTTAAAATTAATTGAAAGAAAACACAAAACACCTCAAAATAAATTCAGTAATTAAAGGGTTAAAAAGTGGAGTTATAACATGCATTTGTGAATTATCTAACAAAGCAAAAACTGGGAAGCTGCATTCACCTTGGACAAGTATCCTCTACTATAGCCTCAGGTGAACCAAAGTCTTGTCAGTGGATTTGGGTGACAGAAATTGAAAGAAACTCAAGGTGCCATGCTGAGAAACTGAACCTGAGATCATGTGGTTGGAAAGCAAATTTCTTACTACACAGCTACGACTGTGCCTTTCATGCCATGTTTGCACACACACACACATCTATATGTCTATATTCTTTTATTCTTTTATTCATTTATTTGGTTCAGTCATTTGATTGTGGCCATGCTAGAGTACTACCTTAAGGGATTTTAATCAACCAAATCGACCTCAGGACTTACTCTTTGTAAGCCTAATACTTATTCTATCGGTCTTTTTTGCTGAACCGTTAAGTTACAGGGACATAAACACACCAACATCTGTTGTCAAACACACAATACATATACATATGTATATACAACAGACTTCTTTCAGTTTCCATCTACCAAATCTACTCACAAGGCTTTGGTTGACCTGAGGTTATAGTAGAAAACACTTGCCCAAGGTGCCATGCAGTAGGACTGAACCCAGAATCATGTGGTTGGGAAGCAAGCTTCTTACCACACAGCCATGTCTACACCTATATATATTCTTATGAATTAACCCTGAAATTGGGACCAATACGGTAATAATGGAATTTTTTAGAAATTTCTATCGGCATGTTTCAAGATGCATAAATTAAAATGGTTATTGACAATTTTGTCTTTTTTTTCGGCATATTTGGCATTAGAATTTTTCTTTTGCCCTTATTTTGTAAGTTATTTATAAATTTAACCTTTAAAGGTATTTTTTGATATGCTGGCCATTGATAAAATTTTTTTCGAAAAACATTTTATCCTACATTAGTTATATATATATATATATATATATATGTATACACACACACACACACACAAACATACAATGGGCTTCTTTCAGTTTCTGTATAGTAAATCCACTCACAAAGCTTTAGTTGGCACAGTAGAAGACTGCATGACCCAAGATACCATGCAGTGGGACTGAACCTGGAACCATGTGGTTGGGAAGCAAGCTTCTTACCATACAACTACGCCTGCACCTCTGCATGTATGTATATATGTTTGTACGTGTATGTATATGTGTATATGTATATGTGTATATATGCATATATGTGTATGTGTATATGTGTATATATATACATGTGTGTGTATGCGTGCTTGAGTTGTCTTGTCTTGATAATGTACAGTAATTGCAAACGAGCATCACTATCATAGAAATAGTGTTGTTTGTTTCCAATCTATCATGAAAACATGTCCAGCTAAGAGGAATGAAAACAAGTGAAGGTTGTTGACAGGAAGGGTTTCCAGTCATAGAAAATTTGCCCAAATGAATTGAGACTGATAGTGGATACTCAAACAATTAGGATGATGAAGAAGAACTACAGTTTTTAATGCTCTAGCATCGCCTTAGTAGGTTTAACTTTAGTGAGGAATCTGTAAGGTGTGGTATTACTTTTGAGCAGAATCTTCCAAACATTAGTATTTATGATGGAGACAGTCCAATGTTAGCAGGTATGCTTTTATATGTTTAGCTAAACCATTTGATTGTACTTTGAGCTAGAATTGTGTGGTGAATAATCTATTATTTGATTAAATTATAAATTCAAGCCTAATAAATTACTGAGTCATCGTCTGGAAGAGGTTTTATAATGCATAACAAGTTATATATATATTTAGAGACTGCATGCTATCTAGCCACATGATTCTAGGTTCAATCACACTGTGTGGCACCTTGAGCAAGTATCTCCTGTTATATCCCTGGGTCAACCAAAGCCTTATGAATGGATATGGTAGACAGAAACTGAGCTGACAGAATCATTAGCATGCCGGGCGAAATGCTTAGCAGTATTTTGTCTGCCACTATGTTCTGAGTTCAAATTCTGCCAAGGTCGACTTTGCCTTTCCTCCTTTCAGGGTTGATTAAATAAGTACCAGTTATGCACTGGTGTCGATATAATCGACTTAATCCGTTTGTCTGTCCTTGTTTGTCCCTTCTGCGTGTAGCCCCTTGTGAACAGTAAAGAAATAAGAAACTGAAAGAAGTCTGCTGTGTGCATTTATGAAGGTGGTGTTATTGTCTCCTTGTCTTGACATCATGTGATAGTTGTAAATGAATGTTGCCATCATGTAAGCAGTGTTCTTCATTCCTAATCTTCTGTGAATAAAAATCTGGTTATGGGAAAACTAGCTGAAGGTGACCCGCTCTACGCGCGGGTAAGAGTGTGGGTGTTACTTTCTGTTGCTTCCTTTCAGCACGTAAAAAGCACCATCTGAACGTGGCCGATTGCAGCACCGCCTGACTTGCTTCTGTGCCGGTGGCATGTAAAAAGCACCAACCGATCGTTGCCACTGCGAGAACCCCTGGCACCAGTGCCGGCGGCACGAAAAAAGCACTCACTACACTCACAGAGTGGTTGGTGTTAGGAAGGTCATCCACCTGTAGAAACACTGCCAGATCAGACTGGAGCCTGGTGCAGCCTCCTGGCTTCCGAGACCCCGGTCACACTGCCCAACCCGTGCTAGCACGGAAAACGGACGTTAAACGATGATGATGATGATGATTCTCCGTATTTGTTTCTCTCTCACTTTCCCACTCTCTACTTTTCTTTTCTCTCGGACTCTCCCTCGCTTTCTCTTACTCTCTATCTTTATCTATCTCTCTCCAACAGAAGATCTTGAGTAAGTTGAGAAATAAAATATTTAGAAAGATCAATCAGAAATATGAGGCAGTGGCAATGGAAAGGTCTGCTTCAAGGCAGACAGCAAAACACTAACATTTAAAAGGGACAGACGAACTTGCGAGCTGAATAAAAATAATAAAATATTGGAAACCAAAGTTTGAAGGGATAGAATCTGAGGATAGTAGAGTCACCATGGCTGGCATTTGTTAACGACAGACAGCAACGTAGTGACAGTTTAACGGCTGGTGTAAAATTTGGAACTTGATGTAAAAGAAAATTCGTAAACACCAAGTTTTGAAGCGATTCTTTCTCACGACAGTAGACTCACCATGGCAAGCATTCAAAACTTCTTTATCATGGACGGCAACACATTGACGATTAAAAGGCTGGCACAAATTTTTTAGCTTGATGTAACAGAGAATTCCTAAACACCCGCTCCTTGAAATTTTAATCCCCTTCCAGCCCCATTTAGACCCCTTTTCACATTTTGGTTAATATAACCCGATTTCATTCGGGTCTACTGGGGCCACATTTTATAAGATGAGGAATTTTGTCCTGGAGGTGACGCCTTTCATTTGAGGAACAAAATAGTTGTCATGCAAACTTGTCAGCACCGTTAACATAGGTGTGCATATTTTGAGCTGAATCGACCGACTACGTAATGCACACATTATATATATATGTGTATATATATATATGTGTGTGTGTGTGTGTGTGTGCACGCATTATATATACAAATGTATACAAATGAGATATATATCTGTAAATTAAATTAGAGATAAAACCACTAATAGGCAAATCAAACAGTGAAAAAACCAAAAACAAAAACATACAAAAAGAAAATATAACATAGAAAATATATCTATATATATAAAACTGTAGTTGTGTGAATGTGTGTCCCCTTCGATTTAGATTCCTAACTACTCCCACATTTTGCGATACAGTTTAACCAAATTCGGGTATCTTATAGTCGTGATTCATATCGAGCCCGTCTGGGTATTAGCGCGCGTCTACGATGAGTCTACGATTTTAAAAATAATTTAACATAATTTTTTATTCCATTTTAATGCATATTTTTTCGTGTGTCGATGGTGGCGGAGTTGGCGTGCACGCTCACGCCTGCACCTGTGTTGCTTCTCCCCTTCTTCCCTCCCTCGTGAAGCTGTGGGGAAGGGAGTGTAAGGAAATCAACGTCGTAATGCGTTGTCAAGGAGACCAGCGTTCTTTTAGAACAACGACTTCATGGCTTGAAGTCGCCCAAAACAGAAATCGCTAAAAAAGCTGAAACGGATCCACAAAAACGGCAAAAACCGCCACACAGGGCAGGTTTCCTGTGCAAACAATTTGCACAACCGAATGTTTTAGTTGTTGCACAAATTTTTATATATAAAAGTAAGGTTGTGTGTCTGTCTCCTACGATTTAGATTCCTAACTACTCCCACATTTTGCAGTGCAGTGTAACCAAAACCGGGTATCTTATAGTCGTGATTCATATCGAGCCCTTCTGGGTATTAGCGCGCGTCTACGATGGGTCCACGATTTAAAAAAAAATTTACCATCATTTTTTATTCCATTTAATGCATTTTTCGCTATTATATAAGGAAGTAACTCTCTAAAAATGTCTACGATGAGTCAACGATTTAAAAAAAAATTACTATAATTTTTTATTCCATTTTATGCATTTTTTGCTATTTTTTTGCTATAACTCACTAAAAATGCTTATATAGTTATTTCCCTTACAAACCCGAGCAACGCCGGGCGATACTGCTAGTAAAATATAAAATTGAAAACTTTAAATTATTTAAATTGAAAATAAAAATTATTAAATTATATTTATAATTTGTTTAAAAATATATATAACTATGAAAAAGTTTAATATACATAAATACAGATATATACGCTTTGTATATATACATTATATATACATATTTATATATAGAACACACACACACACACATACATTACATATACATATTTATATATAGAACACACACACACACACACACACAACACACATAAATGAACGCAAGAATATCTGATTCATATATTTGTTCTCATGCTCATGTGTTGTTTGTTGGTGACAGACATATACTTAAAAGAACGTCGCCGAAGTGATAGGAAGGTAGGAAACAGAGTCAGTGAAAAAGAAAGGAAATAGCGATAGTGACAGATACTTTAAATAACCGTAGTGGACTTCTGAAAGTTATGAAGAGGATGACAGAGTACTGGAGGAAATAGGGTGAGGTAGGAAGATGGCCCCTAGCAACCACACCTTTAAGATAGAGATTTCTAAGGTAGCCCACGCGCATCGTCACCTCATTCTACATGTCCCTGTAAATTTTGGAGCGAATCGGACGGGATGTAGTGGCATTGAAAGCGATCCAAGCGGTAAAAACGCATTTCAGTTTTATATATAGAGATGATGTCTTGCTTGGAAACAGTTGAAGGTTGGTGATGGGAAGGGCAACTGGGTGGGTGGAGAAATTTTTTGGTAGAATGGTGTATTTAATCTCACTGAAAAGACCTAAAAAATCAAAAACTGCTGTTATATACATATATATATATACACATACATATACATATATATATATATATATATATATATATATATATATATATATATACACATACATATACATATATATATATATATATATATATATATATATAACATACATATATATATACACACACACACACATAATATATATATATATATATATATATAAATATATATATATATATATTTCATTGTCATTGTTGTCGTCATCGTTATTATTATTTAGCACCTGTTTTACATGCTGGCATGGATCAGACAGTTTGAAAGGATCTGGCAAACTGCAGGGCTGCAACAAGCCCCAGTGTCGACTTTGGCATGGTTTCTATGACTTGATGCCCTTCTCAATACCAATCACTTTACAGTGTGTACTAGGTATTTTTCTCATGCTACTTGTAGTAATGAGGTTGCCAAGTCTCTCGCAAGACACATAAAGTGCAGGAAAAGGAAAAAAGAAAGAAAAATGCCCCCTCTACTAAGTGAGGGGAAGTACTTGAGAAAGATGTTGGTGACTTTATGCCAGAAGTTGAGGGTTAAAGTATAATAGAGGGACAAGGTGTCTTACTCTAGAGAAGTTAAATAACCACCCAGTGTTTTATAAGGGTGGGTGTATCTGGGAAGAAGATTAGAAGGTAGCAAGGGGATGCCAGAGCAAACCCTCAAAGTACAAGAAGGTGAGCATAAAAGGGAATACAAACAGTAAATTAAAGTGGGGAGAAAAGGGAGTAGTTTCATAAGAGTAAGAAGGGAGAGTGACAGATAATTGGCAATGAGATAGATGTGAATGTAGTATGTCATGAATAAGAATAGGATGAAGTTAGTAAAATAATTTTGTTGTTTTGAAGCTGGTGCTTGGAACATAATTTGAAATTTTTATGGAAGTTTTGAATATAGCTCTTTTTAAGCAAGTCGTTTATATCAAAGAACAGAGCCAATCTCAGTTGGTTAGTATGAAAAGGCTTAGAGATGTAATATCTTACAGGCTACAAAATTTTAGGCTCTTGGCTGTGTTGGTGTAGAGATCATACCATCTCAGCTAAGCGATGAATTGATATCTAATATTTTATTCATCTAGTTTTTTTAGTAAGCAATCAGGAACCAATACAGGTCCTATTTCTAATAGTTTTATTCCTTTACTGCCCACAAGGGGCTACACACAGAGGGGACAAACAAGGACAGACAAATGGATTAAGTTGATTATATCAATCCCAGTGGTACTTATTTAATCGACCCCGAAAGGATGAAGACAAAGTCAACCTCGGCGGAATTTGAACTCAGAATGTAGTGGCAAACGAAATACTGCTCAGCATTTGGCCTGACATGCTAATGTTCCTGCCATCTCATTGCCTTTTTTAATAGTTCTGTCATCAGTTGCACATTAGTATGGACTGTGACAATGTTTTATTGAGAAAGTTTATGATAAGAAACCAGAGTTAAGTACCAGTCATTATCCTCATGAATGTTAAAAACATTATCACTTTAAAATGGTTTTTTCATGCTTGTGTGATTCAACAGAGTTTAACGAGGCAGATTTTCTCCAGTCAGGTGCCCTCTCTATCATAACCCTCACCTGTTCAAGCAAGATAATATTCCCCACGGACAGACATGTTCTTACAGAATATTAGAAATATATGACATTTAGAAGTATAATGCAACATCAAGACAGGACGGACACACACATGCATGTACGCATGCACGCATGCACACACACACACACACACACACACACACAACACACGCACATAATTGTAATTATCTGGAACGAAATCCTATGATTTAATACACAAATAATATAGAATGACACAGAAATGATAATGAGGGGTATAAGAATTATATGGAATGGTACTAAAATCATATTGAATGGTTTGTAGATAATATGGACGAGTACAGAAATCATATGAAAGGTAGAGTTTATATGTATGGTATAGGAGGTATATGCATAGTACAAGGCTTGTATGTTATTCCTTCTCAAGCCATGCCTGTCTCATAAGGGCTGGTTTCCTGGTTTCCTTGGTGTATAGGTTCCCACCTGGACGGTCTGTGCAGGTGAGCTGCTAGATGCAGGAGGAAAGAGTGAGAGAAAGTTTGTGGCGAAAGAGTCAGCAGAAGTTTGCCATTACCTTCTGCCAGCACTGCATGGAGCTTAGATGTTTTGCTCGTAAACACTCACATTGCCCGGTCTGAGATTCGAACTGCGATCCCTCAACCGCGAGTCCACTGCTATAAGCACTAGGCATGTGCCTCCACAAGGCTTGTATGAATGATACTGGAATTACTTGAAATGGTACAGGATTATAGTGCTATATGGAATGGCTCATAAATTATAAGGAATAGTAGAGGGATGATATGGAATTGTAGAGAAATTAGATGGAATAGTACAAGAATGGAATTTCCCCCCCCCAATATTAAGCTTAATACAAAACAATATCAAAAGCATTAAACATATTTCCCAATGTTTACAGAGTCATGTGACTGGTCCACAGACTTATGAGTGTCTGACAGTTTATTGATTTGATATTAAAACTTCACACTGGAAATTATGCAGCAGACATTAACAGCAAATAAACTAATGAAAACTATGAAGTTTTTATTGAGATTCATCAGTCATGCTCTGACAGTTCTGTTGAAAATTGGTGGAGCATAGAAGTGATTATAAAGATTCTGTTCTGGGAGTATCAGCTACAATATATTGAGAGTATGTCAATCTGATGGAACTTACTCATTTCATGCTGTACTTCTGGCAGAATTAGAACACAGAATTGCGGAGCTAACCAACAAAATATTTATCATAAAACTGGGTTGACACTGATTTCAAATGTCAACTCTGCATACACACATGCATACACACATGAATGAGCATGCACACACACACACACATTTTTATTTATAGTCAGGTGAATTGTACCTCCACGCTACACCTACTTACGGATAGATGGGTAGTGTCTCCACATTATCAATTTGCATCTAAGTAAATTGTACCCCACCACCACCACCACCACCACCACCACCACTGCCACCATGATTCTAGATAAATTATGATTCATTTAGGCATGGTATGGCCCTGAGGTTAAGGATTTCACTTCCCAATCATATAGCTTTGAGTTCAATCCCACTGTGTTGGTACCTGGGCAAGTTTCTTCTACTATTGCCCCTGGTAGTCCAAAGTCTTGTGAGTGAATTTGCTAGATAGAAGCCTATCATATATATTCTGGGTATTCAGGCTAAATTTGGCAATTTTTATGTTCCTTTTTTTAGAAACAGCTTGATGTATTGACCAATGACTTTGGAGACCATAAGATTAAATTGTTTACATTATTTATATTTGAGAGATATTGTCCTCATTTGTCTATTGTAAACCAACAACGTTTCGGCTGATATACCCTCCAGCCTCATCATGTGTCTTGGGGAATTTTGACCTGGGTTCTCATTCCTAAGCTATTTTTCGATGTTGCTGTTATTATTATTATTCAGTAGTTTTATTTTTATAGCGTGCTTTCACTTCACTACCGAGCACAGCTCTGTGTGCCTTGGGTATGTGCTGTGATTTGTTGTGATGCTCTGATGGTTATTGTATGGAAAGTGTTCTGCGTAGGATGTTGTGCAGTGCCTAGTAGTGCAATTTTCTGTATGTTATGTGTTTGTAAGTCCTGGTGTTTTTGTTATGTATTTGTCTGAATATTTTTTTATCATGCCTAATGCACCTACTATGATAGGAATTGTTTCTGTTTTCAGATTCCACTTCTAGTTACCTCTATTTCCAGGTCTTTGATTTTGAGAGTTTCTCCATTTCTTTTAGAGACACGTTGTCATCAGCCGGTATTGATACATCATTAGAAAGCATTTTTTTCTTCATGATCTCTGAAAACTATATCTGGTCTGTTGGCCTTAATTTCTCTATCTGTGTGTATCGGCATATCCCAGAGTATGGTTGCTTTCTCGTTTTCTGTGACCTTTTCTGGTGTGTGCTATACCATCTTTTTTCTGTTTGTTTTTCCATAATGTTGGCATAGCTTCCAATGTATGTAGGTTCCAACTCTGTCATGTCTGTGAATATATTCCTTCTTAGCCAGGACTGGGCAGCTAGAGATAATATGATTTATTGTTTCTTGTCCATCTCACATATTCTGCAGTTACTTGTAATATTTCTTTCATTACATGTTTTTGGTAATTCTGGTGGGGAGGCTTTGGTCTTGTGCTGCATTTAAAATCCCTCTGTTTCTGCTTTGAGTCCTGAGCTTCTCAACCATTGCTGGGATTTTTCTTGTCTATTTCTTTTGCGTTAGTTTAGTCCAGTATTTACCATGAAGGGCTTCTTGCCCATCGTTTTATCATGGTCGTGCTGTTATATTTTTAGTTTGGATTTCATTTGTTTTATAGCTTTTGTTGTTTCTTCATCTTCTTCTTCTTCTTCATGTTTATAGGTGGTATGATTTCTTGTTTGTATTTGTCAGCTTCCTTAAATACTGAGAACAGTTTTTTGTTTTGCTCGTGTTTGCCGCTATCTGGATCAGTTTTCCTTCCTTCTGAAGTAGATATTTTTGCAGTCCTATGGTGGTTTTTTATAGTAGTTTTCCAGCTGTATAAGGCCTCTACCACCTTCTATACGTTGTATATATAGTCTTTCTATGTCAGATTTGGGTGATGATCCTAGATCCTGTCATTATTTTTCTTGTTTTCCTATCTATTTTGGTCAGTTCATTTCGTGTCAGTTAAGGATATTGTAGCTGTAACTTATAACTGGGACAGCTAAAATGTTGATACCTATTATCTTGTTTTTAGCATTGAGCTCTGTGTTTAGTATTGATCTAACTCGTCTATAATATTCTTTTTTTATTTTCTCTTTCATTTGTGTGTGTTGTGTCTTATCTAGTTCATGTTGTGTCTTATCTAGTTATTATTATTATTATTATTATTATATTATTATTATTATTATTATTATTATTCAGGTCATTGCCTGAATAATCATGTATGGGAAAAATGGAGACCACCTCCCCCTGTGGATGAAGTTAAAATAATAGAGAAACACCACTGGAAAATACAAACTAAAGAAGCAGCTTATTGTTAGGATACAAAAACCACTATGCAGACTGATGCAGATATAGTAGCATATGGGAACCGGTATTGAGGAAGGATAGAAAAATATTAGATTTATAAGCCCTAAAATTCACTCCATAATTGCCCACGGGCATATGGCATAGTGGTTAAGAGCATGGGCTAGTAACCCAAGATTTTGAGTTCTATTCCAAGCAGTGACCTAAATGATAATAATAGTATAATAACATCTAATAATATCTTAGGGAATGGGAAATTTCTCATTCCTAGAGATATTTTCCCCTGATAAGGACAAATATCTATCAAATGCAAATAATGTACATAATTCCTCATTCTTAAATATAGAACTGTAGTTGAAGAATAGTTAGTAGACATGAAACTGGACTGGAAGATGCACCAGATTTCAAAATGCCAACATCAGGACTGCTGCTCACTGTTCTGTGAATATTATAAAAGTGCAAAGCTGTAGTCAGCAGGATTGCATCTGAACACTGGAATTCATCCCCATATCTTCAAACATATTTCAAATTATATGGCTATGTGAGGCTGGGGACTTGGGTTGCTACTGGAAGACCCTATGTGTAGCAGCAAGACTCAAACCTTTATCATACCTTCAGACAGAGTCAAAGTGGTTGTCAAAGAATTCATCAGCCCCAGTTTTTAGTCTCCTAATTCCCACAGGTTATGTTTGTGGGGATGTCCAGGGACACTGAAGATGCATGCACTAGGTTCTGGAGCCAACTTAGGACCATGGTGGAAGCTGAGGGCAACAACTGATTAAAATGCTATCTCCCAGCCATAACCTAGTCAATAAGTTCAGATTTCTTCAGCAAGATGCCCATCCTCTTGCCAACTTTCACTTGTTTTCAGTGGGATAATAATCACCAATCTTTAAAAATATGTTTGGTTTTTTATCCTTTTGCACAACTGTCAAATTTAACCCAAATACCCTGTGATACATGCATAATTGTGTAAGTGAATTTGTATTTCCAGTGTCTATACATATTTGCTCCCAGATTCGAAATCGAAATCAAATTTGATGACTGGCACTCATGCCTGTGGAGTGCTAAGAGCACCATATGAAGCGTGCTCCTTGCCAGAGCAGCTGACTAGCTTCCATGCCAGTGGCACGTAAAAAACAAAAACCATTTGAGCATGATCGTTACCAGTGTCGCCTTACTGGCACTTGTGCCAGTGACACATGAAAAACCATTTGAGCAATGTCAGTGTAACTGGACTAGCTCCTGTGCCAGTGGAAATAA
>NC_043001.1:88025791-88029043 GCF_006345805.1 Octopus sinensis | reverse complement strand
CTTTCTTATCTTACAACTTACTTGGTAATCTCACTACTACGTACATATATAAATACATATATTATATACATATATACATACATACATATATATATTCTTTTATTCTTTTACTTGTTTCAGTCATTTGACTGTGGCCATGCTGGAGCACCACCTTTAGTCCAACAAATCGACCCTAAGACTTATTCTTTGGAAGCCTAGCACTTAGTCTATCAGTCTCTTTTGCAGAACTGCTAAGTTACAGGGATATAAACAAAGCAACATCAGTTGTCTTGCGATGGTGGAGGGACAAACACAGACACACACACAAATATATACATATATGTATATACGATGGGCTTCTTTCAGTTTCCATCTGCCAGAAGGCTTTGGTCAGCCTGAGGCTATAGTAGAAGACACTTGTCCAAGGTGCCATGCAGTGGGACTGAACCTGGAACCATGTGGGTAGGAAGCAAGCTTCTTACCACACAGCCACTCCTGTGCCTATATATATATGTTTATGTTTTATGTGCATATATATGTATATATGTATATATATATATGCATGTATATATATATATATATATTATATATATATATATATATATATCTATATATAATATATATGCATATATATATATATATATATATATATATATATATATAGATATATAATATGTGTATATATACATTCATACATATATATAGATACATAGATATGTATCAGGTCATCCCACAAGTTCTGTCTAAATTTTGAATAAAGAAACAAGTGATCAAATGTTATATTTAAATGAAATTTAATCATCAATGTACTTTCCCTGATTATCTATGACTTCCTCCCATCTATTTACAAGCTTTTTAATCCCATCAATGTAAAACTCTTTTGGTTTCAAAGCAAAGAACTCTGAAATGTCAGTTTCGACCTCCTCCTGGCTTGCGAAAGTTATGTCCCCCAAATGATTCTGTAAACTACAAAACAAATGGTAATCTGAAGGAGCAAGGATAGCAGAATAAGGTGGATGAGAAATTTTTTCCCAACCAAGCTCTTTGATCTTCTGTGATGTGATCTTTGCAGTGTGGGGTGGCGCATTGTCCTGATGAAACATCACTCCTTTTTGATTCACTAAAGCAGGTCTTTTTTTCTTCAAAGCTTGGTTCAAATGCTCTAATTGCTGACAGTAGACTTGAGCATTGATTGTTGCATTAGGTGGTAACAATTCAAAGTGAATTACTCCTTTGCAATCCTACCAGATAGAGAGAAGAACCTTTTTCCCATGAAGTTCCCTTCTCGGTTGTGGTTGAGCTTTTTCCCTTTTACCAACTCACTGTTTACGACATTTAACATTTCAATAGAAGATCTATTTTTCCTCACCAGTCACAAATCTATCTAAAAAGGGTGAAATGAGTTCGTGAGAATGGAGAGAAGAGCAGATGTCAACTTGGGATTTGCAGTTGCTTTCGGACAATTCATGAGGCACCCATTTTCCAAGTTTAGGAACCATTCCAAGTTTTTGAAGATGACGATGAACAATTGTATGGCTTGAACTAAGCTTTATTGCCAGTTCTTTAACTGATAATGCAGGATTTTCTTCAAATAATGTTTCAAGGAGCTTATCATCAACCTCAACTGGACGTCCTGTCCGATCTTCATCTTCAAGGCTGAAATCTCCACTTCTGAATTTTGCAAACCTTCTTTTGCAAGCTCTTTCATTCAAGCATTCTTTCCCATAAACTGAGTGTATGTTTCGAGTGACTTCAGCTGCAGTGTTTCCTTTTTTGTACTCATAAAGCATTATGTGCCTCTAATGCTCTTTGGATACTTCCATGTTAGAAAGGGTTTTAATCAAAGAAATTTTAATTTTATCATTCTGTAAAATAATATTTAATTAGTTTAAATGTACACAAATGCAAAAAAGATGTTTAATTCCATTAGATATTCTAAAATACTAAGAAATTTCATTCATTTTAAAAAAGGTAATTGGACAGACTTATGGAATGACATATATATATATGTGTGTGTGTTTATATATATATATATATATATATTATATATATTATATATATAATATATATAT
Source organism: Octopus sinensis (assembly GCF_006345805.1). NCBI lineage: Eukaryota > Metazoa > Mollusca > Cephalopoda > Octopoda > Octopodidae > Octopus > Octopus sinensis. The sequence continues at coordinate 88,026,992 of NC_043001.1, read as the reverse complement.
ATATATATATATGTATATATATGTATATATATGTATATATATATGTAATATATATATATATATATTATATATATATATATATTATATATTATATATATATGTATATATTTATATAGATATATATATAATATATATGTATATGTATATATATATGTAATATATATATATGTATATATGATATGTATAATATGTAATATATATGTATATATACACACATACATATATACAAGTAAGTCATAAATCCATAAGTCCCAAAAAAGCACACTCTTAAAGACTTTGTGAACAGTAATATCTTCTGTAGTTGTTGGTTATAGCCAGACAGAAAGTTACCATTGGTTTCATAGCTATCATTGTTCTTACTAATATAGGTGACTCATCAGATCTGCTGACTGGAGGCAGAATGCTCATGTAGGGTTAACAGTGTAGGCCCTGAAAGTGGTCAATGCAACTGAAGGCTGTGGTCTATGAGACAAAGGTGGTGTCTATCAGTAATAGCAGAAATGGCAACGATAGCAGCATGAACAATACCTGCTGCACCATGAATGCATCCATCAGTAACAGCAGCAATTGCAATGACAGTATCAGCAACAGCAACAACAGCAGCATGTCTGGCAATAGCAGCAGCAATGGCAGAGATAGCAGCAGCAAGAATAACAACAACAGCACCAGCTATGTATTGACACATACACAGAAATATGTTGAAGCACTGGAGAATGCCTTTAAGCTGCAACTAAATAATCACAGATCCTCTTTTAGGATCCCAGAGTGACAGAATATTACAACTTTGGCCAACTACATTCAGCATTTTAAAGAGGAGGAATTAAATGAAAGCTCCTGGAGCAGCCTGAACCATACCTCAATGGGCCCAGACAATGAAAGCTTTGCTTTGTCAAAAGAGCAAGAATCTTAAAAAATTTGCTTTATCTGGAGGTCTTCTTAAGTTCTAGAAGTGAAACATTTGGTCAGTGCACTCATGAGAGAAAATTCATGATGGAGACATGGTTTTCCCTGACTATAGAAAAGAAATCGTACATAAACTGACCCTTTCTAGACACAACTGGAATTGTTCAAAAGGAGACAACTCCATCTCACTCAGGAGGGATTTTCGCTTTGAAGAATTTTGTTTCAGAGTTGTTGATTTTTCATAACCTTGCTGACTAAGATTATATTCTTACCTGCATTAGTAAAGATGTTATGTGCA
>NC_043001.1:87983291-88023291 GCF_006345805.1 Octopus sinensis | reverse complement strand
GACTGCGGCCATGCTGGAGCACCACCTTTAGTCGAGCAAATCGACCCCGAGACTTATTCTTTCTAAGCCCAGTACTTATTCTATCGGTCTCTTTTTGCCGAACCGCTAAGTGATGGGGACGTAAACACACCAGCATCGGTTGTCAAGCAATGCTAGGGGTACAAACACAGACACACAAACATATACACATACACACATATATATATATATACATATATACGACAGGCTTCTTTCAGTTTCCATCTACCAAATCCACTCACAAGGCTTTGGTCGGCCCGGGACTATAGCAGAAGACACTTGCCCAAGATGCCACGCAGTGGGACTGAACCCGGAACCATGCGGTTGGTAAGCAAGCTACATACCACCAGCCACTCCTGAGCCTATATATATATATATATATGTATGTATATATATATATATATATATATATTATATATATATATATATATATATATCATCATCAATCATTTAGCGTCCGTTTTCCATGCTAGCATGGGTTGGACGGTTCAACTGGGGTCTGGGGAGCCCGAAGGCTGCACCAGGCCAGTCAGATCTGGCAGTGTTTCTACAGCTGGATGCCCTTCCTAACGCCACCACTCCGAGAGTGTAGTGGGTGATTTTATGTGCCACCGACACAGGTGCCAGACGAGGCTGGCGGACGGCCACGCTCGGATGGTGTTTTTATGTGCCACCGACACAGGTGCCGAGACGAGGCTGGCAGACGGCCACGCTCGGATGGTGTTTTTATGTGCCACCGGACACAGGTGCCAGATGAGGCTGGCAGGTGCCAGACGAGGCTGGCAGACGGCCACGCTCGGATGGTGTTTTTATGTGCCACCGACACAGGTGCCAGATGAGGCTGGCGACGGCCACGATCGGATGTGTTTTGTTACGTCCCCAAAGCACGGAGGCCAGTCTATGCGGTACTGGCTACGGCCACGTTCGGATGATTTTTTCTTGCGTGCCACCGGCACTGGTACCACAAAGATACAAATTCCATTTATGCTCATCTATTTTGATTTGTTTTGATTTGATTTGATTTTCACTTGCCTCAACAGGTCTTCACAAGTGTCACAAGAAGGAAGGTATGCACAGGTGGACTGTCTACGTCGCCGGGTCTTCGGATGGTGTCTTTATGTTGCCACCGACACAGGTGCCAGATGTGGCTGGCGAACGGCCACGATCGGATGGTTTTCTTGTGCCACCGGTACTGGACCACAAAGATACAAATTCCATTGATGTTCATCTATTTTGATTTGGTTTGATTTTCACTTGCCCTCACAGGTCTTCACAAGTGTCACGCGTGTCACACACACTTGCCTCAACAGGTCTCCACAAGTGTCACACACTTGCCTCTCTGCCTCAACAGGTCTTCACAAGTGTCACACACTTGCCTCTGCCTCAACAGGTCTTCACAGTGTCATAAGAGGGAAGGTATGCACAGGTGGACTGACTACGTCGCCGGGTCTTTGGATGGTGTTTTTATGTGCCACCGACACAGGTGCCAGGTGAGGCTGGCGAACGGCCACGATCAGATGTTGTTTGTTGTGCCCACAGCACGGAGGCCAGTCGATGCGGTACCAGCTACGGCCACTTCGGATGGTTTTCTTGTGTGCCACCGGTACTGGAACCACAAAGATACAAATTCCATTGATATTCATCTATTTTGATTTGGTTTGATTTTCACTTGCCTCAACAGGTCTTCACAAGTGTCACACACTTGCCTCAACAGGTCTTCACAAGTGTCATAAGAGGGAAGGTATGCACAGGTGGACTGACTACGTCGCCGGGTCTTCGGATGGTGTCTTTATGTGCCACCGGCACAGTGCCAGATGAGGCTGGCGAACGCCACGATCGGATGGTGTTTTTGTGCCCACAGCACGGAGGCCAGTCGATGCGGTACTGGTTACGGCCACGTTTGGGTGGTTTTCTTGTGTGCCACCGGCACTGGTACCACAAAGAATACAATTCCACTGATGTTCATCTATTTTGATTTGTTTTGATTTGATTTGATTTTCACTTGCCTCAACAGGTCTTCATAAGTGTCACAAGAAGGAAGGTATGCACAGGACTGACTACTACTCCCAGTCGGGCCACGGTTATGGCCTGACTAGTCTTGCCGGGTCTTCTCATGAACAGCATACTTCCATTGGTCTCGGTCTCTAGACATTTCCTTAGTGAGACCTAAAGTTCGAAGGTCGTGCTTCACCACCTCGTCCCAGGTTTCCTGGGTCTACCTCTTCACAGGTTCCCTCCACTGCTAGGGTGTAGCACTTTTGCACACAACTATCTTCAGCCTTTCTTGTCACATGACCATACCAGCGCAGCCGTCTCTCTTGCACGCCACAACTGACGCTTCTTAGGTTCAGCTTTTCTCTCAAGGAACTTACACTCTGACGATTATGAACACTGACATTACCACATCCATCGGAGCATACTGGCTTCATTTCTTGCGAGCTTACGCATATCCTCAGCAGTCACGGCCCATGTTTCACTACCATGTAGCATGGCTGTACGTACATGCATCATACAGTCTGCCTTTTACTCTGAGCGAGAGGCCTTTTGTCACCAGCAGGGGTAAGAGCTCTCTAAACTTTGCCCAGGCTATTCTTACTCTAGCAGTTACACTTTCAGCACACCCACCCCCGCTACTGACTTGGTCTCCTAGGTAGCGGAAGCTATCAACTACTTCTAGTTTGTCTCCCTGGAACGTGGCGAAGTTGGTCTCTGCATATTTCCAGTGTTTATTGCTCCTGAGCATTTGCCACAGACAAAAACTATTTTCCTAGTTAGCCTTCCTTTGACATTGCTGCACCTCTTATGTGTCCATAGCTTACACTTGGTGCATTCTTATAGAGTTTTCTACCTACACCTTTTTTACAGATCGAGCAGGGCCATCTACCTGAAGGCGTTTGTGATTGATCTACCTTCCTACTTATTAGAACTTTGGTTTTGGCTAGGTTGATTCTAAGGCCCTTCGATTCTAATCCTTGTTTCCACACCTGGAACTTCTCCTCCAGTTCTGATAGTGACTCAGCAATTAGAGCAAGGTCATCAGCATAGAGGAGCTCCAGGGGCACCTGTCTTGAATTCCTCCGTTATTGCCTGGAGGACTATGATAAATAGGAGGGGACTGAGGACTGAACCTTGGTGGACCCCAACCTCTACCGGAATTCTTCACTGTACTCGTTGCCCACCCTCACCTTACTAGCAGCGTCTCTGTACATGGCTTGCACAGCTCTCACCAACCATTCTTCTATCCCTAGTTTCCTCATTGACCACCAGATAAGGGACCGGGGGACCCTGTCAAAGGCTTTCTCCAAGTCAACAAAAGCCAGGTACAAGGGCTTATCTTTGGCTAGGTATTTCTCCTGCAGCTGTCTTACCAGGATATAGCATCAGTAGTACTTTTCCCTGGCACGAACCCAACTGCATATCATCTAAGGTAACTCTCTCTCTAATTAGTTCGGCTACAACCCTCTCCGTAACCTTCATTACCTGATCCAGCAGCTTGATGCCCCTGTAGTTATTTGTCTCTAGGGCGTCGCCTTTACCTTTGTAGCAGTTGACTATTATGCTGCTACACACAGTCATTGGGTATGACCCCCTCGTGTATCACCTGTTAACTATACGGGTGACTAAGCTATAGCCGACACCACCAGATATTTTGAGCATCTCTGCAGTAATTCCTGATGGGCCTGGGGCTTTCCCCTGTTTTCATGCTTCTAATTGCCTTATCTACTAGGACTGTTAATCGTTGCTGGTTCCCTCTTTTGGGTCGACATTCGGCAGACTCTCTTTATCCCATTCATTTTCTTCATTCAGCAACCTATCATAGTGGCGTCTCAAGTCTCTCTCTTTATATATATTATATATATATATTATATATACATATATATATATATATACATATATATATATATATACATACATATATAATAATATATATATATATATATATATATATATATTATACAACACAGACACGCACATACACATATGTATGTATGTAGGATATATGTATTTTATGTGTATATATGTATATGACTGTTAACAGCTATTAACATTTTTTCGTGCTCCAGCCACTATACAGTCTTGTACAATTATTTTGGGATTCTTAATGACTCTTTCATCATTACTTAAAGCTTATATTTTACTGATTTACTGATGCGGTCGTAATAAGGTTAAAACACACCAAGAGTTGTCTTCCATACTTGTTGTTACAACAACACCACAACTATTGCTATCACCCCTGTTACCACCAGTTGTTGAGGCTTTAGTTGCCTGATTCTATGTCAGCTATAAGTGGGCATACATAGTTTGTTCTGTTTTGGAAAAATTAGAATATAAAAGTTTTCACTTTTATATTAATAACTATGGAAGACTGGTGGGAATACAATCTGTATGGACTTCAAGGGCTAAGTTACTATTTAGTTTGATAATTTAGGAGTTAGTTATAGGTTTACTTATAGAATTATTAATTTACTGATACAGTTTTTGTATATAGGGTAAATGTGGTTTCTTTGTTGTAGTTTAATTAATAATGTTAGTGCTTAATCCTTCCTAGAATAAAAATTGAATGAATGTGGTGATATCTAATGTATGTTTGTTCCCAAGCAATAAGGTATGTTTGTTCCACGCTGAATATCCTGAGAACTGTGTTAAGGGTACATGTGTCCGTGGAGTGCTCAGCCACTTGTACGTTAATTTCACGAGCAAGCTGTTCCCTTGATCGGATCAACTGGAACCCTTGTCGTCATAAGTGACAGAGTGCCAACATGTCAGTGATATTATGTTACTGACCCTATTTTACAGACCCTCTCTCACTAACTTTATGTTACTGACTCTATGTCACTGACTCTGTGTTAATGATCCAATGCCACTGACCCAATGTTTCTAATGCTATGTCACCAACTCCATGTCACTAACCCCATATCACCAACCTTGTCACTGATCCTATGTCATTAAGTCTATGCTGCTGACCCTATGTCACTGACCCTATGTTGCCAACCCTGTCTCACTAACCCTATGCTGTTGACCCATGGCACTGGCTCCATGTCACTGACCATCTGTTGTTGATCCTATGTTGCTCACCTTATGTCACTAACCTTATGTCACTGATCCTATATCCCTGACCCTATGTCTCTGAACCTATGTCACTGATCCTATGCCTTTGACCCTATGCTGTTGACACTATGTCACTGACCTCCTGTTGCTGACTTTATGCTGCTTGCTCAGTTGAGGAGGTAACAATGGTGGAAGGTATGTAAAACAGCTAAATTGCTTCCTTCTAATTGTCCTTGACCTACAGTCAGTCTTTGACAGCTACATGATTTCTTGACATCTAAAAAAGGCTGGTTGGAACCCTTTATTCACTGTAAGGTCAACAAAGTACAAGTTCCTATCCAGTATTTAATATAAAGTTACCCTCACCCAATTTACATTCCTGAAACAAACTACAGAATATGTTCTCTATTGGAAGTTTGAAATATCTGTATTTCTCTCTATGTAATTCCATCTCTCTTGCCCTTTTGACATCTAATTTAAGATGTCAATACATTGAGCATATGTGAAGGTGATGTATCTTGCTCTCCCTCCCTCAGGTGATAAGAGGCTAAACTATGGAGGACAGCTACAGGTGTCTTGTAGTAGAGGAGGTACATGTATAAGTGTATGTGTATTGGGGTAACCAATACAGCCACATGTACAGACATATACACCTGTGTAGAGAGTAACATTTTACAAAAACAAAAACAAAATGAGTGAACTTCTCACGAAGTCTTCAGTTCTTGGAGTGCTGTTTGAATCTACATCAACAATTACTCCAGAGCTTTAGAACAAGCAATAAGAGACAACTTAGCATTACACTCATCATGAGCATTCCTGTTTAAATTGGTCTATCTTCTCTAACTGCTTCTTCAAGATGCAACAAGGTCCACTACAACCACGAGAGAGCCAGACACATGAATTCAATATTTAATTTCCTACAAGTAGCTTGTCATGGTATTCTACATCTAGTACCTGTGGAAAGTAAATCTCCTAGTTTGATTTATTTCAATTTACTCAAAGTTATCATGGAACATGGCAAGTTCTTCAAAACCTTTCTTCTTCCCAGAAATCTTTATTGAACATTGTATACTTACTGTACGCATTCATTTGTCCTGCATCTGAATAAAACCTTGAACTGGAAGTTATTCACACAGAACGTGTATTGTTGTTATTTACTGCACAAAGGTATTTCATGATTATTGGATTAATGATTCAGTCCAAGCGCCGCCTCGACTGGCTTCTGTGCCGGTAGCACATAAAAAGCACCATTCGAACGTGGCCGATGCCAGCGCCGCCTTGACTGGCTTCTGTGCCGGTGGCACGTTAAAAGCACCAACCGATCATGGCCACTGCCAGACTCCGCTGGCACCTGTGCTGGTGGCATGTAAAAAGCACCCACTACACTCGCAGAGTGGTTGGTGTTAGGAAGGGCATCCAGCTGTAGAAACACTGCCAGATCACACTGGAGCCTGGTGCAGCCCCTGGCTTCCCAGACCCCGGTCGAACCGTCCAACCCATGCTAGTGTGGAAAACGTACATTAAACGATGATGATGATGATGATGTTTGTATTAGTGACCGCCCATGCTAAATATGTATGTGATACAGATGTTGCAGATGACATAGCTCTTTTACCAAATACCATTGATGAAGCTCAAGAACTTCTTCATAAAGTTGAATTTTCTGCCAGGAAAATTGTTTTATGCATGTTACCAAAATGAAGTATGTGTCACTCAACCAAGAATATGGAAATCTTGTTAAACTGAGTTGATGACTTTTCTGTATTTAGGTAGCTGGATAAGTTCATCAAAAATGGACATTGACATTAGAATTACTAAAGCCTGGGCAGCAATGAACAAAACAGAAAGGATATGGAAGTCAGATTTATCTAGAAAAATTAAAATATTCTTCAGCACATCCATTGAGTCAGTGTTGTTGTATGGCCCCTGACACAAGCACTTGAGAAGAAAGTAGATGGTGCATACACTAAAATGCTTAGGGTTATACAAAATATAAACTGGTGTATTAGGTCATCAAGTATGAAATTTGTAGTAAGGTATATGGTAAACTTTGACAGCTGCTCATTTTGCACCATTATTATATTTTGACAATCTTTATTTTTTGTTAGAAAGCTAACACATCTATTTCTCTATTCTAAATCATATATATGTACTTTATATGTACTTTATAAAGTAATTATAAATTGTTTTTTACTATATATTTTTAGAGATGGATAAGTCAGAAATTCATACAGTTCTGGAATATAAGTTCGTTCTTGGAAATATAGTATCACAGACAGCTTGGAATATTAATTGAGTATTTCATTCTAATGTTATTACACAGCAGACTGTATCAAATTGATTTGCAAAATTTCATTCTGGTAACTTTAACCTCACAAATGAGCAATGCAGTCAACCAGAAAAAAAGGTGGATAATGACAAACTGAAAGCCACCGTCAAGTCAAATTCAGCTCTAAGTGCCCATGAATTATTGTTGCTGTTTGCTGTTAGCAAACAAACAATATTGACTCACCCAGTTCAAATTGGTAAAGTCAAAATGTTGGATAACTGGGTTCCACATGAACTCAATGAAAATCAGAAACAGCAACGTTTGGAAGCCTGTGTTATGCTACTTCCTTATCACAAAAATGAATCAGTTTTGAATTGAATTGTAACATGTGATGAGAAATGGATCCAATACAACAACCATAAATGTTCAACACAATGGTTGGACAAAGACTTGCAAAATTCATCAAAAGAAGCTGATGGTGTGTGTTTGGTGGTCTGGTGCAGGTGTGATCCATTATGATTTCATCAAACCTGGCTCATCAATCACGACTGAAGTATACTGCAGCCAACTGGACCAAATGATGCAGAAACTTATTAAAAAACAGCCTAGATTAGTCAACAGATCCACTCCTATTTTATTGCAAGACAATGCCAGACTACAAATCGCAAAAATGACATTGGCAAAACTACAGGAGTTGGAGTTGGAAGTTCTCCATCATCCACCATACTTATCTGATCTTGCCCCCATTAACTACCATTTCTTCTAGAATTTGGATAACCTTTTGATAGGAAAAAAATTAATTCTGACAATGCTGTAAAACAGGCCTTCCAAGATTTTATTGACTCTAGATTGCCAGGCTTTTACAGTTCCAGGCTAGATAAGCTACCACTGAAATGGCAAAATTGTATTGAAAATATGGGTGTATACTTTGATAAATAAAACTATTCCTTGTATTTATAAAACATTAGCAAACTTTTTTTTTTCTACAAATTTCATCCTTGGCAACTTGATATTACAAATGAAATTTTATATGGAAACTTGCTCGAGATAACTACAATTGCTAAAGGCACATGATGTGCAGGACATTGCAGGAGAAGTAAGCAGGAAGTTATACACAGGATACTATTATGGACTAGGGAAAAACACAAAAATTAAAATATACCTCCAAGTACACAAGAAAAAGGGAAAATTTAAAGGAAGAATTAGCATTTAAATAAATAATTAATAAGTAAAAATATTGCAACAGATAGTTCAGGTGTAGAAGTGGCTGTGTGGTAAGTAGCCTGCTTACCAACCACATGGTCCCAGGTTCAGTCCCACGGCATGGCACTTTGAGCAAGTGTCTTCTACTATAGCCTCAGGCTGACCAAAGCCTTGTGAGTGGATTTGGTAGACGGAAACTGAAAGAAGCCCGTCGTATATATGTATATATATATATGTGTGTGTGTGTGTTTGTGTGTCTGTGTTTTGTCCCCCCAACATCACTTAACAACCAATGCGGTTCGGCAAAAGAGACCGATAGAATAAGTACTAGGCTTACACAGAATAAGTCTTGGGGTCGATTTGCTCGACTAAAGGTGGTGCTCCAGCATGGCCACAGTCAAAATGACTGAAACAAGTAAAAATGTAAAGAGTAAAGAGCTCTGAAGTTGCTATACCTTGACATGGTTGTCCATCCAACCAGCTGCTCAGGCCCCACATGCAGTAGGGGAATACCTGCTTGAACATTCATTGATCAACTCTCAGGTGATACAAACCTCAGTAAGGAGCAGTTGCTATGAGCAGTGGAAAATTGTGAATTGTGGAGAGATTTGTCAGGAATATTTGACTGTGTTCCCAATGTTGATGTGTAAATTTGTGTTTGTACACCTAGCCAATCCCATCCCATCACTTGACAACCTGTGTTGGCTTATTTGCATTTCTATAAACTTAGTGGTTCAGCAAAACAGACAAACAGAATAAGTACCAGGCTTTAAAAAAAAAAAGCACTGAAATTGTTTTGTTCAACTAAAACCCTTCAAGGTGTTGCAGTATGGCTGCAGTCCAATGACTGAAACAAGTAAAAGATAAAAGATAAACGATATATTGCTGCAGCCTAATGATCAAATCTAATAATAAAAGAATAAAGAAAATAATATCTTTGATATCATTGATAGGTTGGCCCCATAGGAAGTGTTAATTCTCAGGTTTTGGTTATTTGTCTGGCTGGTTTGATTGATGTTGTATTTGCCTTGATTGATGATGACGATGATGATGATGATGATGATGGTGGTGGTGGTGGTGGTGGTGGTGGTGATGGTGGTGGTGGTGATGGTGGTGATGATGGTGATGGTGGTGGCGATGATGAAGATGATGATGATGTAGTGTTTGATGATGTAACATTGAGCTTGATTAATGACAGAGGGTGGATGGAGATGGATTGGGGTAGCAGGGATGGAGGTCAAGCTGTATTTTGTGGGTGAAGATGATGATAAGCTGAACTAAAGAAGGAGGTTAGGACTAGAAGAGGAGAATAGGGAGAAAGAGGTTGAGATAAGCGATGATAAGGGGGACAGGTGGTTGTAGACTGGGTATGTGTGTGAGGTCTCTTCTCCCACCCTTGTCTTCTGAATACACCATTGTCTGTTATTTTCATCATCATCATCTCAACCATCATCACCATCTCAACCATCATCATCATTTCAACCATCTTCATCATCTTCATCTTCATTTTCATCCAACAGCAGTGTCACCATCATCATCAACCAGCACAACAATCATCTTCACAACTGCCATCATCATCATCACCTTCACCTTCATCATAATCATCAGTGTCACCATCACCTTCATTATCATCACCACCGCCACCATCCCCACCGCCACCATCCCCACCGCCACCGCCACCATCCCCACCGCCACCGCCACCGCCACCGCCACCGCCACCGCCACCGCCACCATCCCCACCACCACTCCCATCACCACCACCACCACCACCGTCATCATCATCATCATGTTTACCTCAATGTCTCCAAAGCCATCATCACCTTTTACAATGGATTCTACACATCCCACACTTTTATCAATCATTTACTCATTCGCTCACTTAATCAATCAATCTCTTACTCAGTCAATTAATCAATCAATGAATCAGTCAACCGATCGAATTCTTAGTTTGTTATTTTATTCCTCTGCAGCTGCATAATTAAAGGCTGAATAATTAATTAATTAATAATTAACTAATTATGCAACTGTTGAACATTGTCGTCCACCAGAGACTATATGATCGATTTGAATGTCACTATTTAAACTAACATCCCACCACAACCTCACTACTACCTCCCACCACTAGCTTCTGGTTCTTTTGCTTAATTATTTTTTCTATATGTATATATATATATATATATATATATATATGTGTGTGTGTGTGTGTGTGTGTGTTTTAATTTTAAAATTTGATACAGCCTGATGCAATTAAAGTGGGGAGGGTAATGGTTAATATGGTTAATACTGTTCCACGTAAGGTTCAATTAGATTCTGCTGAAATTTTAGCAAATATTAAATATTCCCATTTGGTAGTATTGCAGTCGATTCAAAGGTTTAGTTAAACACAGTTGTATGACTCTGCACAAATCCCCTAAAGATTCATTTCAACTGCTGTGATCTTAATTATATCTCATTTTCATAGTGTTGAAATGAGATGTGGATAGATCTTCACCTTGTCTCTACCCAACAGACATTTGATAAGATATTGATTTATTACAGGTAACTTTTGCCTTAATGCAAGTAGCTCTAGGTATATTGCAGGTAAATACTTATTAATCACAGATAACTTTAGGTTTGTCAGAACTAACTCAGAGTTTATCATAAGTAATAGATGATATATCAAAAGTAATTCTTGGGCTGTTATAATTGGCCCATGGTCAGTCACAGCTAATTCCTTGTCAATCATAACTAATCCTTGGTCAAACACAGGTAATTTTTATTCCATCATTGCTGGTCCCTGTCTATCACAAACAATATTCTTTCTGTCACAGTTATTCTCTATCTATCTGTCTATCTATCTATCTATCTATCTATCTATCTATCTATCTATCTATCTATCTATATATATATATATATATCTATATATATATATATTATATATATATATATATATATGTATACACACACACACACACACATATATATACATCATATCATCATTTAACGTCCGTTTTCCATGCTGGCATGGGTTGGACAGTTTGACTGAAGTCTAGAGAGTCAGCAGCTGCACTAGGCTCCAATCTGATCTGGCAGAGTTTCTACAGCTGGATGCCCATCCTAATGCCAACCACTCCAAGAGTGTAGTGGGTGCTTTTTACATGCCACCAGCACAGCCAGTCAGGCGAGCCTTGACCATGTTCAGATGATGCATTTTAAGTGCCACCGGAATGAGAGCCAGTCAGGGGGCACTAGCCACAGCTACGATTTTGGCTTTACTTGAGTCAACAGGTCTTCTCAAGTATATCATATCACGCAATGCTTCAAGGGTACTCTTAAATGGGCCGGACATGCAACACTGGCATCGGCCATGGCTGCGACCTCACTTTAGTTGCCGAGTCTTTTCAGTCACAGCATATCTCCAAAGGTTTTGATCTCTTGTCATTGCCCCAGTGAGGTCCAATGTTTGAAGGTCATGCTTCACCATCTCATCCCATGTCTTCCTAGGTCTACCTCTTCACAGGTTCCTTCCAAAGTTAGGGAATGACACTTTCTCACACAGCTATCTTTATCCGTATGTAACACATGACCATACCAGCGCAGTCGTCTGTCTTGCACACTACATTTGATGCTTCTTATGTCCAACTTTTCTCTAAGGGCGCTTACAGTCTGTCGTGTATGCACACTGACATTACACATCCAGCAGATCAGGCCAGCTTCATTTGTATGTATATGTATATATATATGTATATATATCACGTGACTGACCAGTCCATCAGATGTAGTTATACATCGCTGGTCACAATGCGTTTGCATTGTTTTAGCCTTCGAATGACGCCACCCCGCTGGCTAAGCGAGCAGGCCAACAGAAGAAAGAGTGGGAGAAAGAGTGGTGAAAGAGTACAGCAGGGATCACCACCCCCTGCCGGAGCGTCGTGGAGCTTTTAGGTATTTTCGCTCAATAAACAATCACAACGCCTGGTGTGGGAATCAAAACCGTGATCCTACGACCGCGAGTCCACTGCCCTAACGACTGGGCCATTGCGCCTCCACATGTATATATATATATATATATATATATATATAATATATATATATATATATATATATTATATATATATATATATATATATATATATATATATATCTGCTGATGAGTGCAACGCCAGTGGTAAATAAATTTAATTCAATTTAATTTATTTACAAAAGATTGCTGAAACTATGCATAGTCCAGAAAGGAAAGGGTAAACGTTTTTATTTCTCTTTCCATTTCAGAATTACAACTATTAGTGGTTTGGAGTTTAGCTGCTCTTTCTAGTGTGCCGGATGTTCTATCATAGCCATCCCTTATATGTTTGAATGTATATTATATAGTCTATTGACTATTTTTTCTTTCTCACTTGACTGGTGGTAGCAGAGAATTTTTCTAGAATTTTTTGCTACCCTAAAATTTATTAAAATATATATATATATATATATATATATATATATATATATGTATATGTATGTATATATATATATATATATATATATGTATGTATATATATAATATATATATATATATATTATATATATATATATATATATATATATAATATATATATATATGTATGTATAAATATATATAAATGTATGTTTATATATATCAGTGGTTAGAGCGTCGAGCTTACGATCGTGAGGTTGTGAGCTCGAATCCCGGACCGGGCTGCGTGTTGTGTTCTTGAGCAAGACACTTTATTTCACGTTGCTCCAGTTAACTCAGCTGTAGAAATGAGTTGCGATGTCACGGGTGCCAAGCTGTATCGGCCTTTCCTTGGACGTGTGTGGTCTAGCGTTGTCATGGTGGAACACAATTCCTTTACAGTTTGCCAATTCTGGCCACTTTTCTTTGATTGCTTCCTCCAGTTTCATTAGTTGTTGACAGTAAACATCCGAATTGATCGTTTGGTTCCTTAGAAGCGGTTAAAAATACAAAACACCTTTGTAATCCCATCAAATTAACAGCATGACCTTATTTTGATGCAATACAGGTTTCAATGTGGTTTGTGCTGGTTCATCATGCTTGGACCATGATCGTTTTTGATTGATGTTATTGTAGACAATCCATTTTTCTTCACCAGTGATGAATCGTTTAAAAAAAAGTTGATATAAATATATATATATATATATATATATAGATATATATATATATATACACACACACACACCACACACACACACACACACACACACACACACACACACACACACACACACATACAAACACACACACACATAATATGAATGTACAGTCTTGGCCAAAATTATGGGGCAGGTGTGATAAAATCGAGAATATGATTGGAACTCATTTATTTCATAATTGAAATAATAATATTAAACATTTTTCAGTACATTCTATCAATAATTAATATTTGATGTGTCCCCCTTTTGCTTTTATAACCACTTTTATGCATTTTTGCGTGCTGGAGACTAAGTTGGCACAAATGGTTGGCTCAGTTTTCTGCCACTCTTCATGAATTTTGGCTGTTAATTCACTTTTTGAAGAACATTTGTGCACCTTCACTCTTGTGCCCAAGTGTGACCACAAATGTTCAACGAGGTTGAGGTCTGGAGATTAAGGGGGTCATTCCATCAACCTCGTTCCTTTCTCCTCAAACCAACCCATTGAGACTCTGGATGTGTGGCCTGGAGCATTGTCTTGTTGGAAGATTGCTCCATCTGGTATGTTATCATTGAAAATTTTACCTAAGGAAGGTTGATAAACTTGGTCTAACATGCTGGTATAAGTGTTGGAATTCATTCTGCTCTCACAAGGGAATAACATTCCTGGGCCTGAGGACAACATGCAACCCCAAACTATTATGCTACCACATCTAAATTTGATTGTTGAGACAACACATCTAGGATCATAAGCTTCCTCAACTCTTCAATGAACATAAACAGCTCCAGAAGTTCTAAAGATCTGAGAAGTACAAATTTTACTGATCATTTTTGGTATCCAATAAAAAATGTGTACAAATGTAATAAATTCAATTATGCCTAGTAAACTGGTGGAAACAACTGGTACTTATTTCATCAACTTCAAAATGATGAAAGGGTAAGTTGATTCCAGTAGTATTTGAACTGAGAACATAAAACCAGAAAAAAATACTGCTAAGCATTTTGTCCAGTGTGCTAGCAATTCCAGCTGCTTACTGCCTTCAATCTGATAATAAAATTTTAAAAAAACTAGCACTTCATTGGTTATGACAGTGAGGATTCCAATTGATTCAATCGATGGAACAGCCTGCTCATGGAATTAACATGCAAGTGGCTGAGCATTTGACAATAGTTCTCAGGGAGGTTCAGCATTACACAGAATGAAACAAGGCTGGCATTTTGTAATACAGGTACAATTCATTTTTGCCAGGTGACTGAGCTGGAGCAATGTGAAATAAAGTTCTGGCTTAAGGACACAATCTGTCACTGGGGATCAAACTTATGATCTTACAATTGTGATTCAGGTATCCAAACCACTAAGCCATGTGCCTTGACTATAATGTAATAATAATAATAATAATAATAATAATAATAATATAATAATAATAATAATAATAATGAGACTGGTCCTTCTCCTTAGATATGGAGCAGAGGTAATCGCATGGACAGTAGACAAACTAAACAGCTTAGACAGAAAGACAAGGAAGTTGCTAACTAGATATGGGTCACTTCACCCAAAAAGTGACACAGACAGACTGTATGTACCAAGGAAAAGAGGGGGAAGGAAGTGTTATTCTTATGCAATATATAAAAGGACAAATTGAGATTTTAAAAGCATTATTTGCATGAAATAAAATTTTAAAATATACTTTAAAACATAAATAAATCAAAACATAATTAAAAGGAAATATAACAAAAAGTTTTGTTATATCTGGGGAGAGTCATTTTCTATTTGTGCCTTATAATGTAACACACTCACCGGTAAAATTTCCGCTTATTTCTTATTTTTATTTTCCTAAAATTTTTGTTGCGTCTAACAACCTTTTCAATACAGTCAAGAGAGTCAAGACTGAAAAGGTTGCTAGGTGCAACGAAAATTTTAAGAAAATAAAAATAAGAAATAAGTGGAAATTTTACCGGTGAGTATGTTACCTTATAAGACACAAAAAGAAAATGACTCTCCCCAGACACAACAGAATATGCTTCAACACACGAACTCACATAGAGAATCTTGCAAACCAAATCCAAAAACGGAATAACAAAAAGTTACTTGTTAGGTTAGATTAGCAGATCCTTATATCTTCCCTTCGTAGCCAATTTTTGTAGATATTTCTTGTGTATCAAAAGTGCCCATGAGAATTTTTGCATCAGCTGTAGTTGAAAAACACCAATGTCTTGAGAGTAAGATGGCATTAATTCTTTATAGTACCTTTAGATGGTTTTTCTAAACAGCCTGTCTTTTGTATGTTGCCTACATTCTGAAATTAATTGCATTATTTTTACTTCATCGAAAAATCCCTGGTACTATAGACACATGATTTTGTTGATTAATTGTCTGCTTAATATTCTAAGGATGATAAATCTCAAGTACTTTGTCCTCCTTTAATTAACCTCATTATTTTTCTGAGGAAGCGTATCATTTTTGTTTTGAAGAAATTGTTCGTCCTCAACTGTTTTCATTGTTTTATGCTGATTTTGCAATTTTTGTAAATTTTTTCTTTAATGTTCCCTATGATAACCAGCACATTTTCTTCTGAAATAATTCTTCTTTGCTGTCATACGATGATAGATGGGCATTACTTGTTGCTACTGTTAAGATTGGGAAAAATTGTTTGCTCATTCCTAGACTGATTTTTTCTGTTATCCTTAGGTATTGGTTAATGGTGCTCAGGAAACTGAGGCTTGTTCTTTTTGCTGTCTCAGTTTATCTTCATTACTTTTGTTTCTCGTTAGTTTGCTTAATCTTTGTAGTTCTTCAAGAGAAGAGGCTCTAAGGTTATTTTCTCTATGACAAATATAGCAACTAGGCATTAATCACATATCCTTTATCTCAGCACCTTCTACTGGTACGATTCCAGAATAGTATTGTAGCCTTTGTGTAGCATTAAAACTTGCAAATCCTTTTCGATGCCTCCTGACCACATGTTACCTCTCAATAGCCCTACTTTAAACATACACCTACACTGCAATGCAGAAGTGACAACCAGCCACAGATCCATATTGTCTCCTGTCATCACTCTTATCACTTTTGTATTTCTTAGCTCCATACACTGGCACACAAATCTATAGGCTGCAGTAAGTCTAACAATTTCTGTGCTTTGACTGAGTAATTATTTTTGAAAATGCAGCAAATAGTGCCATAAGTCTCATTAGAAGTCCTGAAGTGTCTGTTGTAATTCTTGTGGGGGATAATTCAGTCCAGTTTGCATTTTTGCTAAAATACAGTTATGTCATTTTCTTCTTTACTTCTCAATTGGGTATGCTTCAAGAATCAATATCAATGATTTCCTTTATTTTAATTTTACTCTCTCTTTTACTCGTTTCAGTCATTTGACTGTAGCCATGCTGGAGCACCACCTTTAGTCAAGCAAATCGACCCCAACACTTACTCTTTGTAAGCCTAGTACTTATTCTATCGTTCTCTTTTACCAAACAGCGAAGTTATAGTAGAAGTCACTTGCCCAAGATGTCATGCAGTGGAACTGAACCCGGAACCATGTGGTTGGTAAGCAAGCTACTTACCACACAGTCACTCCTATGCCTACGCCTAATAATAATAATTTCAGAGAACCTATAATATTAATAATAATTCTTTCTTCTATAGGCACAAGACCTGAAATTTTTGTGGATGGAGGCTAGTTGATTACAGTGTCCCCAGTGCTCAACTGGTACATACTTCACTAACCCTGAAAAGATTAAAGGTAAAATTGATCTTGGCAGCATTTGTATAAAGCGGCCTACCCTATGCAGTCCACACCTCACACATACTCTTAGTTACACTACTGGACATATTGTATGGAGTGAGGAGGGCGTCTAGTGAAGTGGTAAGGACATGCTGTGTGTCATATGATGAAATAGTGAAGTGATATGAGTTATTTAATATGGTAATCAAGGAATACTTTACCTGATATGTATAGGACCTAGCAGTCAATGTCTTACAAACAACTACCTTCATTCAGTCATAGATAAAATAAATAAATGCGCCCTTTTAAAGCCTAGCCAGTTTCATGGGCCCAGTTTCCCAGTTTCAATGGCATATGTGTTCCCCAGCTGGATGGGATGCCAGTCCATCGCAGCATTACTCATTTTTGCCAGCTGAGTGGACTGGAGCAATGTGAAATGAAGTGTTTTGCTCAAGAACACAACGCGTCGCCCGGTCCAGGAATCGAAACCACAATCTTACGATCGTGATGCTGACACCCGAACCACTAAGCCATGCGCCTCCACCGGTCATAGATAAAAGCCTCAAATTTGGTAGGATGAAAATAGGTGATAAAAATCTACACTAGTTTATTACTAAGTAAAATTTTAAAATTATTTAATGGTTTACAAATTCAACTGTGTCAGCAGATTATGCTGGGTGGTCAGTCTAAATCTAAGTGTTTTTATAATAATTGTTTTAATATCCACTTTGCTATGCTTGCATGGCTCAGAAAGTTTATATGAAGCAAATTTTCAGTGGCTGGATGTCCTTCGTGTCACCAACTCTACTCCTGTTTTAAAAGTAAGCTAATATTTTCCAATGGCCACACGTTTTTACAGAGTTTTGGAAATGAATCACTTTTATTTATCACAATCATGTGATGTCAAAACAAGAACACACACGCACGTATACATACATATATACACAAATGCACACACATACATACATGTGAACCAAATACTATGAGGTTGGGAAATAAATCTCCTTACCATACAGCCATACCTGCACTTCTTACATATAAACAAAATGCAAATAAATATATTGAAATAAAACTGTTCCAGCTTGGCCTTAGCTATGATGGCTAAAATGAACTAAAGAATTAGATGTAGGTACACACCAACATAATTTCCTTCAGATGTTGGTGGCCATAACAGTAAGTAATGCTAAATATATTCAAGTTTTAACTAACATATTGCCTTTTGTTTTTATGCTTTTACGTGTTAATTTTTCATTTAATATTTGGATCTAACATTTCATCCAATTATGCAACAGAAAGGGGCAGAATATGGCACATTATAAAATGCAATATACTATGGGTGTTGTGATATTTCTTCAGGAGTAAAGAAAAAATGGCAAAAAAAAAAAAAACTACTTTCACACTGTCAATTCTTTGTAGTTCTACCAGACAACCTCCCCCCACTACATCCATACTGTCCACACACACCCCTCTTACATGCATTAACTTTCAAGGAGACAAAATCTATAATTAAGTTTGTTAATCTCGGAAATTTCATTTTTTTTTTCCAGTTGATGAACTATTATTATTATTATTGCTTTCGTTGTCAATGTTCTTCTTCTTCTTATCATCATTATTATTATTATTATAGTTGTTGTTTTGGATATTTGTGAGTCTTTTTTTTTCTTATTGTGAAGATATTTTGGAAAAGTGATGTTTGCTATTACCATGACAACCTCAGTTTCGTTCCTCCATTAACTGCAGTGAAGACTATTGTCTGTACCATTGAAACCAACCAACAAACCAGATGATAGATTGATGTTAAGGAAAGATGTGTGTAATGGTGAACAGTGCAACGTGGCAGAAAAGTGGGTTGGGATGGGGGTAGGTTTTAGGGAAAATAGTTGAATGTGATTTAGTGGTTATTATTATTGTTGTTGTTGTTAGTGGTGGTGGTGGTGGTGGGAATGATGGAGAAAACAATATTTGTTGGTGTTTTTTTTTTGTTGTAATGAGTTGTTCTTTTTGGTTGTAGTGGTGGAGCTGGAGTATTCGTTAAAGATATAATGTTAATGAGAGTGGTGGTTTATGATGGCAGTGGAAAATAGTAAGAAAACGAACATGTCCCCACTCCTCCACTTTTTTTCCCTCCCATCACCATAGCAACCAGCAAACTAAAAGACACTACTGAACCAATCAAAATTATTATAGATTCTTAAAGTAAACTTGTTGAGTGCGGAATGGCTTTAGTGTAGAGGATCAAGAAATGTGTTTGTGATCCAGCAGACAAGTTGTCAAAGATATTCTTTTGTTCAGATTCAGTGTACTACAGACTACATTATCCAGAGTGTTCTTCCTTTTTAACTCTTTCGATACCAACCCGGCTGAAATCGGCTCTGGCTCTGTAGTACAAATGTCTTGTTTTCATAAATTTTGAATTAAAATCTTCCATCAAATCTTAGTCACAATTTATGTTCCTAACACTAGCTGAATGATAAATAAGTTTTTTTACCAAATTCTTTGCTATATTTAAAATTAATTGAAAGAAACACAAAACATCTCAAAATAAATACAGTAACGAATGGGTTAAGGCAAAATAGTGTGATTTGGGGAAGACTTTTGCAGTTACTTCAAAGTATATTGAATGACTAGAAAAAAGGTCCCTCATAATGGTGTTAGTTGTTCACGGCAGCAGTGGAGATGGTCATGGTGATGTTGTTACTGAGTAAATCCATGTCATGTCTGATTGAGCAACTCTATAGCATGTAAGCTATAAATACTAGATCCAATGTAGTTTGCAGAAGAGATCATGGTTCAGTCGTTGTTGTTGGGCGAAGCGGTCTTCGTCCCAGAGCTCGCAAGATCGCACTTCTGTAGTGGGAGAAGTCCGAAACGTGGTCCTTTGCTATTCGTAAGACCCGCAGGAGAGAAAGCAGGTCAACCCCCAACACTGAGAGCATCGACGGATGAATGAATGCACATCCAGGCTCAGCGGTTGCATAGGAAGTCAGGGACAAGAAACAGGAAGAAAGAGTGAGAGAAAGTTGGGGCAAAAGAGTACAACGGGGGTTGCCCCCCCCCCACTGCCGGAGCCTTGTTGAGCTTTAGGTGTTTCCGTTCAATAAACACACACAACGCCTGGTCTGGGAATCGAAACCACGAGTCTGCTGCCCTAACCATTGAGCCATTGCACCTCCACTCATGGTTCAGTGGAGGGAAAGGCATTTGTAGCAATACTTTGTGGACTGGAGAGAGACCAAGATGATGCAAGTAAGACATCTTGGTCATCCATTGTATTCGTCTCCATACCCAGTCATCTTGACCTGGTCTGGCCACTGAGTTAACCTTTTTTTTGCCATATTTCTGTTGAGATGCTCTGTGTTTCTTTCAAGTAATTTTGAACGTAACAAAGAATTTAGTAAAATAACTTAATTATCATTAAGCTAGTATTAGGAACATAAATTGTGACTAAGGTTTGGCTGAAGATTTTAATTCAGAACTTTTGAAAACAAGTACTACAGAGCCAGAGGTGGTTTCAGCTGGGTTGGTGTCGAAAGAGTTAAGGATAGTCACAGATGAGAGAGTGAGGTTGATGGTGTGCAACTCTTCTCCACTTTAAACAAAGTCACCATGTAAATCAGCAGTCATCCTTAAGAATAACCCGATGGTCCTCATCACTCCAAGAGATGAACATGAGAACATTCATGTAGTTGGCCAAATGCCTAGGTCTAATTAATGTACCTATTGTTTCAGATATACCATACCTCTACTTGATAGCCTTACTCAACATTCTGACATGTACTGGTTAATCATATGGAGTGAATTGTGACAATCTGGACATGTCATACTGTCAACAGATCTGTCATGGAAAGATGGAATACTTTCCATCTTTGATCTTGTTATCTTTAAAGCTTACTGTCTCAAGAACTGCGTTATACAATGTGTCTTGTTTTTTAGGAAAGTAGAGTATAATTTTAGGGAAATATGGTTGTAGCTAATAGAGTGAGCTCATAGTTTCCCTCATTAGCTTGTAGATTTTTATGATGGCACAATCAGATAATGTAAACTCATTCAGAATACAGCAGTTGCTAATTAATCTGTGGTCACAATGGAACAGGTGTGGTGAGCTCAATCAGAGTATAACAATCGCTAATTCATTTGGTGGCCACAATAAAAGCAGATGGGGTGAACTTAGAGTACAGTAGTTGTTAATTTATCTAGTGGCCACAATGGAATCAAGTATGGTTGACAGTCAGTATACAACAGTTGCTAATTGATCTCCTCTCACAATTGGTGGTATACATTCCAATATAGTTTGGAAGCAATGGGGCCATCAATAGCCAAATTATTCTCAAACAGCTATTTTTGAATTGAATTGAATTGAAACTAGTTTCAGCTCATGTGCTGTGGCCATGCTGGGACACCACAATTATATACTGAGGGATGAGGGGTATGTTTATCTGGATTCAGTGGAGGAATACTGACAGAGTCAACCATACCTGATTCTATTATTTGGATGTAGTGGTAGAAGTGCTTTAGGATGCTGTAATAGATATGTATGTGCTTTAGACTACAATATTAACAGAGACTGTATATGTGGTGTCATGAACAAACTGTGCACTGCAAGAATTTCTGAATAACATACCTGATAAAAAATTAACTTGAATTATTTCAGTAGTGCAGCCTGCCATATCTCATGTGGCCCATTTCTCATAAAAGGTCGCAATAAACCCTTGCATATTGACATGATCTTTCACATTTAGCAACTTTGTTTCATTGTATAGGTCATGGATGGATGTAGTTGATAACTGCAAGTATATTAATATGTTTAGGCATTACTTTGCTTTGTTTAAGATGTTTTCTGTGAATGCTGTAGTAGTATTGTGATTTTTAGTACATTAGTTTTGAGGGAAATTTGGCTGCTATTTCTAGCAAGTCATACAACTGCATATAGCTTCTTCATTGGCTCTCAGTATTTATGTGGTTGAATGTTATGATTAGTTGCAGTTAATGTTCTTTGATATTACCAAACAGATGCAGGCACAACTGTGTGGTTACAAGGTTTGCTTTGCAGCCTTGTGGTTTCAGGTTCAGTCATACTGCAGGGCACAATGAACCAGTGTCTTCTACTATAGTTCCAAGCTGACCAAACTTTTGCGAGTAGAATTGGTAGTTAAAAATGGAGAAGCCCATCGTATATGTTTGTATGTATGTGTGTGGTGTGTGTGCGTGATGGGTCAGGTTAGTGTTTTATTGTTTCACCTGTCCTCATTAACATCAAGTGAAAATACTGTCTATGATTCCAGATTTTGCTTCCACACCTGCAATTTGTTTTCTAATTCTGTTACAGATTTTGTGATAAAAGCAAGACCGTCAGCATAAAGTAGTTTCCATAGGCAACCAGTTTTAAATTCTTCTGTTATGGTCTGGAGGACAATGATGTATAGGAGAGGACAGAGAATCAAGCCCTGGTGAACACCTACCAACACACTGTCATCATCATCATCATCATCGTTTAACGTCCGCTTTCCATGCTAGCATGGGTTGGATGATTTTGACTGAGGGCTGATGAACCAGGCTCCAATCTTGATTTGGCAGAATTTCTACAGCTGGATGCCCTTCCTAATGCCAACCACTCCTAGAGTGTAGTGGGTGCTTTTTACATGTGACCGGCATGGGGGCCAGTCAGACGGTACTGGCAACGACCTCACTCGAATACTTTTACACATGCCACCATCACAGGTACCAGTAAGGCGACGTTGGTAATGATCATGCTTGAATGGTACCCTTTTACGTGCCACTGGCACGGAAGCCAGTCGGCTGCTCTGGCAACGATCACGCTCGGATGGTGCTCTTGGTACCCTACTAGTACGGGCACAAGTGCCAGTAAGGCGACAGTGTTAACGATCACGCTCGAATGGTGCCCTTTAAGTGCCACTGGCACAGAAGCCGGTTAGCCGCTCTGTCAATGATCACATTCGTATGGTGCTCTTTGCACCCTGCTAGCATGAATGCCAGAGATCGAATTTGATTTTGATTCTACTTTTGATTGATTTCATTGCCTCAACAGGTCTTCGCAAGCAGAGTTTTAGTGTCCAAAGAAGGAAAAGGTACGCATAAGTGGGCTGGTTACGCCCCTGGCATAGGCCATGAGATTATGATTTCATTTGACTTCGGGGATTCAGGGATAACTCACCTTACTGACAACACCCCTAGTACATGGCTTGTTACATCTTTCACAAGTCATTCATCTAACCCTAGCTTCTGAGAAACCACCATATCTGTTGAAGGCTTTCTCTAGGTCAGCAAATGTCAAGTGTAAAGATTTACTCTTAGTTAAATGCTTCTGAAGTTCCCTGACTAAAAAAGATAACATCAGGCATACTTCTACCTGGCACAAAAAGAAACTGCATTAATTGGGCTATAACTCTCTCGCTGTAATGTATGCATGTATAAATCATTAAATGATGGTGATTATATATGTGTGTTTTGTGTTTGTCCCTACCACCACCAACTCAACAACCATTGTAATTTAGTGGTTCAGCAAAAGAAACTGATAAAGTACCAGACTTTAGAAAATAATACTGAAGTTGATTTATTCAATTAAAACCCTTCAAGGCAGTGCCCCCAGCATGGCTGCAGTCCAATGACTGAAATAAGTAAAATATATTAATCAGTCTAGAACATTAAAGTTATTCTAATAAATTTTTCATTATTTTAGAAATCAATTGAAACAGAGGCAAATATATTACTCTCTTTTACTCTTTTACTTGTTTCAGTCATTTGACTGCGGCCATGCTAGAGCATCGCCTTTAGTTGAGCAAATCGACCCCATGACTTATTCTTTATAAGCCCAGTACTTATTGTCAGTCTCTTTTGCCGAACCGCTAAGTGACAGCGATGTAAACACACCAGCATCGGTTGTCAAGCAATGCTAGGGGTCAAACACAGACACACAAACATACACACACATACATATATATATATACATATATAAGACGGGCTTCTTTCAGTTTCCATCTACCAAATCCACTCACAAGGCTTTGGTCGGCCTGAGGCTATAGTAGAAGACACTTGCCCGAGATGCCATGCAGTGGGACTGAACCCGGAACCATGTAGTTGGTAAGCAAGCTACTTACCACACAGCCACTCCTGCGCCTATTTTAATAGAAATATGATAACAAAAGGGTTAAATACAAAATTATATTATTAAGTAATACACATGAATTTGTCCTCGTTTTAGCAATAAATAAGCACAGGGTTCAAACAAGACAAATAAAAAAAAAAGAAAACTCAAACAAGAGATTTATTACAGAAATAGTTTATTTTCAAGTAAAATTCAAAGAAAAAACCTGACATACACACACAGAAATATTTTAAAAACAAAAACAGAAAAAAAAAAAATGAAAAATAAAAGAAGTGGGAACAACAGGATATGGAAACATGGTTCCTTTTAAGAAAAATCTTTAGGTGTGTGTGTGTATGTGTGCGTGTGTGTGTGTGTAAGGGAGTAAGATAGTGTGAGAAGGGGCAAGAGAAGGGGATTACACAACACTGTACAAAACAGATATCCAAAAATAACAGAATAAACAAAAGAGTCAGAATTTAATTTTTTTTTTTTTAATTTGGTTTGGGAGAGTGGGGAGGGGTTATATCTGAGCAATGTGTGACCATGGGCCATGGGCAGTGTTTTGTGTATGTGTGTATATGTAAATGAATAAAATTGGGCAAAATGTTTGTGGGTAGGTGAATCAAATTTAAATTATGTGTGAGCAGGGGACTGAGGGTTTGTCAGGGTGTTTGAAGAGCATTGAAAGGAAAAATTTCATATCTGAAAAATGTAAGAATTTAAAATTAAACACATACATACACACACACACACATATATATATATAATATACACACACACTTACATACAAACATATATATATATATATATATATATATATATATATATATATATACACACATATATATATACACACACACTTACATACAAACATATATATATATATATACATATATACATATATATATATATATACACGCACACTTACATACAAACTATATATATATATATATATATAGATAGATAGATAGATAGATATAGATATATATATATAAACTGTTAGCGAAGGGTGGATTTGAAACCTGCATAACAAGAGTATAATATACATTCCTATGCACAGAATAAAAAAAAAAATCTTAGTTAAAATGAAAAAAAAAATGCCCCTGGTTTTACCCTCTTTTCCACCTGCAAATAGATTATATAGTGGTATAACACAGCAAAGATACAGGTGGTGTTCGGAGTGAACCGTTTCTAACACAAAACTGTGAGTGAAATGATACCTATTCACACCACACCATATAAGCTAGTTAATACCAATAGACATCCTTAAATCACTGAGCCATTATTCCACTCCATTCAACCCCACAAAACTGAACTGTTCAAGAGGTAATAAGAGAAAAAAAAAAAAGTTATTTTGCTTTTTTTGAAAAATGTGTTTGTGTTTATAGGTGTTTAAGGAGATAATGTAGACCTGGTATAGAAACAATAGCAACAGCAATAACTTTTGGGGGGCTGGCTAATCAGGGACTAACCCTTAACTCTCTCAAGGTCAGATACATTCATCAACAAACTCCCTGGTGTGTCTTCAAACTAGAGACCACATAAGCCAACTGTTAATAGTTGGCTCAATATTTATGCAGTCACTTGATTGAATCGCTCAAAGTCATAGCCAAACTTACCCTCAATAAACTACTTAATATTTAAAATAGGGGTCACACAAGGCAGTAAAAATTTCCATGTAGCATTCTCATCTCAAAGTAATAGCCAAATTTTCTTTAACAAACCTTCAGGCTTTAAATATAGGTTGGACCCAGCCATGTAATAATTTAAAGCAGATCAATATATATATATATATAATATATATATATATATATATATATATATATGGAATCTTATGTCTCTTTATTCATATTGTGGTTAGGTTTTAGCTATTGGCTTGGCCTGCTCTGTACAACAATAATATATTCTATATAATCCATTTCTTTCTTGTTCAACAAAGACAGATTGCCATCTACTCCACGATTTCTCAGCCACTTATTGTGCAAAGACAAACAACCCCTTACTGTAATAAAAAAAAATCCAAAGTTAAAAGAAAAGTTTAAAATCCTATGAAGCATTTGAAATCTACAACAGTACAACAGCAGAATTTGTCCAATGATCCAAAATACAGCAGCTCATTGGGTTACAGTTCCATTCTCATCAAAGGAGATTCTTGACTGACAACCTAAAACAAACCAGCTGTTCGTGCCAAAGCTGTATAAACTCATCCATTTAGCTTGTTGCTCAAATTTGTGTGCAGTCATAATGGTCAGTTTGGAGAGGAGGGGACTTTTTTTTTTTTTGTAAAGTTCTCAGATGAAAGCCAGTTCAAAATTTGGAATGTTCATTATGAAGTTAAAGAAAGTTCATATATCAAACATGCCCTACCAAAGTGGAGTCAGAATACATTGAGAATAAAATGTTCATCACTACCTTTCCGCTTTGTAATCTATTTGAGTATATTTTTATACTATAAACATTTAAAATTAGGACAAACCCCTAACCATTGTCATAAATTAGTGGAGTTTAACACTTGATAGGAAAGAGATACACATTCATACACACATGCACATACATATAAATATATACACTCATATACACATCTTACACACACATACACACACACACATGTAAATTTGTGCACAAATACATATATATGTATACACCACACACATATATATGTATACACCACACACATATATGTATACACACACACACATATATATATATATATATATATATATATATATATATATATATATATATATACGTCTACATATGTACATATAAGTCACTACACACACACACATACATGTATGTGTGTATAAACATACGCACATACAACCCGAATATACAAGCATTACCACAACTGTACATATCTGACTAATGCAGGCTGATATTAGGCTTTCCTTTTTTACATGGTAACAGCAACAAAAGTAGCAGTGGTGACAGAATACAACTTCTGACTCTCCATCGTCTAATACCTCACCAAACCATTGGTCACAACCTAAACACAGCTGAACAAGGCTGTACCACACACACAAACCAATCAAGAAGCTTCCATAAAGCTAGAGGAAGTAACTGAACTGCTCTTTACTCAGAACTATAACAACTCAATACCGGAGCCAATAAATCATTTACGAGTGCCATTTGAATCAACAAGAAGTCTTTTTTTTTATTGTCTGACTGATATATTAAATACAACAGCTAAATCTCCTTCCGCAATTCTTCTAAAACCTAGTCCTTTAGCATTTAAAATGGCCACATCCAACCCAAATATTCTAACTGGTTTACGCTAAATTCAGCCAAATCAAGCCTGTCACACCTAACCATTCTAAAAATAAACAATCACATTATCAAAATCTTTAAGTTGTCAGATAATGGCTGATAAATTCAAAATGATGTGAATAAAGATTGCACTTGACAGAATGATCTGAAAGTTAAAGGGTTACAATAGAGACCATATGAATATTTTATGAGTTTCTCTGCATTTGCTTCACCAGCTCAATATAATTACAGTCAAATTATTCTCAAAAACTCTTCTTTGAGTATTGCATAAATTAACAAAGTGTCTACAGAGTCCGTTACTACCTTAAAGTGAGTAAAATTCCACATCCCTTAATATGTCTGACCACTGTATGACAATACGTAGAATACTGAGTGAATGGTAAAGTTCCACCCAAAATTTAATACTCTAAACTATAATTTTAGAGCTATATCATCCCCATCCTCCTCACCATCATTTAATGTCTGGCTTCCATGCTAGCATGGAGCGGACTATTTTACAGTGTTTGACAAGTTGGAGGACTATGCCATGGTTTCTATGGCTAGATGCCCCTCCTAATGTCAACCACTTTATTGAGTGTACTGGGTGCTTTTTCAATGGCACTAGCACCAGTGATGATTGGCTTGCAAATTGCAAAGATATATGCATGTGTGTGTGTGTGTGTGTGTATGTATGTATGCTGTGAACTGTTACTAATACTTTGATTAGCTATTTTTATTCTAATCCAGATCTGCTCAGCAACCGAACTAGAAAATGTAGTATTGCTGGAATATATAAAACAACAAACTGTTACAACAACATTAACAACAACAATCATTCTAAAACATGATACATTAAAAAAAAAAAGTAAATGAGGGGGAAAGAAAGGGACAGGGAGAGAGGGGTATGGATTGTCATGGATATTCTAACTCTGTCCTGATCAACAGGTTGGCAGAAATAGAAATGAAAAAGTAGTAACAATGGAATCCCATAATGTAAAGGGTGTTATGGGTCACCACCGAAGGGTTTTGTCTTTATGCCATATATCAGTTTGTCAGGGGCTGTGGCCTCTCCATGGGAAAACCCATTGCAAGAATTCAGCATTGCATGTAAAGCATTCATCAGTTTTACAGTGTTCCAGCTGAAAATCCATACAGCAAGGTAAACTGGACCATTAAGATGAGTTCAGTGTCTTGGATGTAGACACAATATAGTGCTGTCATCATTAATGAACCAGTGACCTACAGCTCATAGACCTACCCCTCCACAATTAACATCTGCCAGCTGCTACCACTCTAATAAGGTGCAGTAATTAGAAATAATTACAATTGATTAACCAAGATAGTCCACATTGATAGAGCGATAAACTGGTTGGAATGGAAGTTATGTTTTGTAAAAGAAAAAAATATCAGCATCTAAAGAGATATATGGCTGACAGATTAATGGTGATTAGAAGG
The DNA here is from genome assembly GCF_006345805.1 of Octopus sinensis. NCBI lineage: Eukaryota > Metazoa > Mollusca > Cephalopoda > Octopoda > Octopodidae > Octopus > Octopus sinensis. The sequence continues at coordinate 87,994,088 of NC_043001.1, read as the reverse complement.
GGCCAAAAAAAGATACAGAGGAGGGACTGGGGAGTGCAGCATGGATAGAAGAGTTGAAGATGACAGCAGTGTGAAGAAAGTAATGAAAGGGTAAGCAAAACTGGGGAAGGGAGTGAAAAGACAGAGAGAAATGAAGGTAGGGGACAGAGCAATATGGAATGAGGCAGGAGGGTTTAAGTAGGAGATGACAGGGTAAAGGTAGAAGATAAAAGTGAAAAGGGGCAACAACAGTTCTGCTGCCAGTCACCTTCTTTTAATTATGAAGCAGTTTTATCTTTGTTCATTTTTAATTATGACATGGAATGGTGGTGGGTCAGTTGAATGCTGGAGGAATAGATAAGTGGACATTTTTTTGTTGTTGTTGTCACAAACCTGTTGTGAATCAAACAGGCCCATAATGGTGGGCTGAACTGAAGCAAGAGATTCAATGGTTACAGTCTAGTTCAAAGAGATAACAGGGTGACACCATAGAAAAAAAATGAGAGGGGGTACAATGCTAAGATGAGTAAAGCTGAGCCAGGAAGAAAGAATGAACAGGTAGGAGGAGGAGGTGATACTTGGGAGGGTTAGTGGTTTATCGATGGAGAAACCAAAAGCAAAGAGTGAAAGATGGTAGAATGGAGCAAGGAAGAGAAAACTGTGGAGAACTGACAAAATGAAAAACTGAAAAAATTGAAAAAAAAAAAAAAAGATGGTTACAGCCAAGTGGTCACTGGTTGAGAACCCTAACTTTATGGACATTCCACAGGAAGGTGGGGGTTTCATCAACAAATTAAAAAAGGAAAAACACTTTTGTGTCCTACAAACCACTGTTACTATTATCTTTATTATTATTATTATTATTAAACAAATCATTATTATTATGATTATTTCCATCTTCAATACAGTTATTATCAACAATATTATTATAACTATTATTATTAACTTACTATTTTTACTTAAACCTCAATGATCTATCACAGCACTATCATGAATCATTGTCTTCATTCTCCTCATCATCACTGTCAGTTAGAATTAATTACAAAGCGAGAGAGGGGGGGAGGAGAGAGAGAAAGAGAGGAGAAAGAGAAAAGAGAGAGAAAGAGAAATGAGGGAGGAAAGAGAGGAGGTATTGTTCCCTATCCCTCCCTTACTCAAGGGCACATTGATCAACAGAGCCAAGAGCACCCTGCACCTTTCCACATCAACCACTGCAACACACTCACCTCTATGTTAAGGTATTTTTCAAATAATATGTTCGTTGTTTTTTTTTTTTAGGGAGGGAGTCGACAACTGCACCTCTTCCCAAACACCACCACAAGTTTTGGGGGGGGGGGATTTTTTCTTATATTTTTAACTTGTAGCACTTTATTCACAACATTAACAACAACAATAATAATAATAATGATGATAACTTCTAACACAGGCACAAGGCCAGGCCTTTGGAAGGAGGATGTAGTCAATCCAATCAACCTCAGTATTTAACTGGTACTCGTTTTGTAGAATAGACCCAGGAAGAATGGAAGACAAAACTGACCCAGTGGGATTATTATGATAATAACATAATGTTTCTTATTTAGGCACAAGGCCAGAAGTTTTGAGGGCAGGGGCCAGTCAATACCATTGACCCCAGCACTTGACTGGTACTTTATTTTATCGACCCTGTAGGGATGAAAGGCAAAGTTGACCTTGGCAGGATTTGAACTCAGAAGATAAAGAGCCAGAACAAATATCACAAAGCATTTTTCCTGACACTCTAATGAGCCTGCCAATTCAATGTGCCAAGGGTTAGCAAAGATCAAATTGTGTATTTTGAGGAGGAATCCAGCCTCTTTTGTGGACATGTACACATCACATTAATGATGGTGTTGGTAGTAATGAGAGTGGGAGGGGGAATTACTGCTGAAGAGTGTGTGCATGTGTATGCACATAGAGACAAAGAGAAAGTAGTGTGCGAGTGTGTGTATGTGTGCATGTGTGTGTGTGTGTGTTGTGTGTGTGTGTGTGTGTGTGTAGGAAAGGTAGCAAAAAAAAAAATCCACAGAGCTGGTACTTTACTCCTTTTTACATAGAATTAAGTAGATAAGAGACAACCCTTGTCTTTGGATAGGATACAGTTCCACTGCAAGTAGTTCACTCCACTAAACTCAGCAATGAAACAAACGAACCACTCAATTCCCACACTGTTGCTGCTTTGAATTCTGCTGTACTGTGGTACCTGTCTGCAGCCAAGTGGACTGGGCTGCTGACATTCAAGTGGTCTTGGGAACCAGACACAATACAGTGTCATCAACAGGATTTACAATCACAAGAGTTCATGCCTACTGTGCTGCACTTTGGGCATCTTCATCTTTTTCTTCTTCAACTATACCCTCGGGTATATTCAAACCTTGCGAGTAGAACAGGGTAGACTGAAACCATGCCAAACTACTTTGGACTATACCTGTACACTTGGTGGTAAACAAAATTCGACACCTAGTCTACTACCACCTTAACGTTCTACTTGGGTACCTTTAATCAAGTTGCAAGTATTTGGAGCAGGTTGTGGTTTCTTCATACTGTTCTGCAATTAGACATGAAATCAAGACTAAGGCTGTGGGTACTGATCTCCCTTCCCTAAAGCCATAAAAGATTTTTAAATCCACACCACAACCCCTCTGCCACAAAAGTAAAAGAAAAAAAGGAAAAGAGTCCCTCATCCTGACACATAAAGAGAACAAAATCAAGCGTCAAGAAGAGGGTGCCAAATCATGCTGGGTTAAATATACCAGTGAAGACTCACTAGACATAATAAATATATATATATATATATATATATATATATATATATATATATATATATATATATGACACACACACATACAGACACATACATTTTATATATATTTTGCAAAAATGTACACAGACACACATATTTACATTGATACATATATACAAACACACACACGCTAATATATATATTTATATATACATAGATACATACAAACACAGAGCCATCGCACACAAGTTTGACGTAGTTTGCAAAGAGGAGAAAGAAATGAAACGAGTATGCTCCACTGAATGTGAGATGTTAGCAAGCATAAACAACAGTGCACAAATGAGCTGAGGCTGGGAGGTGCAATATATATATATATATCTGCATTTGGGTGTTTACCCAATATATCCTGGTTAAAATCTAGATGTTACCTCCTTTAATAACCTCTCTTCATCTTACTATCACTTAACCCAGTGGTTCCCAAAAAGTGGGTGGTACTGCCCCTTGGGGGGGGGGGGTACTGAAGGAAAGTGGGGGGGGGGCAATAATGGGGAGGCCAAAAGGGGGCAATAATAAAATAATGGGTTAATTAGGTTAAGTAATATTTGTGAAATACAGTTGTTTTAAATTTAATGCAGAAAGTGGTCTATGTTAGTGTGGGGTAGGGCACTAGGAATATGACCTGGGTACCAAGGGAGCAGCAGCCTGAAAAAGTTTGGGAACCCCTGACTTAACCTTATCAACTGTTCACTGTGTTATGCTGCTTGTGTAACCAAGATTAGTTGTGGATCTCTCCTATTCACTGTACCATGCTGCCTGAGTAGCAAGCAGATGGCATTGGATCTATCCAATGCTCTCACCTCTTTAATACTCACTCTCTCATATTCACTGTAATGAGGAAAGCATTGGACCAAACTGTATGCAATCCCCAACACCACCATCCTTATCAATCTACCTCACTCCTGCCCATCATGAGAAGGGCCTATGTGTATGAGTGTGTCCAAGTGTATATACACATGGACACACATTAAATGTTTACTTCTTTCGGGTTTTCACATCCACTGCCTTTAACAGTGATTTCATTTAATTTCAATTTCTCTTTTTGTTTATTTTCATCCTTTCAAATACTATTGATCTAATGATTATTTCAATACATGTCATGGGGAAATTATAACTATTATTGTATATTATCCCCTCATTCAAATGAATGCGTGTGTGTGCATATATATATATGTATGTGTGTGTGTGTGTGTGTGTGTGTGTGTGTGTATATATATATACACACATGATATGTTATCTTCCTTCTCTTTAAAATGTTCATATTTTGTTTTCAATCGTGTATTTAAGTTTTTGTGTTCATCTTCATAGGGGTTTATCTTCACATTAAGGCTACACTCCAGTGTGAGCCACAGGTAAAACATGATGGCCATTTTATAAGAGAAAGTTTTATACTCAATATATTTATGTATATGACGTATACATATGTACATATGTATATATGTGTGTGTACATATTTAATACATATTTATATATATATATGCAAATACATAACACAGATACACATACACACACATATATAAAGGCAATGGATTGGCAGAATTGTTACAGAGAATTCAACTAAATGTAATATTTTTGAGGCATTTTACACTCAGCGTTTTCTCCAGTGCCACAGGTACTAAAACCTAACACATGCACACACTCACAGACATAAACAAATCTTGTTTTTAGACTGTGGATGTTGTGACTGGATGAATAAGAGTGAGAGTTGTATTAAAACTTAAAAGGGTTGGATGTCATACCTATATAAGCTTAAGAAGATGATTTGGTGCAAACTATGTTCTTAGCTAAGTAGTTAATTGTTGAGAGGGTGGTAATTTGTGTGGTTTCAATTGCAGGATTTGGTGTGAGCATGTTCAGTGTTTGTAGGTATTGGAGGAGGCAAGAAATAATTTGAAGTTTGATATGTCTGAGTAAGTAATTCTGAAGGAAGTGTTTTTGTTGAATATTTTGTTTTATTTGTGGTTTAAAGGAAAGTGGTTTTTAATAAAGACCTAAAATTTTTTTGTTATGTTGACATTGTAAGGAAGTGTGGACCGTGTGATGTTTCTTTCCCTATTGCTTCTATTGTGTGTTTGTGATCTAGATGTGAGCCCTGCATACATGCTTTTTATTCTTTGTAGCCACTTCTGAGAAGTGCTTCCCTGTAATAAGGTGCAGTGCCTGTGGAAATTTGTCTATTTGCAGATATGTAAGGAAATTTAAGGGAGATGTTGGGTATGAGCTATTTGATAATGTTTCTAGGGTGGTTAGAGTGCATGTAAATGTAATATGAGGAGGATTTACTGGGTTTGTAATGAAACAAGCTAAAGAGGTGCCATATACAGAAAGACCAAAGTTTTGGAAGAAATTATATGCATCCTTCCAAAACAACTTGTTGGATTGTTGGTCACAGTTTGTGAATCATACACAAGTATATACTTGCACCAACTCTCAGTCTAGGGCCTACATCAGCATGACAACTACCCTTTTCAGGTATAATACAATTATCATCTCATATTCCTTTAGTTGTTCCAATATATCTAATCCAATTCTTTTGCTAACAACATCCATGCTTTAAAGACTTGTATGAAAATCCTTGCAATAGGTACATCCTATTCCTGAAACCAAAATCTACACACACACACAAATGCACACAATACATAAGCATGCAGGGACACATACATGCACACACATGCACACATACACATAAATCACATTATCCTGCAACAAACCAAGGGAACTATATATCCATTGGTTGTTCAATGACTAGTTCTATCTACTGGTCATTACACTTGACAGAGTGTGTCCATATTTTTAGCTCTTGCTGTGTATATATTTTTTCTCCAGTGAAATGAGGTGGGTATTGAACTCAGAACACAGAAAAGCAGGACAGAACAGATATCACAAGGCATCCTGCCCAATACTTTAAAATTTCTATAGATCCAACACATGGTCTGGTACTTTAAATATCATTCCTGTAAGGTTGAAAGGTAAGACTGACCTTGGCAGGATTTGAACTCACAGCACAGAGCATCAGAACAAGTGCCACAAAGTATTCTAACCAATGTTCTAACAACAATGCCAATTCACTGCCTAATATATATTTATACATACACACACACATACACATATTATACATACATACATATTCCATATATATATATACATCACATCACATCACACACATCCCTCTACACAAATATACATCACACATAAATACTTAAAACATATACATCATATACTTGTATACCACACGTACAGATACATGGAATCATGTACCATGCACACACACATACATAACAAATGGCATAACAGAAAGAAGGGAAAAAAAGGCCCAACTGCAAGAGTGCAGTAGGAGTAGACTGCAGCAGTAGAGAGCAGTGGTATACTGCAGTGGCGTGCTCAATGGTTTGAAGTCTCACAGCAGCAAAGGGCAGCAGCTGCAACAACAGATTGTATTTACAATATTTTAACAGTTGGCACCAATTAAGTTCTTGCTAATTGTCTTCACCTGTTCTGGTGGTATTGGTTGTGATGATGGTGATGGTATTGTTGCTAGTATAGTAGTAGTAGTATTGGTGATGTTGGTGGTGGTGATAGTGGTGATATTGTTGTTATTGATTGTGATGGTAGTGTACGGCACAAGTGGAGTGTCAGTAGAGGTGTTAGTAGTGTTGTTTGTGTGTGTGTGTGTATGTGTATATATATATATATATACTATATATATATATATTACATATATATATATATATATATATATATATATATATATATATATATATACATATATATATATATACATATATATATATATATACATATATATATATACATATATATATATATACATATATATATATATATATACATATATATATATATATACATATATATATATATATACATATATATATATATAATATATATATATATATATTATATATATATATATATATATATGCTGTTTGTCAGTCTGTATGGTCCAAGCCACTAACAGTGCACATGTATGTGGTCTGTATCCATGTATAAATATGTTTCTTTTATTATAACAACCCTGTGCTTAAAGTGTGGTTATTTGCATGTGTGTAGTGCTGCAGGAGATAAGGATGTGCACATGCATGAGTGCATGTGTACACAGAGTACATTTTTTGCAGCAACAGATTGTGTGTGCACGTGTGTGCATGAAGTAGGGGTTGTCTGCAACCAAGAACAACATCATCACTACTACTTCTGACACCTTCACCAAGCTGACCAACTTCACAAGCTTCACAAACTGACCAACTGACCACCGATGCCATCATCACAGTTGACAGTCACATGACTGTCTAGCGAAAGCTTTAATAATCTTCACCCCACGGATTCTCCTCCAAAAAGGCATCGATTACTTCTTTCATTGCCAGGTTGGGGATCAAATTCTCCTCAGTAAGGAATGTCCGAGTCACTGGATCAAAATGCCCAACTCTCTGTAAAACAAAAAAAGAGAAAAATATGTATACATAAATGTAAAAAATAAAAACAAAAACATGAAATAAAAAAGTAAATTCTGGTAGGAGACAAGCTTTTGTTTCATGACAAAAATAGTAAAAAAACTGTCAAATGTGACACATCAGCTGATGGCCTGCTGATGTTACAATAACAATTTTTAGAAATATAGCATCAGTTTCCATCAACCAAATCCACCCACAAGGATTTGGTGGTTTCAGGTTATAGTAGAACACACTTGTCCAAGGTGCCACACAGTGGGACTGAACAAGAAATCATGTGGTTGGCAAGTAAGTTTTTTAACCATGTAGCCATATTTATATGTACGTGTGTGTTTGTGTTTCCCTGTCTTGATATTGTGTGGTAGCTGTAAACAAGTATCAGGTTTGAGACAGAAAAGCACAACAGGCACACTGATAGGGCTTGCACCACGTGTTTGTCAATTATGGGCAACTTTTTATTTATAGGTTATCTCTAATTGCAAACATCAAATCAAGGTAAGATACTTTGCCACAGAGAAACATCTGAAGAAAAACTAATCCTGATGGTACTAACTGGCTAACAAATTATAGGTGGTAAACAACCCATGTCCTTAAGAAGTTTTTATTTTTACAGATTATAATTAAAGATCAATCTTTTTCACTGTCTGTCTTTAGCAAGTTTCTCATATTCCAAACTTATTTGAGGTTCATTCATTTGTATATCCATACAGTGTCTGTTGCACCAAAGTATAGTTACTGCATCAACGAGGAGCAGATTACTCTTTTGGAAGACAGTGAATTTTAGATCTACATTGTCCCCGTTGATCTGAGGATGTATTCTCTCTTTAATCTTAGTATTCTTGGGTTTGTCTTTTTCTACTTTTTACCATACATGTCCTCTCTGACATCATCATCATCGTTTAATGTCCGTTTTCCGTGCTAGCATGGGTTGGACGGTTCGACTGGGGTCTGGGAAGCCAGGAGCCTGCACCAGGCTCCAGTCTGATCTGGCAGTGTTTCTACAGCTGGATGCCCTTCCTAACACCAACCACTCCGTGAGTGTGGTGGGTGCTTTTTACATGCCACCAGCACAGGTGCCAGGGGAGGCTGGCAACGGCCACGATCAGTTGGTGGTTTTTACGTGCCACCGACACGGAAGCCAGTCAAGGCGACGCTGTCATTGGCCACATACAGATGGTGCTTTTTACGTGCCACCAGCACAGGTGCCAGGGTAGGCTGGCAACAGCCACCAACAGTTGATGCCTTTTACATGCCACCGTTTGAAAAAAATCATCTGTAGTTACTATCACGTCTTGCTCACCACAAGATGATGGATTTATGTTGCTGATTATGATAGGGAGACAGGTGCTTGGTCATTGGTTTCTTGAATTGGGTACAAAGTGATTTCCTTTGCTAACTCCAGAACTGTGATCCATGGTTCTTTAAGGACTGGAGTTTGCTGCTGTTGTTATAGTGGACAAATTTACTCTTCTTTGTTACTGCCAACCATGCCAGAGGAAGGTGCCCCTTGGCTTCCTGATCAGTTTCTGACAGTGAAGGCATCCTGTTCTCTAATGAGTCTAGAACTTTGACTGAAAGTGCTAAGGAAAAATAAGTATTTTCTAGAATTTACGGTCAGCAACTTTGTTGTTGTTGCTTTTTTTTTCCTTGCTGCTCCTGTAGGTAAACAGCCCTCAAAGGGTTTTGCTACTATATGTATAACAATCTGGTTTCCTGTCATTCACTACTAGTCTCATCATTGCTTTTTATTCCACACTCAAAGCTACAACCAGTTCTGAGATGATTTTATGGTCTTTGAGGGTCATGAGGACAAATATAATTCAGACCCCCACCTGACCACACAACTTTTGTGATCTCAGTGCCCATACTGTAGCTTGAAGGTGACAACAAACAGTGGGTCCACATCATTTCCAACATCTCAACCCTAACCCTTGTATTTCCATACCTTAACCCTTTAGCATTCAGATTACTCTGTCAAATGTACTGCTTATTTATTAACATTATTTTGAATTAATCATGCATTATCTTGTAGCTAAGAATTTTCAAGTGATTGTTTAGTTTAAGACATGGTATGGTAAGTGTGAAGGACCTGATCTGATCAGTTTGAGCATAAAACAGGTGAATAATTACACTTAGTATAGCTGGTTTGAGAGCTGTTGTGTCATAAATGTAAGGGCAGTTCTCACCAGCATCACCTGTTTACTTGCTTCAGCCTCATCTTTAAATACTCTACAGCCATACAAAAGAGATCCATACAATTTACCTTGATTGTGACTGTTGTTATGCTGGTTCAAGGAAAGCCACCACTAGCAAGACAGATACATTGTTTTTCTTGTTCATTAATAACACTCAAGAAGAATAGCATTTTACTTGGTTACACAACTTTGTCATACTGCCCTCATTTGTGCAAAAACACCCGTGTCCAATTTTTTTATGGTACTAGTTACGTCTAAAGACAGAAACAGAACAGAAATATTCCTGACTTGTTAGCACCCTCACTAAATAAAGAGTGTTTGTTGACATTACTGCTAAATGAAGTTACCATTTTATTTTAATATGTTAATATTATCTTTTGTGAGTGTCTTGTGGCAAAGCTTTTTTCATATATTTTGGTGCTTTTTTTAGTATTTATATATTTTCAATATGTTGGGAGGGGGCACATTTTACTTTTTTGTTGTTGAAAAGGCCATTGTTTATAAATGTCCAAAGAGAAAATGTAAATATTAAAAGACCTTCCCCACCACCACCACCAAACACACACACATACTTTCTTATCTTTTATCATTTACTTGTTTCATTCATTGAATTGTGGCCATGCTGGGGCATTGCCTTGAATAATAATTTAGTCCTGCTTATCAACTCCAGTACTTATTATTTTTTGTAAAGTCTGGTACTTATTCTATAGGTATCTTTTGCCAAATCATGAAGTCACAGGAATGTAAACATGCCAATATTGGTTGTTTAGAATTAATCATGCATTGTCTCATAACTTTGACACTTCAATGGTATGATTGTTTATTTTTAGAATGATATTGTAAGGTAGGTGTGAGAGGCTGGATTTGGCCAGTTTGGAGCATAAAGCAGGAAGAATATTTGTGCCAGATATGGCCAGTTTAAATGATAAAGGGTTAAATCTGCTTGAAGAAAAGGTAATATTCATGTGGAAAGTTGGGAAATGATGCAAGTGATACAGCATCATGTAGTAAAATATATACAGAATTCAAGTATTAAACACACAAAAAAAAATTGAAATGAGACACAAAAAACCCCACAAATATAAATAGTCCCTTCAAATATTCAAAAATATTCAACTCATAATTAAATTTGCCTTACTTTGGTCTTTTTAGTACACAAAACAAAGTAAGCTAATAATAATCTGTGACACCTGAAAGAACATATATCTTCCAATCATGTAATATATATTGCCTTTCTACTGATGGTCTGAACAGTCTGTATACAATGCCTCATGTCATGATACTGCATTGCATTTAACTGAGAAGAGACATTTATGCAATGGTGTGGGTAAAAGCTGCGAATCAT
>NC_043001.1:87970791-87978291 GCF_006345805.1 Octopus sinensis | reverse complement strand
GGAGGTGTGTGCGCAATAATGGAGGTATATGCCAAATAGTGGAGGTGTGTGCATAACAGTGGGGGGGGATGCACAATGATGGAGGTGTATGAAAAATAGTGAAAGCATGTGCACAATGGTGGATATAGTTGCACAATGGAGGTGTATGCATGGCAGTGAAGGCATGTGCATGACAGTGGCCATATGTGTATGATGGAGGTGAGTATATGACAGTGGAAGTGTGTGCACAACAGTGAACATATGTACACAGATACACATGCATGTGCATACACGACATATACAACAGACTTCTTCAGTTGCTATGTTCTCGACAGTGTGCCATGTGTGCATGTGATGGTTGAACTGTATGATGGAGGTGTATGTATAGTGAAAACATGTAGAAGTGATTGGAGATAATGGAAACACGAAGTAGAGTGTCTGAAGGGAAGCCGGTCATGTTATGAAATGATGTAGGTGTAGGGTGATGGTGGTAGAGTTGGTATCTGTGACTGTGGGAGTGGTGTTGTTCAGGCCTCAGGTAATCCCTGATTGGACAAACATTATCAGGCATGCAATTGTGATTAAAAAATTCTCTTTGCATACATGTGAAATCGATCCCATTGTGTGGCAACTAAGGCAAGAAGCTTCTCCCTAATTTCAGATCACTTGTGAGGTCTCTCATGAATGCTAATAGTAACATGGAATCCAGCATAACCTGTTGCATGGTCAGGTCGTTAGCGACTAAACTGGCATCTCCATTAGGCTTGCCTGATGAGGAGAATTGCTAGAAACTCAGCAGGACTAAAAACAAGACCTGTCAAAAAGACTGATGAGCCAGTGTATCTTCAACAACTATCTAGCAATAGCATGGACCCTCAGAAGTTCTGGGTTGGGGTCCAGCATGCTGGAAGAACACTGGGAGTGAGGTACATCATAGATTTTATTAAAGCATGTCTCTAAAACCTGCTTTAAACCCAGGCTACATCTGCTCTGATAATCGGCGGTGACTTGGTTAGCAAATTCTTTGCGAAGGTCAGCAATCGACAGCAAGATGGGCTGCTATGGATCACACTATCCTAAAGTTTGTATGCATGTGACCAGGGTCTACATGTGAACTTGTATCCCCACTGAAACTCCAAACATGAACTCTACACCTCAACAGCAAATGACAACTACGGCTATGGCATCCATGCTATCCAACATGCTTGCGCCCCCAATGGGGCATTTGTCAATAGGATGTGGTCGGCCTTTGTGAGGAATGTGACATTGTTGGTCAGAGCCAGCTCAACTGACCACAGGTGAATGTCACCACAAGGACAAGTAATCTACCACAGCCTCAAACTCACTAACATTTTGGGAGCAGAATTTGATAGGTAGAAGCGGTATGAAAACTACTCATTTTATACACACACACACACACATACATATGTAAGTATAAGCACAGGCACAGCTGCATGATTAAGACATTCATTTCGCAGCAAGTGGTTTCAGTCCCACTGCACGGTACCGCAAGCAAATGTTATCTACTAAAGCCTGAGGCTGACCAAAGTCTTGTGAATGGATTTAGTGAACAGAAACTGAAAGGAGCTCATCATGTGTGTGTGTGCGTGTGTGTGTGTATATTTGCATTCCCTTATCTTGACATCATGAACAAATTGTAAATAAATGTCACTGTTGTATGAGTGGTGTCACTGTGCTGTTCATGTTCTAAGGGTTGGGGGAGGGAACTTAGAAACAGCTGAATGTTGGTGACAGGAAGATCATCCAGATATCAAAAAAAATCTACCTTAACAAATCGAATCTAAACCACACAAGCTTGAAAAAGTGAGTGTTAAAATGATGATGTATAATAAATAGTGATGTAAATTGGGATGCATGTCTACATTGGTGCAGTCATGATGTGTGGTAAGAAGCTTGCTTCCCAACCACTGCATGGCACCTTGGGTTGACCAAAGCCTTGTGAGTGGATTTGGTAGACAGAAACTGAAAGAAGCCCATTGCAAGTTTGTATGTGGGTATGTGTGTGTGTGTGTGCATGTGTGCGTATCTTTGTGCACATGTTTGTTCCCCCCTCATTGTTTGACAACCGGTATTGGTTGTGTTTACATCCCCATAACTTAGCAGTTTGGCAAAGAGACCAATAGAATAAGAATTAGTTTTTAAAATAAGTCCTGGGGTCAAATTGTTCAACAAAAACACTTCACAGCAGTGCTCCAGCATTGCTACAGTCAAAATGACTGAAACAAGTAAAAGAATAAAGAAATTGAGTCTCTCTTAACCATAATATATTAAGTCCCCAACTACGACAGTAGGGTTACCCAATGCCCTAGCCTTAATAACGGGGCTGCCCAGTGCCCTAGTCATTGAGCAGAGTTGCTCACAACAGTGGGGCTGGGCAATGTCCCAGTTACAACAGTACACACACCTCCAATGTTTCATCCACAACAGTAGGACTACCAAATCCAAATTCTCAGCCACAGCAGTGGGACTGACCAAACATCACTCCACAACTGTGGGTTTGCTCAACATCACATTGCAACAATGGATTGATGAGTCAGCTAAGTGTCCCATGCATGTGAGTAGTGAACTGGCCAACATCACATGCAAAGTATTAATAATCCTTTCTAATATAGGCACAAGGCCTGAAATTTTCTGGGTAGGAGTAAGTTGATTACATTAACCACAGTGCTCAACTGGTACTTTATTCTATAGACCCTGAAAGGATGAAAGGCAAAGACAAATATAACAGAATCTGAACTCAGAATGTAAAGCCATAAGAAATGTTGCTAAACATTTTGTCTACCATGCTGATGATTCTGATAGCTTACCACCTTAAAAAGAAATAATAATGATGATTGATGAATGATGGTGAATGATGAATGATTGATGAGTGGTTGGTGAATGATTGATGAATGACGATGAATGATTGATGAATGATGATGATGATGATGATAAATGCCCTGATGCAGTACCAGGCAGTGGCTCTCATGGCTTAACTGATTGGAAGTGTTATCATGTACATTGTTTTATCTTGGTATAAAAGATGAGCTACAGCAAATATTCTGCTCAATACCACAGATTTGCTTGTCAGTTGTTTGACCTTAACCAGTTGAGCATGTCCCTTAGTGGCTGACGATATGTGCATCTCTGATCACGAGCAGAAGTAGTGGGGGAGCATCATAGTCATGTGTTGAGAGGGATTCTTTGGGGTTTGAATAATTCACCTCTGGAAACATGGGTGTTTCATTCAACATCCTTAAACAGCCCTTATTCAAGAGCCTTTTGAGCAGGATGGGTTACTCGACCAGAAGAAAATTCTAACTGGGCCCCACCTGCAAGGTCATGTGCTGTTTATCTTGATATGAGATCACCATGTCACGCACATATTAGACGGGTAGTTATGGTGAGTATATTGGGCTTCGTATATTTTACCCCAGTGTCACTTTGGTGACATACACTGCTCTCATCGTTTAACGTCTGCTTTCCATGCTAGCATGGGTTGGACGATTTGACTGAGGACTGGTGAACCAGATGGCTGCACCAGGCTCCAATCTTGATCTGGCAGAGTTTCTTCAGCTTGATGCCCTTCCAACACCAACCACTCTGAGAGTGTAGTGGGTGCTTTTATGTGCCACCTGCACACCAGCACAAGTGCCAGTAATGTGACGCTGGTAATGATCACGCTTGAATGGTGCTTTTTACGTGCCACCAAATAATAATAATAATAATAATGGTTTCAAATTTTGGCACAAAGCCAGAAATTTCAGGAGAGATGTAAGTTGATTACATTGACTCAGTGCTCAACTGGTACTTTATTTTATCAGCCCCCAAAAGAATGAAAGGCAAAGTTGACCCTGGCAAAAGTTGAACTCAATGTAAAGATGGACAAAATCCTGCTAAGTATTTTGCCTGATGTGCTAAAGATTCTTCCACCTCACCGCCTTAATAATAATAATATATCATGTACATTTTTGTCTTGGTATAAAAGAATGGGCTACAGCAAATATTCTGCTCAATACCACAGATTTGCTTGTCAGTTGTTTGACCTTAACCAGTTAGTGGCTGACAATATGTGCATCTCTGATCACGAGCAGAAGTAGTGTGAGAAGCATCATAGCCAAGTGTTGAGAGGAATTCTTTGGGGTTTGAATAATTCACCTCTGGAAACATGTGTGTTTCATTCAACATCCTTCAACATCCTTACTCAGGGACCTTTTGAGTGGGATGGGTTACTCGACCAGAAGAAAATTCTAACTGGGTCCCACCTGCAAGGTCATGTGCTGTTTATCTCGATATGAGATCACCATGTCACGCACATATGGCTGTGATGCATGTGCCTAATGTATACTGGGTATACTGGGCTTCGTATATTCTACCCCAGTGTCACTTTGATGGTATGCACTGCTCTCTCACTCAATAGTAATAATAATAATAATAGTAATATTAATAATGGCTTCAAATTTTACCACAAGGGCAGCAATTTTGGTGGGAGAGGATGAGTCAATTACATCAATCCCAGTGTTCAACTGGTACTTATTTAATCAACCCTGAAAGGATGAAAGGCAAAGTTGATCTTGGCAGAATTTGAACTGAGAACATGGATGGGCAAAATGTCGTCAAACATTTTGCTCCGTGTGCTAACAATTCTGCCAGCTCACCGCCATAATAATAATAATAATAATAATAGGTATCACAACAAATTTTTGAAAATATTTAAATCTAGCTTCTACTGTACTATTTCTTGGATAGCATCCAAAAAGGAACATTTTGATATCTAATTTTTGAAATTTGGATGAATATTTCAGCAAACTGGTTGATATCTTGCCTAATTAAGCCTAAATGAATAATTAGTCATATTTGTAATGTCATATCTTTGAAACTGAAGTGATAATCATTTTTGAATAACACAAATTAACAGTGTCCATGGGATAGCAGTTGCCTCTATTTTTCAGGTTTTGGGAAATGAAATTTTGTTTTGGCATTTTAAAAATATTTGTGTAAAGCCTATTTTGCTGCATGCAACAAACAGCCAATTTTCAGAGGTAGCTAAATCCGAAAGCACAAGCCACTGAGACTTGAGTTTTTGGCACATTTGTAGTAGCTGTAAAACTAAATAATCTCCTGAGATTTTTGGATATGATATCATTTCAAAAAGTTTTAATGGAATATTGAAAATGGCTAAGAATGGCGGAGTTTCAGATAAGGATGCCCACATAAGTTAGATTTTCTGTTTTGATGGAGATTTTTCCCATTTTTTAAACCACAGCCTTGGAGATGATGGGGGGGGGGGGGGTCATGAAAAAAAATTTGGAGAAATAGTTTTTCCCCTCTCATCCACCCCTACTCCAGACCAATTTTGGCCAATTGTTTGTGCACTACACACTTCAAAAGGATGAGAGAAAACGATGATTGAGGGAAGTTGATATGATATGTAAGTGTTGGATTTTATTTTGATCAAAAGTATATGAGAAGGAAGTTCACATTCAAAAGTTTCAAACGATATATAATTGTCCACAGAAAAAATGTATTTTGACATGAAAATGATCAAACACAATGTGGGTTTTTGCATGGTCAAATTGTGCTTGTCTCCCCTTCTAGAAAGCTCTGCAGTGATACCTACTAATAATAAGTGTAATGTATATGGATAGCAGCAAAGTAAAAACAGAACATTAGTGAAACTAGCTAATCACAGCTGCTGTTAATGTTGTAGCTGACATAATAGGATACAAGCAGAAAACTGTTGCAGAAAAGAAGGGGAAAGAAAAGAAAGAACCAAACTGAAGAAAGAGAATACAAATGAGGCTGGAGAAGTCACAGAACTTGAGGAATTATACAGAATACAAAAACTCTAGGAAGAAGTAATTGAATGGATAGTACAGGTTTGATGACAGGGGAAAGCTAACTATATATGAAAAATTATCTTAAAAGGTGACAGCATTAAAGGCAAAGCTGAAAAGATGGTAGATGCAAAGGTTTTGAACAGAATAGATTGTTTCAATAGAAATAGAAGGCATTTTTTTTTTAAGAAATAGAGGAGGAATAACATCATGAAGTGATTTCCTGATGTGGAAGGAGTATTTTGGAAAGAACTTTGGAACAAGCCAGTGAGACATAAAGTAAATGCAGAGTGGCTAACATAGGTGGAGAGACAATCTGCAACTGTACCAAGACAAAAGGATCAGAACTGAACTGTATTCATTGAAACTGAAGTTTAAAGAAATAGCAAATTGGAAAGGATCTGGCCTGGATGGAGCACAAGGTTATCTGGCTGGCTGAAGAATTTTACAGTTGCATGAAAGGATCACTGCACACCCTGAAGAATGCCTGCAGCAGGGACACATCCCTAACCGGATGACAAGTGGACAAACATTGTTATGCCCCAAGGCTCCCTTGAAAGATAAATTGGTGTCAATTTTTTGGCTTATAACCTGTTTACCACTTATGTGGAAACTAATGACTGGTGTCTTGGTGGAAAAGTTATATAATCATCTGGAAAGTAACAATTTACTTCCAGTGGAACAGAAAGGATTCAGGAAGCAAAGTAGGCAATTAAAGATCAGTTATTAGTTGATAAAATGATAATTAGAAATTGTAGAATCAGATCAAGGGGACTGAATGTAGCATAGTTGGATTACAGAAAAGCATATGACATGGTACTACACAGTTAGATAAATAAAACAATGAACATGTTTGGAGTGGCAGAAAATATGGAGAAAATGGTCAACGAAAGTATGAAACACTGAAACAGTGAATTGATTGGAGGAAAACAGACTTTGAAAAGAGAATATCAGACAAGGTATATTTCAAGGTGATAGCTTACCTCCATTACTATTTGTATTGGCCAGTATACTGCTCTATTTGATATTATGAGAAGTCAAAATGATTTGGGAAAGGGATATGGTCAGTTAAATCATCATCTTTTTATGGGTGGTATAAAGCTTTATGTCATCATCATCATCATCATTTAGCGTCCGCTTTCCATGTTAGCATGGGTTGGACGGTTCAACTGGGGTCTGGGAAGCCAGAAGGCTGTACCAGGCCCAGTCTGATCTGGCAATGTTTCTATGGCTGGATGCCCTTCCTAACGCCAACCACTCCATGAGTGTAGTGGGTTCTTTTTATGTGCCACCGGCACAGGTGCCAGACGAAGCTGGCAAACGGCCACGGACGGATGGTGCTTTTTACGTGCCACCGGCACGGGGGCCAGGCGAGGCTGGCAACGGCCATAATCGGATGGTGCTTTTTATGTGCCACCGGCACAAAAAATGAAAAACAACTTCAAACTCTTGCACATACTATTCGCCTTTTCTCAAATGATATGGGTAAGGAATTTGAGATTGAAAAGTGTGCTATATTGATAATGAAATGAGGAAGATTTGAAGGAAGTCGAGGAACTGAAATACCAAATGGGCAAACAATGAAAGCAGTTGAAAAAGGACAGTAGTATAAGTATTGGGAATACTGGAGGCAGATGAAATTAAACATGAAGAGATGAAGGAAATTACAAGTAGGGAGTATACA
>NC_043001.1:87863291-87960791 GCF_006345805.1 Octopus sinensis | reverse complement strand
TTGATCTTGGTAGAATTTGAACTCATAGCAAAGCTGGATGAAATGTCATTAAGCATTTTACCCAGCATGCTAATGATTCTGCCAGCTCACCACAATAATAATAATAATCCTTTCTACGATAGGCAGAAGGCCTGAAATTTTGTGGAGATGGATAGTTGATTACATCAACCCCAGTACTCAACTGGTACTTATTTTATCAACCCTGAAAGGATGAAAGGCAAAGTCGACCTCTGCAGCATTTGAACTCAGAATGAAAAGACAGACAAAATGGTGATAAGCATTTTGTCCAGCATGCTAACGATTCTACAAGCTCACTACCTTAGTTATAATAATTTCTATCATAGGCACACAATTTCGAAATTCTCTGTGGTGAGTATCAGTCAAAATCATCAGCACCAATATTTGACTGGTGCTTAACCCCAATAAGATTTGACTGGTGTATCAACCCCAATACGATGAAAAGCAAGGTTAATCAAGGTAGTATTTGAACCCAGACCATAAAGAACCAAAACAAATACTACTTCTAGTACAGGCACATGCAGAAAGGTACCATCGATGTAATTAACCCAGTACCTGACTAGTACTTATTTTATTCACTCAAGAGAATGAAGCAAAGTTAACCCCAGCCGGGCTTCATTCAACTAAGAATACAAAAGAATGCAACTAAATACCACTAAACACTGAGTCTGCTGCACTATTGATTCTAATAATAATTCATTTTAACAAAAGCGCAGGTATCATTATAGAGTCTGGTGAATTGCTCTCTTTTCCACCACCAAATCTAATAATGCTATTTGTTAACCCAAGAGAAATAAAAAAGCAAAGCTGAGATTTGAACAGAAATACAAGAAGTTGTCAAAAACAAAACTCCTAATTAAATATAGATTATTTAAAAATTTTAAGAAATCACATATTTCATTGGTATCTCTACCTGTTCAAGTAAAGCTGACTAAAGCTAAGCTTGCATTATGCACACTATCACCTATCCATTCCCCGCCACCACATGCCAACGTTGGCATCCCTCCAGTAAAGTCATGTCTGCCTGTTCTGTTTTTAATAAAAACTGCCAAAATGTTGAGTGCTTGTCACTTTACAATTAATCGCCTCATAATTACTGGACATGATAAGAGTTAAGATGTTACACTGTGTGTGTGTGTATTCACCTGTGTGAACAGTCATGTATGTGAGTACTCATACATAGGTGTGTGTAATTAATCATATGTTTTCATGTGTCTGTGTTTATATATATATATATATATATATATATATATATATATATATATGCATGTTTTCAGCAGCAGCATTTTGTGCCTGTTTTTCCATGCTGGCATGGATTGAACACATTTTCTGAAACAATGCTTTTCCAACCAGATGTCCTTACTGTCATCAACCCTTTTAATATGCAGTGTACCCATTCTAAAACCAGGATACACACATTAAATTCAGTTATAATACAAGCATACAGTCACTTGATATCCTTGTTTATGCAATTTTATGGCAGAGGAAGGAACTCCATTTTGCCTTAGATGTTATTCAACCAAAGGTAAACCTTGATTGAGCAAAGGTTTCCCAGCAATTGCAACTCCATTTTATTTACTGTAATAATATATATAGGATTGCATGCTGGGCAAAATGCTTAGAAGTATTTTGTGTCTTCATGTTCTGAGTTCAAATTCCATCAAGGTTAAATTTGCCATTCATCCTTTCAAGGCCGATAAATTATATACCAATTGTGTACTGGGGTTGATCTAATCGATTGACCTCCTCCCCCAAAATTTTGGACCTTGTGCCTAGAGTAGGAAAGAATAATGTAAATAGGACTACATCATACAGTAGATTCTTCTCTTTGATATCAGAGATTTGCTTGCTATTTTTAGAAGACCACACATAAACTCATACTTGACTACAGAATATGCTCCACACAACCTAAAAACAATCTAAAGACATCTTCATGACATCATCAAGATCATAATAACTGTTTCAAATTTTGGTACAAGGCCTGCAATTTTAAGGGAAGTGGATAGGTTGATTAAATCAACCTCAGAGCTTAATTGGTACTTATTTTATCTACCCACAAAAGGATAAAACGCTAAGTTGATCTCAGTGGTATTTGAACTCACAGTGTAAGAAGAAATGCTACTAAGCATTTTGTCCAATGTGCTGACAATCCTGCAAGCTTGACACAAATGACAATAATAATGGTGATGAGAACACCATAATAATTAGCATTGTCATGGTAATAATGATCATAATTATAATGACACCTGATAATTATAATGTCTATTTTACACCATCTTGACATGAGAAGGACAGATCAGAAATACAAGATCTCTCTATTAAATTTATCCCAGATACAGTCATCTCATGTCAAGGTCAGCAGTTTTAGATCTAACCTAATTACTTCATCCTAGGACTAATTCGATGGCAGGTATACTCAACCATTAAAATACAGAATCAATTTTACTACCTGATAAATATGTGATCCTTCTTTGACAATAACTGATGAGTATTGGCTACATTCTGTGTGTTTTCTCTTTGTTTCGTTTGTTTATCCTTATGTGTGTGTTTTTTTTAACACATACACACACACCAACAATTCACCTATTTACAATACATACCACACTAGTGAACACATGTTTACAACATACACCAATCAACAGCTTTAATCCCCTACATAGATGACAATTATCCCGAGGGAAATCAGTCTGTTTTTTCTTCTCAAAAGTAAACAACTCTAAGCTCTGCCAACTACTGACCTATTACTCCCAATATTTCCAAGACATTGGAAACATTTTGTAGACAATCCTAATTTCATCACCTTGAATCTCTCCCTACATCAGCAATTATCAACACTATCATAGACCCACAATTATTGGAGAACTTCTCTACTGTGTCTCTTGCCACTGAGAGCTTCAACAAAAGCAATTTTGTTGACACTTGGCATCAACAAAGCTCTTGACCATATCTTCATCTGTTTGGTCTACTGGATTAGAAACTTCCTTTAAGAGCACACAATTGCCAGCAAATCTCTCTTAAGCCACAACACTTCAGTTATGATCCCATCAGTCTTTCCTTTGCACATTAATCATCTACTTACTGCCACTTCAAACAGGCAGATCTTAAGCAGATAATGCCATTCTTCACTCCTTTACTCAACTTTCCATGCAAAAACAAGCACCATACACAGGCCAACATAAATCCCTCACCTCCAACATATAGTTTCCACAAATAAAAACTGTGAGATCATTCTTCAATGGAGACATAACCATGTAACTCACAACAGAACATAAGCTATATATATATATATATCATCAATTACTATATACAGGGTGATCATAGAAAAGCAGAAAATTCATGAAATGCTGATAGTTAAACATTTAGTCAGTGCCTGAGTCAGATTTTCACTATTGAAAAGAACAATAGTTTGTCTCTGAAAGTCTGACAGCTGTTTCCTTCCACAGCCTTCTTCCATGATGTGGGGTTCACTCAGAAACAAATGAGATCAATGCTTGTTATGATTGTGTTCATTTCATAACAGAAACAATAAATCAGAAACCATCTATCATACAGTTTATTGATGATTTAACTAATACTCGTTAGTTCTGCCTTCAAATTTTCCACTTTTCTAGCAACCACCCTGTATATATCATCATCTTTTAACACACATCTTCCCTGTTGGCATGGGTTATATATTTTTTTTTTAATCAGCAGAAATTACAAAGTGATTCAAGAGTTTCATGTATGTCACAAGAGTTTCATGTATGTCACCTATTTATACGTGTATGTGTGTGAATGTTTAGTAGGTGTTGAATTCACAACTGTGAGATCATGGGTTCGATTCCAAGACAAGGCATTGCACTGTGTTCTTGAGCAAAGCGTTTCATTTCACGTTGCTCTGCAATCATTTCTGACATGTGACACCCAGTTGCACCTGTACAGGTAATATCAATTTGATGGAGGGAGTGAACTTATGTCTACACAAACATCTTATCACTATAAGCAAATCATCTGTGGAGTAGTTGTTTGGTAAGAAATTGTCGAACCCTCATACATCATCTAACAACAGGAGAGTCCATTATTATATACACATTGTTATCATTTAGCCCCAGGTTAGCCCTTCTCAAACACACCAATGATTATATACAATCCTATGAGGACCACCGGATTGTTTATTCAGACAGTACATCCACAACTACGTTATCTAATGTATACTTCCCTGTTTGAAAATAGAAAAGGTGTAAGTTAGGGGATTTGTCAGCTATTTCTTGCAGACTGAGCTACCATGTAACAACAGCCTCATCAGCTTGTATTTTTTTTCATTGCACAGGTAGTTTTTATGAAATTTATGATTATACAAAATTAGTGTTTTATGATGATAAATGTGGTATCCCCAAGTGCTCTAAGTATATTTTTGAAGTGCTTCTCTTCCTTCAATACATCTTTTAGTGTAAATAGGCATAGGGGTGGCTGTGTGGTAAGTAGTCTGCTTACAAACCACATGGTTCCAGGTTCAGTCCAACTGTGTGGCACCTTGGGCAAGTGTCTTCTACTATAGCCTCGGGCCAACCAAAGCTTTGTGAGTAGATTTGGTAGACGGAAATTCAAAGAAGCCCATCAATATATATGTATATATATATATGTGTGTGTGTGTAGATGTTTGTATGTCTGTGTTTGTCCCCCCAACATCACTTGACAACCGATGCTGGTGTGTTTACGTCCCCATAACTTAGCGGTTCGGCAAAAAAGACCGATAGAATATGTACTACGCTTACAAAGAATAATTCCTGGGGTTGATTTGCTCAACTAAAGGCAGTGCTCCAGCATGACCACAGTCAAATGATTGAAACAAGTAAAAGAGAGTATGAATATTGTATGAGATTCTTAGTATTTTATGCTTCTTGCACATATGTATGGTATGTTGTTGAGTGTGATGGTTGGTTGTGTTTGATGTTCTCTAGTATTACTGGTAGGACACATAATGAGGATGGATTTGGTAGGTAGTAATTTAGTCAGGTTGATTTTATAATTTTGAGCAGTTATCCAGCTGTTTCTGTGAAATTGTAATAGGATGTAACTGTGATGTTGTAAACAGATGAGACCATGTGTAAATTTTATGGAGCTATTAGAAATTATGTTATAAAAACACATATATACACACACACACACACACACAAAAAAAAAAGAAAGAGTGAGCAGATGAATCTTTGCAGTATTCTATTCAGCATGTTACAAATTTTAGATTTGGTGTTATGCACACCAAAGGGTTGGTGACCTGCAATGTAGTTTACCAGCTTACCATGTACTGTTCTTAAGGTGTTTGTATTTGCTTTACAAGTATGTAGCTTTAGTCGATACTAATGGTAGGTAGCTAGCTAGTTTCCTGTTTGTTTTTGTTGTTGGAGTTGTCATAGATTATTTTTGTGAAGTGTGTTATGTACCATGGTAGTATAAATCAAATTGGAGAAAGAATGTTTGCGTTGATTGATTTTTGCAAGTGTGCATATGAGGGTGGTTGATGGGGATCATGGAATTGCTATATTTCTGCCTGGTTGAGAATTTGGCAGTGTCGGTATGACTAGCTGGAGACAATGGTCATCATCATCATCTAACCATCCATTTTCTATGCTGGCATTGTTTAGATGGTCCAACAGGATCTAATAAATCAAAGGACCATGCCATACTCCAATATCTACCTTGGCATGGTTTCTGCACCTTCATCAGCATCACCATCATCGTTTAACGTCCGTTTTCCATGCTAGCATGGGTTGGACGGTTCGACCAAGGTCTGGGAAGCCAGAAGGCTGCACCAGGTTCCAGTCTGATCTGGCAGTGTTTCTATAGCTGGATACCCTTCTTAACGCTAACCACTCTGTGAGTGTAGTGGGTGCTTTTTACGTGCCACCGGCACAGGGATCACAACTACTATTTCCATTGATTTTTGATGTTGATGTACTTGACTCAATAGATCTCCTCAAGTACAGGGTTGAAACAGTGTTTCTTTACTTGCCACCTGCACAGGAGTCAGTCCAGTAGCACTGGCAACGGCCAGGTGCCAGTCATAGAATTTGGTTCAATTTTGATTTCACTTGCCCCAACAGGTCTTCGCAAGCAGAGTTTAGTGTCCAATGAAGGGAGGTTGACATGGGTGCCAGTCGTCGGATGTGGTTCGATTTTGAATTCAATTTCGATTTCACTTGCCTCAACAGGTCTTCACAAGCAGAGTTTTGTGTCCAAAGAAGGAAAGTTATACATAAGTGGGCTGGCTACATCCCTGGCAAAGGCCACAGGTTATGGACTCACTTGTCCTGCCGGGTCTTCTAATGTACAGCATATTTCCAAAGGTCTCGGTCATTAGTCATTGCCTCGGTGAGGCCTTATGTTCAAAGGTCGTGCTTCACCACCTCGTCCCAGGTTTTCCTGGGTCTACCTCTAGCGGTTCCCTCAACCGCTAGAGAGTGGCACTTTTTCACACACCTTTTTCATGCCCTTCTTAATGTCAACCATTTCACAAAATGTACTGGGTACCTTTTCAGAGCACCAGCACAAGTGACCAAAAGAAATAAATAAAATAAAATAAAATCCTTGACTGGTTGAGACTAGTTGCTGAGAGATTAATGCATGATTGAAGGGATAGAAATAGGTGTGTTGCTGAAGAGAAAATATATTGCTAATCTGCATTACATAAGGGTGAGTGGGAGTAATTGGAAGTGGAACAGAAAAGAAAGATAAAGATAATGGTGATAAGGTATTATAGCATACCCTCAAGGTAGAAAGTGAATAGAAAAGAGAGCGGGGACAGAAGATCAGGAAGTATAGGTGGGTAAAGTTTGCAAGAGTATGGGAGAAGAGTGACAGACATTTACTGAACAGGGTTAGGGCTGAATGTACTGAATAGTGAACAACGAAAATGCTTAACTATGGTGAACAGTGAACGAGAGAGACTGATGACCAAGGGTAAACAGTGAGTGAGGGGAGATAGTGGTGAATAGTGAATGATGGTGAATGGTAAACTAGAGTGAAAGGTGAACAACAGTTCATGGTGAACATGTGCTAATGGTGAACACGGATGAGTATAATTCTTTGATAATGTTACTTGTCTGTCTCAAGAATACAACATAATAGTGCAAGTAATAAACTTTAAGCCTGTGGCTATGGGGTCAATGATTGTCAAGTGTATTAACCTCACAGCTATTGTGCATTTCAAGTAACAAAACAATAACAAACAAACCAAAATATTAAACAAAACAAAAGAAACTGAACTACAAATGTAGAAGATAATGCACTCCATGTTGGCTACAGCTAGTAGCTCATCAGACATACCTTACGTCTCCTCTTCTAAACATTTTGATGTTACCACCCCAATTCACTTACCAAATCTCACTCTTGCCCTGAGGCTACAAAACATCGCCTCAATTTCAAGCCAATGAGGTGTAGCATCTAAGTTAGGGGTTGTAAATCCCTTACCCACAGTGAAATTTCACCTGCATTTAATTTTAAAATTGCCCACTAACAAAATCTCTATAAATTCATATGAAACAAAATAATTCAAGCCTTAAGACCAAAACAGTCATTTAATCCAAATTACATAATAATGAAATTATAAAATTAAAGAATGATTATTTTTCGTAGCACAGGTTTTATACACATGCAATTCTCTCCCACGACTAAAAAGTTTCTGTACACCAGCTCTAAATACTCCACTCAAATAACACCCACCTACCTTAAAAGAAGGTAAGATGCACTGGATAATTTAGTCCAAGACACACTGTGGTCACAGTTCAAATGCTTTTGATTATAAGTTTACAATGTCAAAAATATACTGGTGTTCCAACAGAGAGGAAAAGAACAAAACTTTCTACATTGCCACACTGTATTCCACATGATGATCTATCTTGTTTGAGTACACAATATGGTCCTCCACTAGACATGGACAAAGCATATCTAGAACAATGGACATGCTGATCACACATAGTCATTCAACAAAATATCCTGTATGTGATAGTAGTAGCCAAATACTACTACCAAATAGAAGCCAAATATCAGCTGGCAATAGTAGCCAAATCTCACTCAAATCTTAAAAAAAGAAGGGCATGTAGGATAATGTAGATCTAGATGCTCCCATCATCATTATCATCTTCCTTATTGCTTTTATGCCGGCTTTTCCAGGCTAGCATGGGTTTTTAGGTAGGGCTATAAGACCTGTTGCCCTTCTTGATGCAAAAACTTTTAGCTTCTACTTATAGCATGTAAATTCTAAATCCAGGATACACACTTTGCCTGAAAAAGAATAGATGGGATGGTCACAACTGGAACACCTTCAATCACAAGTTTATCCAATTAGGCAGACCTAATACTAAATACTATTAAGGAAAATCTGTTAAATGGGGACAGACTTGGAGCCAAACAAAAGTAATTATGTAATTATAATAACAAAATGTGAAAACAAGGTAAAATAGCAAATAAAGAAATTTTAATAATCCTTACCTTTCTTCGTTCATCTAACAGTGAGAATAAGGCATTCACTTCAACTAAGTGAATTTTCTGTAAAGACAAAATAGACAAGAGAAATATAAGGAAATGAAAATATACATTATGCTGGATGTCTGTATGTGTGTGTAAATGTGTTGTGCATTTGCACACACAGACCCTAAATACTTATACACACACAAACACATATACACAAAACTGCATCATGTGCTGTTCCAGTTTTTTGAATAATTATTTATTTCAGTTATTATTATCATTATTACGGTGGTGAGCTGGTAGACTCATTAGCACATCAGACAAAATGCTTAGCAGCACTTCTCCTTAAGTTCCAAGCTGAAATCTCACCACAGTCAACTTTGCCTGTCATCCCTTTAGAGTCAACAAAATAAAGTATCAGTCAAATACTGGGATTGCTGTTATCAACTAACCTGCCTTCTACTAAAATTAAAGGCCTTGTTCAAAACTTTGAAATTATTATTATTATTTTTAAGGCAATGAGTTGATAGGGTTGTTAGCACGTCAACTTTGCCTCCATCACCCCTGGGTGATGATCTGTCCAGCATAGAAGCGCCCCCCCACCAAGGAGCCTGCACTGCTGATATAGCTTTTAGGGTCGTTGAGGCACACCACAATAACAACTGGGCCTTGTAGTAGCATTCCATACTTAAGTTACTTTTAAACCAAAACCCAACATTCCAAGATGTAATAGTTTCCAATATTAGTTGAGGTTCATTAGCTGTTGCACTCAAAAGTTGTCAACTGATTTTGTAGGCTGAATGCAAAATGAGCCACAAACTTATCTTGAAGCACTGGATCAGACACTGGGGCACATAAGATAAACTAGCAACATCATGGGTACCCTACCATCTGCTACTTGCAGATGATTTCTACCTCCTATCTGCCTATAATTTGTAAGGACACACCAGTAGGTGAGCTCAATGCCTGCCTCAAAGCTTCATCTCAAGAAATTAGGTATGACTTTGTTAAGACGTATGTTACCCAAAACATACTTTTTGAGTTCATCCACTGATTATCGTTTATTATAGTTTTGGGCTAACCAATACCTTGTAAATGGATTTGGTGGATGGAAACTGAAAGAAGCTCTGTGTATGTGTGTGTGCATGTGAGTGTGTATGTGTGTATGTATATGTGAGTATATGTTTGTGTCTCCTTATCTTGACATAGCACGATAGTTGTGAATATCATATAAACAATGACATTTATTCCCAATAGTCTGCAATAAACATCTCTGACCATAAGGAAATATTACCATGCTTGGAAACGATAAGGGTTGGTAATAGAAGAGCATTCTACAATAGAAAATCTTCCTCAATAAACTCTGTCCAACCCATGATGCATGGAAAAGGGAACAGTAAAACAATGACGATGTATTTTCTTGCAAGATAGTTCATTATGCATAAATCTTTGAATTCTTTGGTAAAAATGCTCTGAACTAAATTTTTTTTTTTTTTTTTTTTTTTTGATGGCACTCTGTCAGTTACGATAAGGGTTCCAGTTGATCCAATCATAGAACAGCCTGCTCATGAAATTAACATGTAAGTGGCTGAGCACTCCACAGAGACACATACCCTTAACAGAACTCTCAGGGAGTTTCAGCATGATACAGAGTGTGACAAGGCTGGCCCTTTGAATTATAGATACTACTTTTTTTGCCAGCTGAGTGGACAGGAGCAACATGAAATAAAGTATCTTGCTCAAGGACACAATGCATCGCCAGGAATTGAACTCGTGACCTTACAATCATAAGCCAAATATCCTAACCACTAAGCCATGCACCTTCACTTACTGGTGAATTACTTCAGTTTAAAATTCCCAGAACTCTTCTGGAATTCCATCATATCAGTTAATCCTAATGTAAAGGCACTTCATTTTTCTTAGAAATCTATATACCACCAGACTTTGCAAATGGGACTTGCTTGATAGTGAAGAAAATGCTTCTGCCTATCAAAGAAGCATCAGTTTTCACAAATTGTGCTAAGAACAAGGGGGTTTTCATTCAAAAAATTCCTTTGTTATGGATGGATGAATATCATGAAATCACAAGGACAAAGTACCAAAGTCACTGGAATCAATTTGAAATCACGTTGCTTTCCCCTTCAGTAATTTTATGCTGCTTCTTTACTAGAGTAGAAAATTACATTTTTTTTTTTCTGTAACTCCTGACTGAAAAAAACTAAGAATACTGAATAATCCCAAGTATCACAGCAGATACTGGAAAATGTTACTGATTAGAAATGCAATTGATTCAAAGTAAATATGTAAGATAGAACGGTTTATTTAATAAAATAATGTTTTTCCCAGAAAATAAAACAGAAAAAAAAAAATTAGGAATAAAACATTATTTTTGGTTCTGTGTTTGTTTATATTTGCACATGTTTATAAAGCTCAACTTGAACGACCTTCTGAATTGCTTGCATGCAACAATTCTGAATGAATCAACATTTCCATACTAAATAAAGAATTTTCAGCACCTTTTTAAAGCAATCTATCCAAAACATAATAAATTCATTTGATTGTATTTATTTTAGGTATTAATAAACCCTGGCAAGGCCGGGTGCTGCAGCTAAGTACATGTATGCATACAAACACATACATACAGGAACACAAATGCACATGCATTGTTGCACACATACACAAACATTCACTTACAAAGCTAAGGCTTTGTAAACAGGTGGTATGGTGGTGGTGGTGGTGGGGTGAATTATTCCAGTTTTATTACTGGAACAGTCTCTCAAAAGCAGAAAGTGAAGCACAAAGTTGAACCTAGTGGAGGGGGGGAAAAAAATCAAACCTTGTAATGCACTTAATTCAGTGTCCTTAACATATTTTTATACATCTCTGTGCATTCATTTTCCAACAAAAGTTGTGAGTGATATAAAAACATGAAAGACTTAAAATAAAATGAAAAGAAAATTAGTCACTCTTTATTAAGGCTGAATCTAGATTAAATTTTGTATATTTGGGATAATTTAAACAACCAATAACCAAGGAAGAATATGGTGCATTAAACTCTCTTGATACCAATCTGTCCAGACCACCCCTCATTCTATGATACAAGTTCCTTCTTTAAAGTGATCTAAATTAAAATCTTTCATTAAAATTTCATGTTAATTTATACTCCAAACACCAGCTTAATAAGTTATTTTACTAAATTTTTCATTATTTTAAAAATTAATTGAAATAAACGCAGTGTATTTCAACAGAAATATGCTAACAAAAATAGCTAACACACTAATATAGTTTTCAAAGAAACTTGTAACATAGTAATTCCTCTCCTTAATCACCATACCCTCTTGAATATGTCACAAACTGCAGTTTTATATACTTCTTACAAAGTAAGCTAGTATTTTAATAAAAAAAAAAAAAAGTAATGTTACTAAAAGTTCAATCCTTTTAAATCTAAATTATATAAGATTACATAATGATAGAAATCTGAGACTAAGCAAAGAGAGGGAATACAACATCGAAAAACCGAAATTATGCCCTCTATGTAGCATTTGCCTGTAACGAAACATCATTCAAACCAATGTCACAAATTACAACAAAAAAAAAGAAAAAAGAAAAGAAACATCAAACTAA
Source organism: Octopus sinensis (assembly GCF_006345805.1). NCBI lineage: Eukaryota > Metazoa > Mollusca > Cephalopoda > Octopoda > Octopodidae > Octopus > Octopus sinensis. The sequence continues at coordinate 87,948,704 of NC_043001.1, read as the reverse complement.
CAAGCAGCTCACTTAAAACCCACCTTAACCAACAATTAAATTGTTTCCAATATTACTCCAAAATAAAAAGTACAATAACAACAAAGGTATTATTGTACTTTTCATAGGAAAACCTAGAGGTGTAATCTTTGTTTAGCAGAGAAATTCCACATGCTGTATCACTGAAGATACCAACCTGAAACTGAAAGTTTCAGGTAATATCCAACAACAGATTTTTTTTTTTTATATTGATAAATGAAAAACATTCTGATTAGTTACAGACATACAACCACAGTTGGTAGATGTGGAATACACTATTACTGCTTTCATTCACAAATGTTTGAAATCCACCAAGGGTTCCAGATATTTACATGAATATGCACCTGGGTCTTTGCTTGCAAGCTTCCATGCACAAACACATACACACTCAGCTTCCTTATATACGAACCTGCCTGGACCAAAGTAAAACTGAACTTGGATTTGTGGAGAATCAATGTAGCTCCTTAATTCATAAGCCACAAATACTTATGAAAATTCCACTGCATATTCTACAGAACTCTTGAATTATCTCTCTCCTATATTCCTAAACATTCTTCTTCTTCTTTCCCTCCCACCTTTCTTTATTAAAGTGCTATAAGTTTGTTACAAACCTCCTTTCCATCTTCACTGAACATTCTCCAATCTCTTGAATTTGTCTCTTATTTTCATTAACACTCTTGCACTTTCTCTCTTACATCTCTTTATAACACTATAAATCTAATACAAACTTATATTTTCCACTGCATATCTATGGTCTTTTGAATTACTTTTGTCTCCTACATTCGCCAACACTTTCACTTTCTCTTTTACAATGTTCTATTTTCTTAAACACTCTCATACTTTCTCTCTTACCACTTTTTAACAACATCCTTGGAAATAGTTTATCTTTTCTTAATACCCCACCATCTTTGCAAATGTTACACTTATTAAAATTTTTCAGCTACTAATATCTCACCATTTTACAGTATGAAAAATCAACAGATGAACACCAACAACTGCAAATCTGTACTGAGCTAAATTGAAGCTAACAAAATGCAAAAGATGCATTGAAATTGGCAAATCAAAGAACGTCATCACTTTCTTCAAGCATGGAACATGACTGATGGATTACTGCCAAACAACCTAATAATGGCACCCTAGAAAACTACAGTTTCCATAGGTCTATGGCACAAATTGAGTACTTACTAGTACTTGTGACGGCGTTCATCCAAGGTGGGTTGAACGGGCTTCTTCTCTGGTCCTGACGGCATCCCGAACTATGGTGGCCCACGCTCAACGGTCCTGAGCGAGGTCACTGGAGATAGTGAGCCATTCGCGGTTCCATTTGCGCAGACCAACCACCTGTGGACCTGAGAGTTCGGAGAGGGCCTCCTTTATCGTCATTGCCCAGGTCTTCAGCTGCCTGCCCGTGCGTTTGCACCAGTTGGGATGTGGAGGTGGGAGGAGGACATCGCAAATCAGCTCACCCTCTGGACGCCGTGCTGCATGACCAAACCACCTTAAGCACCGTTGTAGAAGCATTGAAGGGAGGGGCCGGAGATTCAGGTGATGACAAAGACTGGCTGTAGGAACCTGATCAATGCATCGGCAGCAAAGAATGCAGCGGAGACAGTCATTGTCGAACACCTATAGCCTTCGCTGATCGACTACACTCAAAGGCCATGTTTCACAACCATAGAGGAGGATAGTACGAATGACGGCCTGGTAGATTTGCTCTTTGGTCACCGAGGAGATCTCTCTTCTGTCCCACAGGCACCGCTGAAGGCACACAAATGCAAAATAAAAATTGAGTGAAAAAGACAGGAGTTCATATGCTCCTATGCACTTGACAAGCTACATCTTTACCTCCTACACAGCATTATGAAAGAAACAAACAAAGTGGTCAATAACGACCCCACATGTCATGAAACCCAGGAAGGTCAAACAGATGACATCAAAAAAAAAACCCACCACAAATGCTACCTGTCCTAAAAACAATACTGAAAGCAGCAATGGCTCTAATGATAGCAGTAAAAAAAAGAACTGTAGTGAACAAGAGATGGGGAAATGGGCGAGAAAAAGAGATGTCCTCAAGCTCAAAAATAAAGCAAAAACAAAAACACCAGTAAGTAAAACAAGCAAACAAAAGGACAGAAACTGACAGAGCCAGGATTGTCTGTAAATTCTATTTAAATGGCACCTGCTGGCATGAAGAAAAAGGAACAAATTGCAGCTTTGTCCATCCCAAGCTTTATCAGAACAATCAGGGTAACCTCCCAAAACAAATCCAGCAAGAACACAGAAGAGGGAAATCATTGAACATGGACCATCTGGCTAGTATTAAACCAACAGGGAAAAACAGGTCTCATAAGAATAAGAAAAGGAATTGACACATACCCTCAGCACCCCTCAAAAAGCAATATGCAGAGGTTGTATGAACTGCAGCTATCAAGCAGCAGGCTGTTTTGAACATGTCCCAGAAGATAGTGCAGCAACTGACATGAATGCAAAAGCCATGCATTTGAATACACAAGACTGCCACAGGTGATGGACCCAGGATGGCCAACACTAACACTAGTAACACCTACCCAGATATTGCATCCATATTCCTACTAAACATTGGAAGTCTACTACAACTCAGTAACAGAGGTAAAATTTTCCATCTGGAAGAGCTTGCTGCATGCAATCAAGCAATATGCATGGTACTTATAGAAACACAACTAACTTCTATATATGTACCAGGGTGGCATAAGAGAAAGAAGCCATGGAGAAGTTGCTGTATACATCTGCAAAGGTGTCACACCCCTTGTAGTGCTGTCCTACTCAAACTAAGTTTGTGACAACTTAATAATACATATAAAGCAAATTGATGTAGCTGTATGCACAACATATTGTCCACTAAATACTTCAAAATATGATGGTAAATTTGAGGATAGCCTCAGACACATAGAAGAGGTATTGACAGACCTGAACCAACACATTAATATACTTCTGGGTGACATCAACACCCCAAATGTTAAGTGGCCTGAAGGCCACACCCTTTCTGAGATGTCACTGCATGAAAAACAAGCATATAGAATCTTTACTTGAACTTTTTAATATGCTGTTCATGCAACAAATGATAATCCAGCCAACCAGGAGTAACAAGATCTTGGATCTCTGCTTCACAAATAATGTGAAACTTATCCATAATGTGAAGGCGATGCCAACAGCACTCTCAGATCACAACATTGCTGAATAATATATGGTCCTAGGCAAACTGCTGGCATCTACCCTATCAGAAAAACTCAAGCCATATCCAACTTCAATTTCAATAAAGCAAGATGGAAATCATTTCACAGAGATCCCTCTATTCAGATACTTCTCCAGAATTTCTTTGCAAGTGGTGAACTTCCAAAAAAGCTAAAAGAACGCATTATATGCTCTATCCTCAAAGGTGGGAGCAGAGCAGAAGCTAAGAGCTACAAGTCAATCCCTCTTCTTTACATGTGAGTAAAATCATGAAACGAATCATCAGAAAGAAACTGATAATGTTCCTAGAAGAAAATTAATTACTGAACAATACACAGCATGGTTTCTTGTCTAGTAAGAAGCTGCTCCATACAGCTCTTACAGTACTGTGACTGGGTTTCGAAACAGCTGCTTGACCATTCAGATGTCAATGTGATATATCTTGACTTTGCAAAGACCTTTGACAAGGTAGATCATGGCATAATATGTCACAAGCTGTGAGACCTTAGCATGACTGTAAACTAGGAGAGTGGCTGCATGACTTCTAAAAGACAAAAGTCAAGCAGTTGTAGTCAATTGTGCCCTCTCTGAGGAAATGCAAATTCTAAGTGGCATTCCCCAGGGAACCGTCTTGGGGCCATTACTGCTTATAACAGCTCACTTCAACACGCCCATAGTCACTCAAACAGCGACAGACTAAAAATTGCAATGCCAATGATACAAAATTACCACATGCAACAAAAAATCCAGACAGCGCTGCAAGTTTACAGCAGGACCTGAATGCAATATACAAGTGGGCAGATGTAAGTAACATGCAATTTGCACTACACACCTAAAAACAATGGGAGACGCTTTTGCAGTAAGAAAAAAAAAGGAGTTTGAAAATTTATGAAATTTTTCAACACCCCTCCCTCACTCAGTACTGATTATAGCAATTTTTATTTTTTTGCACTTCACACTTTAAAATGACAGGAGAAGCCTTGAAGGTTTAAAAAAGAAAAAAATTGGAAATCAGTGGTCACCATAACAATCCCCACTTCCTTTATTTTTAAACAGAAAATGAAATTCAATTTAAAAACAATAGTGAATTTTTTTTTAATTTCTTCATTAACAACTCCCCACCCCCATAAACCCAAAAATTTCAGCTACAGACAGTCTTAATCTGCAATTTGTTTCTGTTTATAATTTCAAAATAATTTTCAGACAGAAAGGTGTGCAATTTAAGGGAGATTTAGTTGTTGTTTCTAGTACATCCCAAAACCACAAAAAGTTTACCATGAGAAAAATCGATGTACTTTTTCACACTTGTATTCATATAGTATGTATTTGTGTGTGTGTGTATATATGTATGTATATATATATATATATATATATATATATATATCAGTAATCTAAGCCTGAATGTGACAATTTCTGTTAGAGGCCCATGGAACTAAGTTGCAAGTAGCCTAATCAAACCATTTTAGGTAAGACATACACACATATATACACACATAAATACAACATTTGTGATTCAGTTATTCAAAATAATTTCAGCAAAATGTTACAGTAGTTTAAGGTTTGATCATTTTTACCCAATCAGAAAACAGGGTCCATGTGTAATAAGCTGTCATTAAATGAAAGTAAACATTAAAAGTTTTAAACAAAATGAGAGCAACGTGTTTGAGATAATACATACAGAGAGAGAGTGATAAAGAGTGTGATAAATAATAGAGATAGATAGATTCATGGTAACAGTTAGAGAGTAGGAGAGCTGTCGATCTAAAAGTTGAGTTGTTTCTCATAGCAAATTACATTTTTTTTTACTACAATTTATGGATGACCTTTCCATTGGGATGCAAATTTCGAAAATCAAATTCGTTTTTGTTGAGGACACTGTTTCAGAGCCTTTTGGGACTAAGCACACATACCCTTGTATTTATATAGTATGTATGTATATAGAGTATGTACCATATGTATGTATGTGTGTATATATATATATATATATATATATAATATATATATATATATCAGTAATCTAAGCCTGAATGTGACAATTTCTGTTAGAGGCCCATGGAACTAAGTTGCAAGTAGCCTAATCAAACCATTTTAGGTAAGACATACACACATATATACACACATAAATACAACATTTGTGATTCAGTTATTCAAAATAATTTCAGCAAAATGTTACAGTAGTTTAAGGTTTGATCATTTTTACCCAATCAGAAAACAGGGTCCATGTGTAATAAGCTGTCATTAAATGAAAGTAAACATTAAAAGTTTTAAACAAAATGAGAGCAACGTGTTTGAGATAATACATACAGAGAGAGAGTGATAAAGAGTGTGATAAATAATAGAGATAGATAGATTCATGGTAACAGTTAGAGAGTAGGAGAGCTGTCGATCTAAAAGTTGAGTTGTTTCTCATAGCAAATTACATTTTTTTTTTACTACAATTTATGGATGACCTTTCCATTGGGATGCAAATTTCGAAAATCAAATTCGTTTTTGTTGAGGACACTGTTTCAGAGCCTTTTGGGACTAAGCACACATACCCTTGTATTTATATAGTATGTATGTATATAGAGTATGTACCATATGTATGTATGTGTGTGTATATATATATATATATATATATATATATATATATATCAGTAATCTAAACTTGAAAGTGACAATTTTTGTTAGAGGGCCATGGAACTAAGTCGCAAGGCACCTAATCAAACCATTTTAGGTAATGCATACACACATATATACACGCATACATACATTTAAATATATATTCTACAGAAAATAAAAGAATTCACAAATGCAGGAAGGCTGTGAAGACATCTTAGAAAATCGGGTAAATACCCTATATCCAAATTTCTAAGCTCTCTACACAACTTGCTTATGTTTGTGAATTCCTTTATTTTTCTGTAGAATATCAACACATGCTTTATAAGTTTGTTTACAAAATATATGTGTGTGTATACATATATATATATACGGGCACAGCATGACTGTGTGGTAAGAAGCTTGCTTCCTAACCACATGGTTCCAGGTTCAGTCCCACTGCGTGGAACCTTGTGCAAATGTCTTCTACTAGAGACTCGGGCCAACCAAAGCCTTGTGAGTGGATTTGGTAGATGGGAACTGAAAGAAGCCCATCGTATATGTGCGAGTGTGTGTACGCGTGTGTTTGCCCACACCACCATTGCTTGACAACCGATGTTAGTGTTTACATCCCCATAACTTAGCAGTTCAGCAAAAGAGACCGATAGAATAAGTACTAGGCTTACAAAGAATAAGTCCTGAGGTCGGTTTGCTCGACTAAAGGCGGTGCTCCAGCATGGCTGCAGTCAAATGACTGAAACAAATAATATATATATATATGTATATATATATTTGTTGAAATGGAAAGATGAATTATCTTGTTATGGATTATTCAAAAGATTAACCGATACCTGGGTAGCAAAAATCACAGCAGAAAAAAACGGTTGGAGATATGATCATATGGTGTTGCAACCGTGCGTTGGCGCGGATAATTGAAGTTTAATATAATTAGTGAATGGAAGAAATGGAGTTGAACGAAGATTGTACAGAATTCCATTTATTACATTCTACACATGTATCAAAGGCCACAATTTTCCAAATTCTCATTAAATAAGGATACCATATTGCAGCTTTCTCTTCAGGAAAAACCAGGAATTACGTTGTCAGAACAAAACAAAACAAAGGCGCAGCAAAGCAATTCGAACGAGGACGCTCCTTAAGAGCCCATGGGTAAAATCATTTTACCCATGGGCTCTTAAGGAGCGTCCTCGTTCGAATTGCTTTGCTGCGCCTTTGTTTTGTTTTGTTCTGACAACGTAATTCCTGGTTTTTCCTGAAGAGAAAGCTGCAATATGGTATCCTTATTTAATGAGAATTTGGAAAATTGTGGCCTTTGAAACATGTGTAGAATGTAATAAATGGAATTCTGTACAATCTTCGTTCAACTCCATTTCTTCCATTCACTAATTATATCTCTCTTTATATAAACGGCAGTTTGTCTGTGTGTGTTTCTGTGTGTCTGTTTGGTTGTACCCTCACTCTGACCACGGCTTTCAACCGATTCTGATGAAACTTGACACACACATAGCCCAATGTCATAATTCAAAACTAACGCAGCGAAAATTTTGAAAAGTTCCCCCAGTTCTGAAAAAAATCGATAAATTCGACATGGGGTCGAGAATCAGAAACACAAACCACAGACTGTCTAGGGGACGCAACTCCACCTTTTTAACTCTCAAAAAAATTTACCATAATTTTTTTCCCATTTTTTTGCTATATTTTGGCTATAACTATCTAAAAATGCTTTATAGTTATTTCCCTTACAAACCCGAGCGATACTGCTAGTATATATATATATATATATATATATATATATTATATATATATATACACACCCACATACAAACACATATACACATACAGACACACTTACATGTATATACCATCATCATCATTTCTAATGTTCAATCTTCCTTGTTTGCATGGGTCAGATAGAAATCGTTGAGGAAACATGAAAAGTGAACATTAAATGACGATGCAATTGTTACATTATAACAAGGATGTGCAAGGCAACTACTTACATGTTCCTGCTCTATATTCTTCAGTTCTTCTGTACAGTCGGTGTCTTTATACATCTGCCGCACCATTTCTTGCTGCCTACAATATCATCATCATCATCAAGACAATTAGAACCACGCAAAACAAATTACAAAGCAACAAAAAAAATGTGCTGTTCTCAATGTTTACCTTTTCTTAAAACCAACGCTAACAACAAAAAACACAACCATTACAATAATATTTTAACATCACATCCCAGCCTCATGTATATGAGCTACTATAAGAACACCTATGTGGTCAACTGAAATGCTAAAGTAGCAGTCAAAACTCTTTCAAATTACCCTTGTCTTTCAATAAATAGAACAGAAGAGATAATATATAATCATCATCATTTAAATTTTGTTTTTCATGCTGGAACTAATGTGGCAGAGGACTGAACCAAGTTCCAATGTTTGTTTTAGCATGGTCGCTTTGGCTTGGTTGGATAACCTTCCTAACCCTAACCACTTTGCAAATTGTACTGGGAGTGTTTTACATGGCACCAGCACTTGTGAGATTGCCAAGTATATATGTGTGTACATGATGTGTTTGTGTGTACACACACACATTAAAAAAAAATACATGTATACACATACATATACATAGGTGCGTGCATGCGTATGTGAGTATATATATATATATATATATACATATATACCCTGTACAGATATATATATATATATATATATTACATATGATTTAACTGAACACAAGGCATCCGTTTTCAAGTGTGTGTGTATGTATATATGTATATATATATATATATATATATATAATATATATATATATATATATATATATATATCATCATTTAACGTCCGTTCTCCATGCTAGCATGGGTTGGACGGTTCGACCGGGGATCTGGGAGGCCAGAAGGCTGCACCAGGCTCCAGTCTTATCTGGCAATGTTTCTACAGCTGGATGCCCTTCCTAACGCCAACCACTCCGTGAGTGTAGTGGGTGCTTTTTACGTGCCACCTGCACAGGTGCCAGGTGAGGCTGGCAACGGCCACGGTTGGATTGGTGTATTTTATGTGCCACTGGCTAGGAAGCCAGTCGAGGCGGTGCTGGCATCGGCCACGAGTCGGATAGTGCTTTTTACGTACCACCAGACCAGAGATCCTGGCCGGTTCAATTCGATTTCGATTTCACTTGCCCCAACATGTCTTCGCAAGCAAAGGGGGTTGGCATGGGTGCCTGTCGTACGGTCGGATTGGTGTATTTTACGTGCCACCGGCACGGAAGCCAGTGGAGGCGGCGCTGGCATCGGCCACGAGTCGGAATGTGCTTTTTACGTACCACCAGACCAGGGATCCTGGCTGCTTCAATTCGATTTCGATTTCACTTTCGCTTGCCCCAACATGTCTTCGCAAGCAAAGGGGGTTGGCATGGGTGCCTGTCGTCGGATGAGGTTCTATATCGACTTCGCTTGCCTCAACAGGTCTTTGTGTCCAAGGGAGGAAAGGCATTCATAGCCACACACACACACACACATAGAAACACACACAAATTTGTTCATTATATCTCCCCACCTCAAGCATTCTCCCCATCTCTCACTCACTCATAATTCTTGCAACTTCCATCCACCCACAGGCCCTGTTCACCTGTCCTCACTCCTGCTCACTGTCAATCTAGCCACTTCCACAAACTCTTCCACAATAAGAAAAGCCATCAAGTCCCTCTACAGCAAGAAACCTGTTCTGTCCTCTCATATTCTAACACCTCATCTCCTAACATAAAGTTGCCCCATTCTATACTGTAGCCCCACTTTGCAAGCTGCATGGCAACCTCACAAGTGCTGGTGCCATGGAAAAAAGCATCCAGTATACTCTGTAAGGTAGTCGGCACTAGCAAAGGCATTCAGCCATAGAAACCATGCATGCTAAAGCAGGTAGTGTAGCATGATGTAATCCTCAGACCCACTGGATCCTGTCAAACTGTCCTACCCATGTCATTGATGATCTTGGTGATATCTATATCTACATTTATATACACACATACACCCACCATTGATATACATATTCATATACAAACATGTATACATATACATGTTTACACAAATATATACACATGCACACATACATAGATAGGGATAGCTGTGTAAAGAAGTGCCAATCTCTGATTGAGGAGGGAACCTGTGGAAGGAGTGGACCCAGGAAGACATGGGTAAGGTGGTGAAATATGACCTTTGGTTGTTGAGCCTCATGGCAGCAACAATAGGTGACTGAGACTTCTAAAAGTTTGCTGTGCGTGAGAATACACAGAAATTCAGATAGGGTACCCTTGGCAGAGCAGTAAACCGATTCTGATGAATGTTGAAGTTGATACCATCTAATAGAATATATGTATGTGCATGTGTGTACATATACACATATATACCCCCCCACACACACACACTCTCTCTCTCTCTCTCTCTCTCTCTCATATATATATATATTTGATTGAATGAATATTCCAATCCTTTTAGTAAAATGCCACATGCTTCAGACAGCTCCACCATTCTTTGCTATACACTGCAGTCTCATGCTGTAACACGAGTCCCCTTCATGCAGTCCACCAAGAAAAGCAAGTCAATTCTGCATCCACCCAGCCCTTAAAGATGTGAACACAGGCTTTGGACCTAAATAACATGGTCAAAATATTGCAGTTTTTACCATCTGACAATCGCCACCAGATTCTGGTCTGCTTCCACCTCTCTTGAGATTTCACCATTCTTTTTATAGGCCATCCAGCTGCTCTGCTGAGCTCACATGTAGCATGTCATATTATACACTCTCAGTTACTTGATATTGGCCACTCTTAAGATCCTTGTTTCATATTCACGCAATACTACTGGCAAAGACCTCTTCTTACATTCTAATCTTTCTGCACCTTCCAGTGTCTGAATACAAACACTGAGGCAATGCCTGATAGTATAAGATAAGCACTTGGGAGGAAAGAAGCTTAAGAGCACAGCTAACTAATAACAATTCGTGGATAAAGAACAATACTAACCTTTTAGCATTCAGATTACTTTATTAAATGTAACATTTATTCACATTGTTTTGAATTAATCATGCATTATCTCTTAGCTACAAGATTTTGATGCGATGATTGTTTATTTTTAGAATTAGGTTGAAGGATAGGTGTGAGAGGTTGGATCCAATCAGTTAAAAATTACTGGATCTATTCAGCTTAAATCCTAATGGGTTAATGACCATATCATCAGCGTTATCATCATCATTTTAACGTCCACTTTTCTATGCTTGATAGAGTTTACCGAGGCAGATTTTCTATAGCCTGATGCCCTTACTGCCACCAACCCTTACTTGTTTCCAAGCAATGTAATATTACTCCATAGCCAGACATTTATTCAGAGAATACTGGAATTGAATGGCATTCATTTATGACAATCACATGATGTCAAGACAAGAACACACACACACAAATATAATATATAAACATATGACAGGCAGCTTTCATTTTCTATCTACTAATTCCCTTCACATGGCTTTGGTCAGCTCAGAGTTATAGGAGACACTTGACCAAGGTGTCACACACAAGAACTGAACCTGAAACCATGTGGTTGGGATGCACATGTCTTAACTACACAGCTATACCTGCGTCTGCTTAATAACCACCACCTCAACAATACAATATCAGCATCAGTCACAATAATAATACAACAGCTATAACAACAACATGAACAAAAAAGTGGTATTACTACATACAATACCTACAACAGTAAAAAAAAAAATCAATACAATAGCTGTAACAACAATACAACAACAAAAACAACATAATAACTACAACAACGGCAGCAGTAATAATACATCTTTTAACATCAACACAAACAATAACAATTAAGAAATTACAAAATGCCAAAAATAGACAAGTAGTTTGGTTTGCTTGTATAAATAGTAGCTAGCAATATGGATTGATTGGTTATATATAGACTGGATCAGGTACTGTGTTAGCATGTATGGCTGTAAACACAAGCTATTTATATACATCTATTTATATATCTCTCTGTATTGATCCATCTCCAAATATGTCTATTGATCTAGTCAGATTTTTATTCCTTTTCCACATGTCAGACTGTCTGTCTATCCATCTACCTACATATCCACACATCCATTCATAGCTATATCAATCTGCATGTCTCTTCTTTTACTTATCCATCTAGACATCTGTTAGTTTATGAATGTCTCAAACAAGACACCTGTGTCTACAACTCAATGCATCCTGATATCTGTCAGCTTATTAATCTAACCATCTAGACATCGGTATATCTATCGATATATCTAAATGGATGACAATCTATTCATTCTGACTTAGTATGTCTATCCATATCAATATCTATGTCAGTCAATAAACCCATCCAGATGTCAATGTGTCCATTAATCCAATTGTCCAGACATTACTGTGTCTATCAACCCAACCATCAATCCATCCATCCAAATGTCAGTACAGTGCTGATCCAACAATCCAGACATCCATGTGTCAATCAATCCAACTATCCAAATGTCAACAAGTCTCTTGACTCATCCAGCCAGATGTCAGCATGTCTACCAGTCCAGCTAGACACCTGTGTATCAGTCAATCCATCCAGATGTCAGTGTGTCTATTAATTTACCTACCCAAATATCTTTGTGAATTCATTCAGGTCTCTTGTGTCTGCTCATCGAGCCCTTTCTTTCTAACTGTCTCACTTGTTACTCATATTTGTCTGTCTGTATGTCTCATTTATACAGCCACCTCTGTTTATCTCTCTACATATACAGCCATCTGTCTGTCTCCCCAACTATACAGAATCCTGCCTGCCTTTCTCTCTACACATATAGCCATCTATCTGCCTGTCTCTTTAGATATACTATCATTTGTATGACTCTCTCTCTCTCACCATACAAACATCTGTTTCTACATCTGTTTGTTGGTCTACATCTGTTTGTTCCTCACACCCATACATCCTTCTGTCTGATTCTCTCTCTACCATTGTCTCTCTACCCATACAAATAACAGCCTGTCTCTTTATCCATAAAACATTAGTATGTCTGTTCTGTGTGCCCATGTAATGCCTGTAAGTCTCTACCTATACATATATATCTGTCTATGTGTCTCGACTCACAGATACCCCACTCTCTGTTTCTCTACCCATTCTTCTTTCTGTCTGTCTATCTAACATGCATACATATCTCTTTCTTTCTACCATATATAAATCTCCTTCCAAGTCATGCATACATACATCTCTCTCTCATCACACATACATCCCTCACTCACTCCTTCCCTACACATACATCTCTCTCTTTTTTCTACCCATACATAAATCTGTCACACACACTCACTCTCTCTCTTTCTCTCCCCATACATACATTTGACTACTCTCTCTTTCTCCTTCCATACACACATCTGTCTACTTCTCTCTCTCACTACCCATACATACATCTGTCTACTTCTCTCTTTCACTCTCTATCTCTCTCTACCCATACATACATCTGTCTACTTCTCTCTTTCTCTCTTTCTCTCTCTCTCTCTCTCTCTCTCTCTCTCTCTCTCTCTCTACCCATACATACATCTGTCTACTTCTCTCTCTCCAAATACATACATCTGTCTACTTCTCTCTCTCTTTCACTACTGATTCATACATCTGTCTATCTCTCTCTCTACCCATATACACTTGTCTATCTCTCTCTCTACCCATACATACACCTGTCTATCTCTCTCTCTCTCTCTATCCATACATATATGTCTACTTCTCTCTCTCTCTCTCTCTCCCATACAGCCATTTGTCTTTGTCTACTTGTACAGCCATCTGTCTCTCTTTCTTTCCATCTAACCATCTCAGTCAGTCTGTTGATTCACTCATAAAACTATCTCTATTACCAATATGTGGCGAAAAACTGAAAGGTAGCCTAACTATAGTTCAAGGAACAACTGGGTGTTTTTATGCAGTTCAGACTTATTTTGACCTGAGTGATTAAAGGGAATAAAGTTTGAGGAGGAAATGATCCTGTAGAAGGAGTAGGAAAAGGTTTAGTACAGCGTGTAGATGATGAGACCACCACAACATTCAGTCCTAGTTGTGACGTGATGGCTCCGGTGCAACTGAGGCACAAAAGCCATCACATCAAAACTAATGCCTGTAGAGCACAAGCTCACAGTAGGGCCTCTCATTTTGGGTAAGTTAAAGGACAAGGGCCAGACTAATACAGAGCACTTCTTCCTAGAAGTAAATATGGGTTGTGTACATCCAACATCCCTACCAATAAAACAGCAAAGTTACAGAAGCATCATTGGCAATTCAAAACCAACAAGACCTGGGAGGTAAAGGCATTTCTTCAAGGAAACGTATTTCCACAAGGGAAGTGGAAGAGGGAATACCATTAAAAATAGCAGATAGTAAGATACTGAGATAGAGCTGAAAAACAGAAAAGACAACCCAGAATTGGGAACAGTAGAGAAAAGTTGACAATGGCTTATACTTCATAAAAAGCAAAGGGCTTGAATAAGTGACTAAAGTAGGTGATGAGAGGAAAAGAGACGTGAGCTTCGTAATGAGAGAACAGTAGACATCAAGAAGACACTGTTGTAGTATGAATGAGACAGGAGATACAACTCAACTTGACAGTGGGTCAGCATTGAGAGTATTAAGTTATTGCATTCATTTTAATCCTCATCAGTATCACTGTAATCTTCATGAGCATTTTTCTATATATCCGAAAAAGCACCACCCAAACGTGGCTGATGCCAGCACTGCCTTGACTGGCTTCTGTGCCGGTGGCACATAAAAAGCACCAACCGATCGTAGCCATTTGCCAGTCACCCCTGACACCTGTGCTGGTGGCACGTAAAAAGCACCCATTACACTCACGGAGTGGTTGGAGTTAGGAAGAGCATCCAGCTGTAGAAACACTGCCAGATCACACTGGAGCTTGGTGCAGCCTCCTGGCTTCCCAGACCCCGGTTGAACCGTCCAACCTGTGCAAGCATGGAAAACGGATGTTAAACGATGTTGATGATGATGAATTATGGACAGAATAGTTCTACAAAACCATATTACTGCCTCAGAAACTACATTGTGTGGTGTGTATATGTGTATATATATATATATATATATATATATATACACCAACTGGTAAATAAGATAATACAGGGTATGTGTGCATCTCAGCCTTTTATCATCCCATCCCATTTGCAAGGCTTATTACAGTAGGAACAGTTGACCAACCTTTGCATACCTCCAACTACCCACTCCAACCAAAGATTTACTTGGGATGCCCAAACTGTTGCATATACTACCTGATCTATTCTTATTTCTTTATTGCCCACAAGGGACTAAATATAGAGGGGACAAACAAGGACAGACAAAGGGATTAAGTCGATTACATCAAACCCAGTGCGTAACTGGTACTTAATTTATCAACCCCGAAAGGATGAAAGGCAAAGTCGACCTCGGCGGAATTTGAACTCAGAACGTAAAGACAGACGAAATACCTATTTCTTTACTACCCACAAGGGGCTAAACACAGAGGGGACAAACAAGGACAGTCACACAGATTAAGTTGATTACATCAACCCCAGTGCATAACTGGTACTTATTTAATCGACCCCGAAAGGATGAAAGGCAAAGTCGACCTCGGTGGAATTTGAACTCACAATGTAACGGCAGACGAAATACTGCTACGCATTTTGCCCGTGCTAACATTTCTGCCAGCTCACTTCCTTTCTATTCTGACAACCAACCTTCAGTCATTCTGATTAGTTCTTCCCTAGTCTCCTTGGTATTAGTCTCCTTTACTATACAAATACACCTCACCACTAATTCACAATATTCTTCAATCAGCATACGTTACTCATTCACATATATGATGATACCAATATTTCTATCTCACTGACACACATCAAACAATACCTTGTGGAGGCACATGGCCTAGTGGTTAGAGCAGTGGACTCACAGTTAAGGGATCGCGGGTTTGAATCTCAGACTGGGTGATGTGTGTTTATGAGTGAAACATCTAAGCTCCACGCGGCTCCGACAGAAGGCAATGGCGAACTTCTGCTGACTCTTTCGCCACAACTTTCTATCACTCTTTCCTCCTGCATCTAGCAGCTCACCTGCGACGGACTGGCATCCTGTCCTGGTGGGGAACATATACGCCAAGGAAACCGGAAAAAAGGCCCTTATGGGCCAGGCATGACTCGAGAAGGAACAAAACAATACCTTTAAGGTGACACTGTTAGGACAATATCTTAAGATGAAAATAAATTAACTTTGCTACAGACAATGAAATGAAACTTAAATTTCATGTTTTCTGAGATTCACTATTAACTTATGTACATCCTACCCTTTGACTCAAAGGCCCTTGTAATGAAATATACAAACATACATTTGAATGAACTGACAAGGAAGCTCCACATGATTGCTCAACCTGCAACAAACAACAGCCAAATCTCACTCAAATCTCACTATGCCAGAAAAAAAAAGACAGGATTATCACATCTAAAATGGCAGTTGAATAGTGAAAACTTAACAGCTAAACACGAAATATGAAAAAATACTGATATCATCATTTAATGTCTGCTTTCCATGCTAGCATGTGTTGGATGATTTGACTGAGGACTGGCAAACCAGATGGCTGCCAATCTGATCTAGCAGAGATACAAATAGATATGATACAAAATATAAAAAATATGGATATGATGACTATGAACAAAAAAAAAAAGAAGTGAATATCAGAGAAATAGAAATTCCTTTCTACAAAACTAATTTAAAAACAGACAAACCAAATAAATTAATCAATGTTCATTTAAACAGACTTCGAATTATAACAAAGTACCATCAAAGTTGTAATCATCACTTTTCAAACTCCACTTTTCTATGTTTGCTTGGGTCAAATGGAATTTGTTGATGCAGTTATTCTACAGTCAGATGTTCTTCGTGTTTCCAGGACTTCTCTGTTTCCAGGTAAGGTAATATTTTCCCTTGTCCCAACAGTTTTACAGAAGTTTGGAAATAAGGGATGTCACTTATATGACAGCAACACTCATTTACAACTATCACATGGTGTCAGACAAACACACACACATACATATATAGATATATATCATCATCAAGACTTAACGTCCACTTTCAATGCTAGCATGGGTTGGACGATTTGACTGAGGACTGGCGAACCAGATGGCTACACCAGACTCCAATCTGATCTGACAGAGTTTCTACAGCTGGATGCCCTTCCTAACCCCAACCACTCCGAGAGTGTGGCGGGTGCTTTTACATGCCACTGGCATGAGGCTAGTCAGGCAGTACTGGCAACGACCACGCTCGGAAGGTGCTCTTAGTGCTCCACTAGCACAGATGCCAGTCATCAAATTTGATTTCGATTTCACTTGCCTCAACAGGTCTTTGCAAGCAGAGTCTAGTGTCCAATGAAAGAAAGGTATGCATAAGTGGGCTGGTTACATCCCTGGCATAGGCCAAAGGTTATGGTCTCACTTGGCTTGCCGGGTCTTCTCAAGCACAACATATTTCCAAAGGTTTCGGTCACTAGTCATTGCTTCAGTGAGGCCTAACATTCGAAGATCATGCTTCACCATCTCATCCCAGGTCTTCCTGGGTCTACCTCTTCCACAAGTTCCCTCAACCGCTAGGGTGTGGCACTTTTTCACACAGCTATCCTCTTCCATTCTCGCCATATATTAAATATATTTTAAAATATATGGGCTGTTTACAGAGTGCTCATTGAGAGCCAAGGCAGAAAAATATGGTGTAGAGAAAATTGAAAATGCAAAGTTAAGGCAGTTTAACAGATTTCTGAACACATAAATGAAATCATTCAATCAAAGTAGTTAAAGCATATACATTTATACACATTAGCATAAATTATGCATATACAGGCACAAAGATTCTCCAAGGGAATAAAGAATATAAAACTTAACATACAGAAAGATATAGAAGATATATAAAAATATATAAAATACATATAAAATTACATATAAATAAAAATTACATGTAAGGAGTTAAGCATGATAAATATGGGAGGTGCAAGTCGAATGAGAGGTTGAGGAATAAAAACATCAATTTTAAATAGCAAACTGCCTAAATCATCTAAAAATCACTTATACATATCTTTATATATAAAAGTGAAGTTGTGTGTCTGTCTCCTACGATTTAGATTCCTAACAACTCCCACATTTTGCAGTGCAGTGTAACCAAAAGTGGGTATCTTATAGTTGGGATTCATATCGAGCCCTTCTGAGTATTAGCGCGCGTCTACGATGAGTCTACGATTAAAAAAAAAATTTACCATCATTTTTTTTCCATTTTAATGCATTTTTTCGCTATTATATAAGGGAAGTAACTCTCTAAAAATGTCTACGATGAGTCAACGATTTAAAAAAAAATTTACCATAATTTTTTTTCCATTTTTAATGCATTTTGCTATTTTTTGGCTATAACTCTCTAAAAATGCTTATATAGTTATTTCCCTTACAAACCCGAGCAACGCCGGGCGATACTGCTAGTAGATTATAAAATGAAAATTACAAAATAAAAGATAAAATTCTAAAACAAGTGAGGGCTAAATTTCAAGGTTAAAAATACAGAAATAAAAAGGGTCCAAAATTGGAGGATGTTTCAGGGGTACATTACAGGTCATGGTTAAAAATTAAATAATACATATATACAATGTTCTCTTCATCAGGATGATGTCCTCTTTGGAAAATTACATCGTACTAATCATCTAGCAGAGTCAAAAAAATTCCTAATAAAAAGATTTACACCTCGTATGCAAATGGCCACATGCTTGCTTAAATATATATACATCATCTACTTCAATTGAATGATTTCATTTATGCATTCGGGAATCTGTTTGACTGCCTTAACTTTGCGTTTTCAATTTTCTCTATATTTTATATATATATATTTCGGTGCGAATGGTTTTGTTATACAGCGCCATATTTTACAATCCTGTAAATAATAATAATGGTATATTTTATATAAGCTTAAAGCTTATGGTGATCACTGTGCAATGACTAAGGAAAATAGTCTAATATATGCCCCGTTATTAGACTATTTTCCTTAGTCTAATAGTCCTTAGGCATAGGTGGCTGTGTGGTAAGTAGCTTGCTTACCAACCTCATGGTTCCGGGTTCAGTCCCATTGCATGGGACCTTGGGCAAGTGTCTTCTACTATAGCCTTGGGCCGACCAAAGCCTTGTGAGTGGATTTGGTAGACGGAAACTGAAAGAAGCCTGTCATATGTATATATATATATGTGTGTGTGTGTGTGTTTGTGTGTCTGTGTTTGTCCCCCAACACCACTTGACAACAGATGCTGGTGTGTTTATGTCCCTGTAACTTAGCAGTTCAGCAAAAGAGACCGATAGAATAAGTACTAGGCTCACAAAGAATAAGTCCTGGGGTCGATTTGCTCGACTAAAGGTGGTGCTCCAGCATGGCCACAGTCAAATGATTGAAACAAGTAAAAGAGTAAAAGAGTCATTGCATGGTGGTCACCATAAGCTTTAAGCCTACATTAAAAAAAATACCATTATTATTATTTACAGGATTGTAAAATACATCGCCGTATAACAAAACCATTCACACTGAAAGCTTATATAGAAAGTTTGTTTACATAAAACAAATACAAACTAATATAGTTCTTAAATTTGACAGAAAGAGGAAGGCTAATTCGCTGGTGTAAAGGCAACACAGTTGCATTAACAAAGGGATGTGGGTTCGAGTCCCACACGGATAGAAAAGCATTTTCTCTGTCAAGAGTTTATATGCCCCATTATTAGACTATTTTCCTTAGTCATTGCATGGTGATCGCCATAAGCTTTAAGCTTATATAAAAAATACCATATATATATATATATATATATATATATATATAAAGGGCTTCTTTCAGTTACCATCTTCCACATCTTTACAAAGTTTTGGCCAGATCAAAGCTATCACAAAAGATATTTGCTCAAGGTACCATACTGTGGGACTGAACCTGAAACTATGTGGTTGGACAGCAAATTTCTTAACCACAGAACCATGCCTGGATGATGTGGTTTCTTCCTGATAAAGTTTATAGCTCCAACAACAAACTTGCCTAAACTACAACAGCATAAAAAAGGACAACCAGCATACATAAACCCAGACTGTGAATAAACATGTCCAGCAACAACCGAAATAGCCATTGCATAACACATAACCAGAATCCAAGACGGTTAAACATACTATTCATAGGCTTTCCTGCTATAGACAACAAATGAAGGTTCTGCAATTTCTTATTTCTTTATTGCCCACAAGGGGCTAAATATAGAGGGGACAAACAAGGACAAACAAAGGGATTAAGTCGATTACATCAACCCTAGTGCATAACTGGTACTTAATTTATCAACCCCGAAAGGATGAAAGGCAAAGTCGACCTTGGCGGAATTTGAACTCAGAACATAACGGCAGACGAAATACCTATTTCTTAACTACCCACAAGGGGCTAAACACAGAGAGGACAAACAAATCAAGTCGATTACATCGACCCCAGTGTGTAAATGGTACTTTATTTATCGACCCCGAAAAGATGAAAGGCAAACTCAACCTCGGCGGAATTTGAACTCAGAACATAACGGCAGACAAAATACTGTTAAGCATTTCGCCTGGTATGCCAACATTTCTGCCAGTTCGTCGGTTCTGCAATTTCTTGCTGAACAGCCTGCCCATTAGCTCACTTCCGCCATCAAATTGACATTTCCTGTAATGGTGTGCTACACATCAGGTGTGATTACAGATGAAGTGATTTTGCTCAAGAACATAATGCATCATACGGTCTGGGAAACGAAACCATGAACTTGCGCTCCTGAGTACAACATCCAAACCACTAGGCCACACACCCTCACTACTGTAATACATCACCTTGTAATACACTCGTCTAACATCAACCTTATGAAGTAGTCAAGCTAAAAACTACTACAACCACATAGTAAACAGTCTACTAATTCTCCTCTGTACACTTACAGACCATCATAACACATTCACAGATGAATGAAGGAAATCACTTAATCAAACATAAAAAAAAGCTTCCAGCAAGAGACAGGACCTAATTTTGAAAACTGCTTTAAGCCCCAATCACCAACCAACACTACAGCAAAATCATTTTTAAAAATACATTTCATCAAGAACAGCAATGAAAATACAACTGAAATTACACAATGAAAATAACCCAATTAGGGGCAGGCATGGCTGTGTGGTTGAGAAGTTTGCTTCCCAACCCCATGGTTTCAGGTTCAGTCCCACTGCATGGCATCTTGGGCAAAGTGCTTTCCACTACACCTGCCAGGCTAACCAAGGTCTTGTGAATGAATCTGAGAGTTATGGACGGAAACTGAAAGAAGCCTGTTGTGTGTATGAGTGGTGGATGAATGTATGTGTGTTTATATCTCTGTCTTGACATGGCTTGATAGTTGCAAATGCATGTCACTGTGTGACAGTGTTCTTTGTTACCAATCTTTCATGAAAACATCTGGCCATGGCAAAATATTACTCTGCTTAGAGACAGGTGAGGGTTGGGATAGTGACAGGAAAGGGCATCTGGCCATAGATAATTTAGCTCAATGAATCCCAATTGGCCCATGCAAGCATGGAAACGTGGACGTTAAAATGGTGGTGATGATGAATTAAAACTGGAGACAACCTCAAACACAATACATTTATACTATACAATATGCAACAGAAATATAATAAAGCAGTGGGAAACTAAAAAAGGAAAGCACCACCACCACCACCCCCGCAAAAAATTTTTTATATCCTAAAAGCTCAAAATTGTTTGTATCCAAGGTAAACCACAAAACAAGCAGTGAATACCTTCTTTTTCCACATATTAAATGTGAATAGCCTTGCAGATCACTCTGTAGGAACCTGCTCTGCTCACCTCTCTCATAATAATGAAAGGTAAAGTCGACCTCAGCAGAATTTGAACTCAGAACATAGTGACAGACGAAATATCATTAAGCATTTCTCTTGGCATGCTACTGATTCTACCAGCCTGCCACCTTATAGCAACTCTAATAATGAACATAACACATTAACACAATAACAACTTCAAATAACTTACCATAGGCACAGGAGTGGCTGTGTGGTAAGAAGCTTGCTCCCAGCCATATGGTTCTGGGTTCAGTCCCACTGCATGGCACCTTGGGCAAGTGTCTTCTACAATAGCCTTCAGCTGACCAAAGCTTTGTGAGTGGATTTGATAGACAGAAACCAAAAGAAGCCTGTCGTGTGTGTGTGTGTGTAGTTGTGTGTTTGTGTCTGTGTTTGTCCCTCTACTAACATTTGTATCCGATGTTGTAGTGTTTACATCCCTGTTACATAACAGTTCAGCAAAAAAGACCAACAGAATAAATACTAGGCATACAAAGAATAAGTCCTGGGATCGGTTTGTTTGACTAAAGGCAGTGCTCCAGCATGGCTGCAGTCAAAATGACTGAAACAAGTAAAAGAGTAATACTCCAACTCCAAAAGCAAGCATGTTCTCATTACTCATTCATACTCTCTTCTAAATTCCACTCACCCACCTACACTCCTGGTCCCTCTGTCCCACTCATTTCTACCTACCCTGAACCTTGAGGATCCACTCAGACTCCTCATCACTGCTATTTTTATCTCTTTCCAGCTCCGCCTGATCACTCTCACCCTTTCTTTAAAACACAAACAGTCATGGAGCTCTCCTATAGCAAGAAACATGCTGAGCTCTGTCCCCTTCTCTCATACTTTTATCTCTCACCTCCTAGCAAAAAGCTGCCCCCTCAGGGTTCATAGGCTTGCAAACTGCATGGTGATCTCACTGCATATTAGAGGGTATAAGATGGCTCTCACAACCAAAAAGAACTGTTAAAATAGAGCTGGCCAACCTACACAACATAAGCATACCATCAGCATACCACAGGAATTATCAATGACACCAAACAGGAGAGTAAAAAATGTGCAAATAAACTTAGAGCCCTTACAAGTACCACAGATGGCCAACACACAAAAAATACATATAACTTCAAACAAATGGTACATTAGATCCATTGCTGATTATGCCAGCTATGTCTGTGTCTCAAACCATACATACATACATAAACAAATCACAACAATACAGAAATGCAGAACATGCATCCCAATTACAAGATGGATTCTTCAAGCTGAGCAATCATAAGACAAATTCTTTAACCCTTTTGTTACCATATTTCTGTTGAGACGCTCTATGTTTCTTTCAATTAATTTTGAATATAACAAAGAGTTATCATCAAGTTAGTGTTAGGAGTATAAACTGTGACTAAGGTTTGGTAGAAGATTTTAATTCAGAACTTTTGAAAACAAGACATTTGTACGACAGAGCCAGAGGCGGTTTCAGGCAGGTTGGTATCAAAAGGGTTAAGCCAAGTTAAACAGAAGATGTAGGGATAGACCAAGAACAAGATGACTGGATAATATCTGTAGTCTTGGTGGGTCATGCTTGGACAAATTCAGCAGTAAACTCTTATGACAGTTGCTTCTAATAGGATCCATGGAAGGAAATACCTAAGGACTCTAGCCCCACAACACTCTCAGGAACAGAGGGCAGAGAAGGTGGATGGATGGATAGAGGCAAGCATCACAATGTTACATGGATCATCTAGTCAAAATAAAAGATTACCTTATCATGTGAGGAGTACATGTAGTTGGCAAAGCAAGCTCTGACCATCCCTATTCCTACCACTATATGTACAATCACACCCAAACACGCAGTATCCCTCACTAAATCCACAGTAAAAGCCACTCTCAAAACCAATATCCATCCCACTCAGTCCAGATACTTCTACAGCACCACCCACATAATACCTCAACCTCTACACAGTTCAACAAACGTTATGATGAGATATACATCACCAGCGATAGTTTACATACCTCTTTACATAACTAAGAACTTGTAGGCATACAAAACTAGCGTGATTTTAGGAATAAAAGCAACTCATGAAAACATTTCCAACTACATAACAGAATGCACAGGATAACCGTCCATTCTACAACAGCAGCACAAATCTGGTAAAATAGATCTCTGGTTTATAACTAGTCATTTGTCTGATCTGTAGTTTCAAAACAACAACAAACATGTTGGATTACATGCCATTCTTTATAAAAGTTATTTCTCCTTTCATGTTAACAACCACCATCACTACCACATTAACTGCACCAACACAATAGCAACAACTACACTATATCACAACAATAACAAAACTATATAAGCCAATACAGAAGCTACAATGAGACCACTCAACCTACTGGAAAGAGCAACCAAAATTCCTTCAAATTACATTCTACAAAACTAAAAAAAAATTAATTATTTTAGATGGACATGTGCCTGAACATAAAGAAGAGATGACCATGACAGAAACACCTTGTAGATTTTCTAGATCAGGGCTGACCTGGAGTTGAACAGCAACAAAACTACACCATCACAATAACCTCAACACCATGATAACTACACCAGTTTCAAAACAAAAACAATCCAGAATACTACTACTACTACAACAACCACCTGTAGCAAAAGACCTACCTTTGAAGCTCTTCAGAGATCAGTCTGTTGAGGTAGGTTTGAAGTGCTATTTCCTGTTGGATGCGTTTCTCTTCTATGACATTCCACCGTTTCTTTTTGGCACTTCGGAGAGCACTTGCAATGTCATCTCCAAAGTTCATTCTCTGTTCCTTGGCAAGGTCGTAAGCTGAAACAAAGACAATAGCAAGAACAATATTAATTACTTTACAGCCAACACAGGCCATCAGATAAATATTGTACAGCAGTAGGGGGAGAAATTCAGGACCTGTTCTCTCTCTCACACACACACACACACCTCATTAATACACACTCAGATACTTCCTACTCATACAGTGACATTAAAAGATAGTTCCTCTCAAAGACTCCAAGGGCTGCTACATCTTGGTCACTTGAACAACTAGATACGCCAGCCAAATCTTCATCACATCGCATCACATCTTCTCTTGGAAAATGGACAGACACTGGATAATGTATTCCTAAATACTCTTAAGAAGGCAGCACAGTCTTGGCTAGAATACCTTTCATCATTGGTCAGCTCAATCAGAGCTGACCAGAAGATAAACAACACATACATAGAGAACAGTTATAAGAACATAAGTACAAACCAAGACACTCAAACACAGACATGCAACAAACAGTCAGTCACTAACACCCAATACATGTAATTAGTTTATTTGCACACTGTGTTGGATTCATCATCATCATTGTTTAATGCACTCTTGTCCATCCTTGTATGAGTCGGAAGGAATTTATTGAGGCAGATTTTTTACAGCGATGCCCTTCCTGTTGCCAACTTCACCCAGTTCCAAACAAGGTAATATTTCCCCATGACCAGACATATTTTGGAGGGGGAAAAACTGGAAATGAAGAACACCACTTATATAACAGTGATGCTTGTTTACAATCATCACATACTGACAAATAAGGGTATACACACACACATTATGGAATGAGATGTTTGCTTCCCAACCACATAGTTCTGAGCTTGATCCCACTGTGTGGCACCTTGGGCAAGTAGCATCTTCTATTATAGTTTTGGGTCAACCACACTTTTGTGAGTGTATTTGGTAGAAAGAAACCCATCATCATCATCATCGTTTAATGTCTGTTTTCCATGCTAGCATGAGTTGGACGGTTCGACCAGGGTCTGGGAAGCCAGGAGGCTGCACCAGGCACCAGTCTGATCTGGCAGTATTTCTACAGCTGGATGCCCTTCCTAATGCCAACCACTCTGTGAGTGTAGTGGATGCTTTTTACGTGCCACCGGCACAGGGGCCAGAGGAGACTGGCAAACGGCCACAATCGGTTGGTGCTTTTACGTGTCACCGACACGGACGCCAATCAGGCGGCGCTAGCATCTGCCACATTCGGACAGTGCTTTTCTTTTAACATGTCACCAGCACGGGTGTCTTAACTACTATTTCCATTCAATTTTCATTTGATGTTTGTGTTAACATACTTGACTCAATAGGTCTTTCAATCAGAGGTTATTTTAGCTTCATGAAGGGATGGTGTCATCCAAGGAAATACTGGTTCAACGCCTAATATTTTGGGGAAAAATTAATATCCATAAAATAATAGGTTTATATGTAAACCATAGTTTATAATCAGGCAAATGAAGAATAAGAAAATGGAGATATTGAAGTTAATAAGAGTTTATTATCAGCAACAAATCCATCATTCTCCCTTAAAGCTGTTTCGATTAAGGGCAGAGCTGAGCATAATTTCTTCAGAGGAAGAAAAAAATATACCCTTAGATATTTTGTGTGTTTATTTGTAGACTCATCACAGCAGACTCAAAAGGCTGCTACATCTAGTTGTTCAAGTGACAGAGATGTAGCAGCCTTTGGAGTCTTTGAGAGGAACTGAACTTGGATCAACAGTTTTGGGGGGAGAAAGTGAAAGTATATAAGACAGTGACAGGGTGCATGGGAAAGCACATGACAGAGTATATGAGTGTGAGAGAGTACATAGAAAGTAGATAACAAAGCATAGAAAAGGAAAAGGATTGGTGACAATACATCATAACGGATGAGAGAGCACGAGAGAACGTGAATGTGTGCGTGCGTATGTGTATGTAGACGCTGTGATAGAGTCGACGACGTAATGCAAGGGAGGTAATTCCCGCATGATTGGGCGGTGGAGAGGTTTTTTTTTTTTTAATTTTCGTCAAAAACAAATAGTAATCTTTTATGTTTTACTCGTTTCCCTCATTAAACTGTGACCATGCTGGAGCACTGCCTTGAAGAATATTTTGTCGATTGAATCGACCCCAGTACTTGTGTTTTTTTTCTTTTAAGCCTGGTACTTATTGTATTGGTCACTTTAGCCGAACCATTAAGTTACAGGGACGTAAACACACACACACACACACACATATATATATATACGACAGGTTTCTTTCAGTTTCCGTCTACCAAATCTACTCACAAGGCTTTGGTCGGCCTGAGGCAATAGTTGAAGACACTTGTCCAAAGTGCCACACAGTGGGACTGAACTCAGAACCATGTGGTTGGGAAGCAAATTTCTTATCACACAGCCACAGGGTAATTAAAAAAAAATTGGAAATCACCCTCTTAGAAATATCTATTCACATCCCTCACACAAACAAAATCATTAACTCAGTCTCCAAACAGGTTTACCCTTAGCTACACTGCAGCAGTACAGATGAGAACATTGCCTACAGAGTCTGGAGAAAAGTAAACTTCCAGAACACTACCACCTCAGTAAATTTTACCTGCAACTAGTGCTCCTGCAAAAGATGCCTTTGAACATCATACAACCCTACAAGCTGTCCTTTCCCTCATGGTCCTTTACCATCATAAGGATCTCTACCAAGGTTGCCAAGTTGCTTTACAACTCTTCAACCATGATGGCCCAGTAAGCTTTAAAAACCCATATAGAAAGCTTTCATATTTTCTGCTTGTTCGCATCCAACTCTAGTTTGTACATAATCCTATTTCTTTACTATCCACAAGGGGCTAAACACAGAAGGGACAAAAAAGGACAGACAAACGGATTAAGTCGATTATATCGACCCCAGTGCGTAACTGGTACTTATTTAATCGACCCTGAAAGGATGCACAAGCATGAGCAAACCTTCCCTTCACTAGTTTCACCACCATGTATGCATATACATCAAGTTTTAAAAAAAACACATCTGGTCACATTCAAACCAAAAAGGCAACCAGCTCTGGCAATATGCCTTCAGTTACCCTCAAGAAATATGCTCAAAGGCTTACCCAGGCTGACCTGGGGCTAAACAACAACACATACATACATAGTAGTTACAGGCACTAAATAAATAGTAACCAGAGTACACAGACACACAGAAAACAGTATAAGACACTCATATTCACACAAATATATTTCTTTACTACCCACAAGGGGCTAAACACAGAGGGGACAAACAAGGACAGACAAATGGATTAAGTCAATTACATCGACCCCAGTGTGTAACTGGTACTTAATTTATTGACCCCGAAAGGATGTAAGCCAAAGTCGACCTCGGCAGAATTTGAACCCAGAACATAACGGCAGACGAAATACGGTTACGCATTTCACCCAGCATGCTAATATTAATATTCACACAAATATACAAACATGCAATGAGCAGTCAGTCAATAATACCCAGCACATGTAGCACTTGTTTCAATTTTTTTAAAACATACTACAGTTTGTCCCATTCACAAGAATTTCCCAGACCAGTGCCTTGCAAATGAAATTTGTTAAAAAGTAATTCTAAGACCTTCATAAAATTATATCAGGTTGAGTAAAAAGTAAGCAACGTTTTGAGCCATGAAGAATTTGTACTGGACTTTTACAGAGTTTTGAATTTTTTTAAACATTTTGTTGCAATTGTCTGATAATGCAGACATACCCAAATGCATCAATAAATTAACACTGAAATTTTTTTCCCCGTTGTTACAATCATCTGAAATGGAATGGCCAAAGCGTGATATTTGAACAATTTTACTATTAAACTTCAAAAAGGGACATAAAGCAGCTGAACATGCACACACAATCAACAAAATATTTGGGGAAGGAATTGACCAGTGAGTGGTCAGGTCAAAAATGTTTTAAATGATTTCACAGTGGAGACTGGAGCCTTGAAGATCATGAACATAGTGGACACCCATCTGTCATTGATGACGGTCAATTAAAGACCATCACTAAGAAAGATCCGCATAAAACCACTCGAGAACTGGCAAAAGAACTTCAAGTTAGCCAGAAAACTGCCTGTAACCATTTGCATGTGATCAGAAAATCAAAAAAAGCTCGACAAATAGGTACCACACAATTTGAACGAAAATCAGAAAATGCACAGATATGAAATTTGCTCATAGCTTCTTATCCATAACCAGACCAATCCATTTCTTGACCATATTGTAACTTGCAATGAAAAATGGATCTGTACAATAATAAAAAAAATGGTCTTTGCCATGGCTGGACCAAAATGAAGCACAGAAAACCTTCCCTAAACACGAGCTCTTCAAAAAGGTTATGGTGACAGTTTGGTGGTGTGCTGTTGGACTCATCCACTATAACTTCTTAAAACTCAGAAAAACCTTTACTGCAGAAACACATTACCATGAAACTGACAAAATGAACGAAAAACTGCTACTCCTCCATTCCAGACTGGTCAACAGAAGAGGGCCAATCACTCTTCATGACAATGCTCGACCACAAGTTTCACTAATGACGCTCCAGAAGTTGAGGGAACTTGGCTACGAAGTTCTTCCCCACCCAGCTTATTCCCCAGATCTTTCTCCTACCAACTACCACTTTTTCAAGCACCTTGATGGTTTCCTGCAAGAGAAGGAGTTCAAAAATCAAACCGATGCTGAAAATGTGTTCAAAGGGTTCATCAGCTCCAGAACTCCATATTTTTATGTTAGCGGAATAAACCAACTTGTAACTCATTGCCAAATCTGTGTCGATTGTAATGATACTAGCTTTGATGAATAAAATTTCCGCATTGTCAAAATATATTGTGATGAATTTCATGTTTCAAAACGTTGCTTACTTTTTACTCAGCCTGATACATAATAACTAGTACTAGCTAAAAAAGACCTTGATACCAACAAAATGTATGTGTGCACATGTAAGCCAGTTGACTGTACAGTGGTGTGATGACGGTCCTATGAACTGTACCCCCATGTAGAAAATAACACAATTAAGGAGAGAATACACACTAGTTCTAACTAAAAGAAGACCTCAATACAAATAGAATAGTGTGTGTGTATGTATGTGAGTATGTATGCATATATATGCATACATATGTATGCACTTATAGGAATGCAAGCAGGTGCATGTGAATATATGTGATTTTAGGTATAGATATTTTATATAAGCACTGATTTATATACGAGTATGTGTGGATATTGATATATTTACAAATACCTGCTTCTGTATGTGTACGTGTATATGTGTGTATGTGTGTATGTATATATATATATATATATATATAATATATATATATATATGTGTACACTCACATACAATTATGCGCATCTGCAGGCCTACATGCATGCCTCTATGTATGCAAGAATTTTTATATACGTAAAAATTAGATGCAAATGAATGTGTATATACGGGAATGCATGTAACATACATGAGTTTTGTATGCATATGTGTTAATTCGTGTAAATATCCATATACATGTTTAATATATGCATGTGTATACATCTTCACATATATATACATTCTTCTACTACTAAGCACTGACTTGTCCTCTAAGCAACCTAACCTATATTCCCAAATTCTTCATTCCACCATTTTACTACCCCTAACCCCCTCTCTCTCTGCCCTTCACTTCGGCTATATCACTACATACCTGACACTCCTTTACTCTTTACCCTCTCATCTCTTTACACTCTCATATCTTTCTCTCTCTATCACCCTCACCTCCCCATTCCTTCTATCAATTTATCCTGATTGACCACTAACCAGTACACATTGCCTCTCTTCATTTCTTTATTATCTCTCTCTCTCTCTCTGCTTTTCTTCTCTTACTTTCTTTTAAATACTATTGGAACTTACACACAAGGTACAGGAAACATATGTATACCATTCTGCTTAAATAATGGATCTGCAGATACAATATCCCTGCATATCTCACGTCTGTTTTCATTCCTCCACTTCACTCTCTATTTCTTCTCTAGAATAACTATTGCTTAACCCTTTTCTCACACCGTCTCCGATGAAGGGATATATAAAATATCCTGGAAACAGCTGTTAGACCTATTTATAAATGTTCTGAAATCTTTCACAGCCTTGGATTTTTATCTCATTCTATTAATTTTATATATATCATCATCATCGTTTAATGTCCATTTTCCATGCTAGCATAGGTTGGATGGTTTGACCGGTGTCTGGGAAGCCAGGAGGCTGCTCCAGGCTCCAGTCTGATCTGGCAATGTTTCTACAGCTGGATGGCCTTCCCAACACCAACCACTCCGTGAGTGTAGTGGGGGATTTTTATGTGCCACCGGCACAGGGGTTAGAGGAGGCTGGCAAACGGCCACGATTGGTTGGTACTTTTTACATGTCACCGACATATATATATATATATAAATAAACTAGTATGAAGTGATCTGATGATGGCTTTATTAGCAGTATATCAAAACAGAAAGTTACCGTATTTTCTATCAGCTTTGTATCCAACTTTACCTTGCACATACTTACAGAACACCAACCTCTTTCACCGTGCTAAAATAACATTAAACATTGGGATGAAATCTGATGAGTCTGAATATGTGTTGTTGGTGATAAGACATACATAATTTGTATCCTCGCCACAAATAATTAAGCATAAAAAGCAAGACAATGCCACTTTTACTCAAAAGAGTAAAGAGAATATGGTCAGCCTACAACAAGCATTTCACTCACAACACCTTTGATGTGCCTATTCAGACATTTAGCCTTCCAAACTGGTCACTACAAGAAAGCAATGAGATGGACACAAGAATTCACAAACTACATGTTACTAGGAATTTCAACAGCAACAGCTTCATAGCTAAATCACATTTCCCATTCAAAAAGTGCTGGTGTGGCCTTAAATCTGTATAAATCTGAGACCTGGGTTTGTAACCTTAAAGCAGCATCTTCAGCAGAGAAAGAAAAAGGACAGAAACTATCGCACCCTGGTTTGCAAGCACAAAAATAGAAACATCAAAAAGACAATGGTTAATGAAGCTGAAGAGAAACATGAAATATAAACAAACACTGATCTCTCTCTCCAAGAAACATTGGGAAGACCTATTGAACATTGTTAGAAAATCAAAAAAATAGACTGTACATGGGTAACTGAAACAAAACACTCAGGCTACAGAAGGAATAAACCACATCAAAAGACTGGAATGAATGACAGATAAGTTTATAACATCACAACTTTAAGGTTACTTCCATGTAATCCACGATAAAATTTTTAAAATCCCCACTTAGTACCTTCTACACAAAAGACAGAAATCATGGGCTGATAATAAATGTAGGTTATGTACAACTAAAAGTTAAAACATTAATCATGTTGCTACTAACTGTGAAAATCCTCTGGATATTAACTTCCCATTAAGGATTTTGTTAGCTAGAACAATCAGAAATAAAGTGAGAAAGAAAGAAAAAAACAACAAATAACAACAACTGGAAGGCACCTGTCAGACACATTGCAGTTAAGCATGTTGATCCAATAACATATTCACTGAAGTATAGAAAAGAGTTGCTTTATAAGAGCTCCTATTAAAAGTATGCAATAAACACTAAATGGTCAAAAGGAGCTAAAATACCCTAAGAAAGGAAACTTAAGCCAAGCTGTACATTATAGAGTAATAAACCTGATGTGCATCTCAGTAAAGATATGTAGTAAAATGCTGAGAAAGAAAATAAGGTGCTATTATGAAAGGTTGAAATTGGATTTCAAGCAAGCGGATCCACAAATCTCTCACTAAACATAGATTAATCGAAGGAATCAAAACAAAATATCTTATAGCAGTTCTCAATTTTTAAAGAATTTTCAGAAACCTCCAACAGTACACAGCTTTTAAAGGCCTTGAACATTTTTGATGGTCTTCTTTAACATGAACGATTATCAAACTCAACAGATCAATACCTGAATAACTTAGCAACCACTGCAGAGATAGTATTTTCTTCACCATCCAGCAATAACTTCCCTATACCATTCGGGATGCTGCTCAATAAGTATCTTTTTACTTGACTCACCTTTGCATAAAACAATATATTTGAAAGGTGCATGTGAAGGCATGTGGCCCAGCAGTTAGGGAAATGCACTAATGATTACAAGATTGTGGTTTCGATTCCCAGACCAAGCAATGCATTATGTTTTTGAGCAAAACACTTCATTTCATTTTGCTTCAGTTTACTAAGCTATAAATGAGCCCAACAATAGCTGGAAGTTAACCCTACAATGAACAAGTGTCCCATCAGCAGGTATGTTGTAATCTCAGTCACTCACACCCTGGGAACCAAATTCAGCACCAACTTTATGGGTCCTAAGGTTCAAACCCAACCTAAGTCATGTTGAAAACCTATTGCTATAACAACTGTTAAATAATGACATGTAACCTTCAACTGCTTGTGATAGTTTTTAAATAAAAATGTTTCTCTGTACTTTCTAGATAATGATCAGAACACTACCAATATTCTGGAGGAGATAGAATAACATGAGAACAATGTCTCCAAGGAATTTCAGACAGCTGAACAAGGCAAGTCATGAGACACCACATCCATTGTCATTTATAACGGAGAAAGGAAGTAAAGTTGATGATTATAATTATTATTATTATTATTATTATTATTGTAATGATGGATAGTATTAAATATTGTCAACATAAACATTCTAATTTATTTAAGAGCAATAATGCCAGACACAAAATCATTTCTCTTACACAAAACAAGATTTCAAATGATACTTACCTCTCTTTAGGCTGGCTATTGACTCATCATAGTAACCAAGCTCAACAAGAGCCTGTCCCAAGAAGAAGTGACCCTTAACAAGTGATCTGTCCATATCGAGAGCATGTCGACAATCTTGGATAGCCTGTTCCCACTGCTTTAACTTCAAATGGCACAGTGCTCGATTGGTGAAGAATGTTGGTGTGTTAGGGCTTTTGATCTGAAAATGAAGAAACAAACAGCAGCAATCAGTATCAGATGATCAACTCATGCTAGAAATACTAATGATGATGACACGAGTACACTCACACACACACATACACACACACCTTTATCTGGCAGAACTGTTAGCATGCCGGGCGAAATGTGTAGACGTATTTCGTTTGCCGTTACACTCCGAGTTCAAATTCCGCCAAGGTCAACTTTGCCTTTCATCCTTTCGGGGTCAATAAATTAAGTACCAGTTATGCACCGGGGTCGATGTAATCGACTTAATTCATTTGTCTGTACTTGTTTGTCCCCTCTATGTTTAGCCCCTTGTGGGTAAATAAAGAAACACACATCTTATCTTTTTACTTTTTACCTGTTTCAGTGAGAGGACTAAGGCCACGCTGGGGCAAAGCCTTGAACAAATTGGATCCAGTATTTATATTTTTAAAGTGTGGCACTTATTTTATGTGTCCCTTTCACCAAACTAAGTTATAGCAATGTAAACAAACTAGCACTGTTTGTCAAGTAGAGGAAGGGGACAGATACAAAGGCACATCTATGTGAAGTGATGTGATGTTATCTCCATTCATTCAAAGAGCATGAGGTGATGAGAGTTCTCCAGGCAGTACCTTCTGAGCCAAACTTCCCAGGTGACACCCATCTCAGTCAAGTCTTCCTGTACAGTTCTTTGTCACATCTTCACCAGACTGCCTCTCTTTTATCCTTCCTTCCTTCAACGGACAACTCAACAACTGTCCTTGTCGGTATTTCCAATTGTAAGTGCAATACATGGCCAGGCAGCTTCCTTCATTTGGCTGTGATGGTGTCTTGCAGTTTACTTAGGCCAGTTCATCTCAAGATTTCTAAGGCACTGACAATGAAAAATTATTTACCATATTGCAAATCTTCTCTGCCTCCATGTTTCACTTGCAACCAATGCTGTAGGAATGACAATAGATGCATACAGAAGAAATTTGGCTGTGTGGTAAGTAGCTTGCTTACCAACCACATGGTTCCAGGTTCAGTCCCACTGCATGGCATCTTGGGCAAGTGTCTTCTACTATAGCCTCAGGCTGACCAAAGCTTTGTGAATGGATTTGGTAGATGGAAACTGAAAGAAGCCCATTGTATGTGTGTGTGTGTGTGTGTATGTCCCTCCAACATCACTTGACAACCAATGTTGGTGCATTTACATCTCTGTAACTTAGCAGTTTGGCAAAAGAGACCAATAGAATAAGTACTAGGCTTACAAGTAAAAAAATAAAAGAATACTGATCTCAATTCTTGGAAAACTGCCATTACTTTACCAAATCTAGTCTTTTCCATTTCTGCCTGTGTTACTGCCTAAGTATGTAAAAGAATCAACAAATTCAATATTTTGTTCGCTAAGGTCGATGGGTTTGGGTTGATTTTCGCCTATGTATAAAAGCTTTTGACGCAGAGACCAAGTCGGGAGTTGATGCCACAAAGACCTGTTGTCATCTCTTGCATGATTTCAGTGGTATCACTGAGCAGACCAATATCATCTACAAAGTCAAGATCCATCAGCCAACTCTGTCTCTAGCTGGTCCCAAAGATTGAGTTATTCAGGGACTGTACCATAATAAAAACAGTGACAGTATACACCCCTGACACACTCCCTCAGCAATGTCGAACATAGCAATATTTTGGTTTTTATTCCTGACACTGCAACTAAAGCAAATGCAAAATATTGATAAACATCTCAGTTAAGACTGAGACTATGTGGATAGATACCTCATTTATTGTATTGGGTTTTATCCTAATATATAGTACCTTGGAGAAGTGTTTTCTACCATTGATATGGACTAGCCAATGCGTTTTCAGTAAAATAGATAGATGAAAATTGAATGGAACCTCATATAATAGATATATGTACAACAAAGCCTTGTGAGTGGATTTGGTAGATGGAAACTGAAAGAAGCCCATTGTGTGTGTGTGTGTGTGTTGAAAAAAAATCAGGCCTAAGAGGCATCAGATGTAATTTACAAGAGAAAAGACTGTACTGGTATGGTCATGTGATGTGATTTGCTGCACTCAAGGAGAACCATCCATTATCATCATCTTTCAATGTCCGTTTTCCATGCTGGCATGGGTTGGATGGTTTTACAGGAGCTGGCATGCCAGAGGACTGCACCAAACTCCATTATGTTTTGACATGGGTTTTTGTGGCTGGATGCCAACCACTTTACAAATTGGATTGGGTATTTTTTACATGGCACCAGAAAGGTCTATTTTAGCATGTTTTTTATAACTGGATGCCCTTCCAAATCCCAGCCACTTTATGTTGCACCAGTTCACTCAGCTGTAGAAATGAGTTGCGACATCACTGATGCCAAGCAGTATCGGTCTTTGCCTTTCCCTTGGATAACATCAGTGGCATAGAGAGGGGAGGTTGGTATGCATGGGCGACTGCTGGTCTTCCATGAAAACAACCCTAGGTTGTGTTTTTGCTGGTAAGGCGACTTTCCACCCAGACTTGTACCCCTAAGGGGAACCTCTTAGATGCACCAATGGACATTTGTGGCCAATAGAGTCGTTCATATATATATGTATATGTCAGGAGGTATGAGATGAACATTCACCTCATACCACTTAACTTTCTTTATATTTTATATACCCCTCAAGAAATAATCACTACTAATTAGATTTACTGGATTTCAACAACATAGGACTATGCATAACACCCTTCTTTATTGGTTTACTATGCAGTTTATAGCTTGGTCCACTGAAGGAGTTTTGTTGTGAGTACCACTAGATTAGTTAAATCCATAAATTGTGTATTAAATATTACATATATATATAGGTAGTCATGACTGTGTTGTACGAAGCTTGCTTCCATACTACCTGATTCCAGGTTCAGATTCACTGAGTGGCATCTTGGGCAAGTGTCTGTTGCTATAGCCTCAGGCCGACCAAAGCCTTGCAAGTGAATTTGGTAGACAGAAATTGAAAGAAGCCTGTTATATACATACATATCTGTGTGTGTGTGTGTCTTTGTCAGTGTTTGTCTCCCATCACTGCTTGGCAACAAGTGTTGGCATGTTTACATCCCCGTAACTTAGCGGTTCAGTAAAAGAGACCAATAGAATAAGTACTAGGCTTAAAAAATACATCCTGGGGTTTATTGTTCGACTAAAACCCTTCATGGTGGTGGTGCTCCAGCATGGCCACAGTCAAATGTGTAACAAGTAAAAGAATAAAAGAATATGTTATTTAACTGTAGTGCTACATAAGTGACTTATGTCAAATGTACCCAATAAGTGTTATATATATATATATATATATATATATATATATATAGGGCAAGTGTCTTCTACTATAGCCTCGGGCTGACCAAAGCCTTGTGAGTGGATTTGGTAGATGGAAACTGAAAGAAGCTTGTCATGTATATATATTATATATATATGTACATATATTTATATGTGTGTGTCTTTCCGTCTGTGTTTGTTCCCCCTGCCATTGCTTGACAACCAACATTGGTGTATTTATGTCCCCAAAACTTAGCGGTTCAGCAAAAGAGACCGATAGAATAAGTACTACGCTTACAAAGAATAAGTCCTGGGGTCACTTTGTTCGACTAAAGGTAGTGCTCCAGCATGGCTGCAGTCATATGAAACATGTAAAAGAATATATATATATATATATATATATATATATATATATATATATATATATATAAACCACCTTAGAGAAGAAACGAAACGAAACCAAACGAATCGAATCGACGCGAAGGCGCTCAGTCATACAATAGTGTAATAAATAAAATATATGCATGGGCTCTCTCGTCAAAGATGATGTATGAGCATTCAGATTTTCTCTGAATGACCTGCACAAATGATTCGTCTATAGTGATCAAATGTATGTGCTGTACATCAACACACTCCCTCCATCAAATCAACATTGCCTGAATTGGTGCACAGTGTGCCACACATCAGGTGTCAAAGTAATTGCAGAACAACATGAGATGAAGTGTTTTGTACTATGCAGTTTATAGATGAAGTGTTTTGTACTATGCAGTTTATAGATGAAGTGTTTTGTACTATGCAGTTTATAGATGAAGTGTTTTGTACTATGCAGTTTATAGATGAAGTGTTTTGTACAACAGAGTGTTAGGTAACCCTACACTCATCAGAGGTAGATAATATGGACTGAAATATGGCGACTGCCTTTTAATCACTATATTTCTGGCCTCATAAACTTGAGGGGCAGCCCTCTTGTATGTTTGTGAAATGCCGTTGCTAAGAAGCTGTGCGTATTTGTCATTGCTTACTCTATATAATTTTTTAGTCTTATCAGAGAATACAGTGGTCTCATAAGATCTAAGTCTATGGGTGTCTACTCTAAGTCTGTATATATACATATATTGTTTTGCCAACCTATATAACAATATTTTGCCATATTATATACATATTTATATTTCCTTTGTAGGTTTCCTATTTTTCAGCGCCACTTCACCTCGTGTTATTTTTTCCTCTTATTTACTACTAGCAGAGATATTCGGCATTGCCCATGTTACATGCAATTGAAGAATTAGACTTTTCTGTTATATTTTCTCTAATGAACTAGAATACCTATGATTCAAATTTCATCAAAATTGCAGATGAGGGTTATTTCCCTCTTTACATACCCTAAAAAAAATTCTAATCATGACACATGTATCCCATACTAATGATCTTTATGTGCAGATTCCAAAATTCCAGTCTTATGGAACCTATTAAAAGGATTTTGCTCCTGAAAAATGGAGGTCATGGAGCTCTCAAATGTGGAAGTTAAGGCCCCTATAGGGGTGGGTGTCTTAATGTCAACCAGAGAAGTTGAATTGTTGAGAATGAATTTCTTTGAAATAGGAAATATATGTATGTTCACTGGGTTTGTAAAAGAGAGCAAAACTACAGGAAACCAAAAAATGAATGATCACAATAAGCAATCAGCTACCCTACCCTAGCTGTTACTACTCCCCAATGTAAGATTCCTCACCAAACAAGTGACATGCACAGCTGTAAGATGCATTACGGATCTATAGCAATTGGAAGGGCATGACCCAACTGAAATAAACATTAACAACTGTGTGATGTGAGGGCTAAAGGGAAATGAAAGTGTCGTCTCTGGAGTTTGCAAATGACCACTATACTGAATGGTAACTGGACAGAAATTTACAATCTATAAATGTCTTTCAATAACCAGTCACTCATCTGGGAAGGCCTTGAAATCAATGTTACCATCTGGGGACTATGTGTGACCCAGTGATAATAAAAAGACTGAAAGGAGGCCTGCAACCAAATAACTTTACTCAACACTTTGCAACTGAATCAGTGGAGGCAAAGATACCTTCTCATTTACTTGACAGTTTACGTACCACATTGCAGAAATCACAATCTAAGTATATCTCAAAGCAAACTCTTACACTGTTGTACCATTGAATTACAAATAATGCTCATCTTTTATGCTCAGGTGACCCTACAGCTTCCAAGAGTACAACTGTATTCATCTTTGCTTAGATAAAATGACTAAATTGTGGATGTTAAGTCCCCATGGAGGGGTCTTTCTAACTTCTAAGAAGATGAAATTTTATAAATATTACTTCATTTGTATCTAATATCTATGGTTAAAATTTCGTCAACAGCAAAAATTTTCATGGGGGTTATGGCCCTTATGCATAGAATATAATTTCCAAATTTCATAAAGATACATTCAGTACTTTTGACGTAGTTTTGGATTATTAAAAAATGACTAAAAATTTGGGAGTTAAGGTCCCCATTAGGGTGTCTTAGAATCCTCATGAGAAGTGGAAGCTTTGAGAATACTTCTTGATGTGTGTCAATTACTTGTAGTTGAAATTTCATCAACATCGAAAATTTATAAATTTTCATGGGGATTTTGCCCCCTTTAAGCCATCTCAAATTCAAACCAAACATACTGCATTATACCTGCCTTTATGCATTGAATCTAAGTTCCAAATATCATAAGGATCCATTCAGTAATTTTGGTCCATGAAATTGTATGAAACACACAGCATTACCCTTCTCTCTAGGCTTGGATTTTGTGTTCCAAATTTCATTAGGATTGGTGCAGCAGTTTTTGAATGTATAACACATGAACACATATAAAGACATTGACTTTTATATAATAGATTTGAATATGCACACTGGTACAAAGTAGTGCCAGTACCCAAATTTGAACTACTGATCTCTCAGCCATTCAGTATGCAGTGATTCATTTAGCCATCCATGTTCTTGGTACCAGCTGTATAAATTAAACCATATGTATGTATATATGTAAGTGTGTGTATGTATGTATGTACATATGTCATTATTCAGTTTTATTTTAAGATTTCTTGTCAATAGGGAGAGAACTGGTTTCTAACTAAATCCAAGGCTCCTTCATTAGAATTTCAACAACATCAACAGGGTATTTTTGTATCTATGTATAAGTGCAGATTTCTGTTTTGCTTTATGTATGTCTTCTAATGCATATACTTACATATCTAGACAGGCTGATGTATACTTAAATGTATTAATGTATGTATGTACGTGCATATGTATGTAATCCATAACTGTAACTCTAAGCAGCCAGACATAGCTTGTTTTGAACTTGTTGGTCCATGGATGGGTGGGTTGGTGTTTAGGTAGATGGAAGGAAAGAAGAGTGGGGGGGGGGGCATGTGCTTATGTTTCTCTACATTTGTGCTTTATGAAAGCCTCTCACTATGCGCAGTGTTGTAGCTATCACTTTTATCAACAAATAATCCACTTGCTTCACAGCTTAAAAAACAGGCGAAATAAGAGATCCCTTATTTGAAAAACAGGTTAGGATTAGAACAGGAAGGGCATCCAGCTGTAAAAAAACTATGCCTCAAATAATATATGCACCTAAGTCATGCTAGCATGGAAAAATAGAAGTAAAACAAACAAATTTATAAAATATACGTTCTTTTAAGTATACATGTTTATGTGGCTGAGTAAACACTGCATATATAATTACTTCTAAGACACAAGACCAATTTCTACAATAATGGTCAATATAGATTGAATCAAATACAGAATCATCATCATAGCTGATATTTATTCTATCAAACCACAGTGGCAGGAAAAGAGACAAGAAGACATAACATGGTTAGTGTGTCAATGAGCAGTCTTGATTATCAGGTAGACAGCATCAGAAATTGCAGCGTGTTGGACAATGATTTTACAACTGTTAAGTTTTCTGAGCTCATTTCCCTACGGATCATATGATCCTTAGAAAAGTGTCTATGTGTGTGTGTAAGCAAACACATAAATGCAGGGATGTATACCTATTTCTTTACTACCCACAAGGGGTTAAACACAGAGAGGACAAACAAGGACAGACAAACGGATTAAGCCGATTATATTGACCCCAGTGCACAACTGGTACTTATTTAATCGACCCCAAAAGGATGAAAGGCAAAGTTGACCTTGACGGAATTTGAACTCAGATCGTAACGGCAGACGAAATACTGCTAAGCATTTCACCCAACGTGCTAACGATTCTGCCAGCTCGCTGCAAGGATGTATACCAGCAGGTGTGTGTGTGCATGTGCGAGTGAGTGTGTGAGTGGTGGACTATTTTATCTGTGTGAACTGAAGCAGCACACCCCTAATAATGCACTTCTACTAAGCACACTAAATCACATTATCTAATTAATTATTGTTTCACTAATTAAAAGGAAGAAAAGAGAAGAAAAGATGCAGAACCAACAAACACAAAAATCAGAACTAGAAGCAGTGTGTGTTGACCTATAGACAGCTGCATCAATCATTCTTGGGGAGTGCCCCATACTGCACACACATCCAGAAAATGTCAGCTGAGTACAGTGGCAGAGTGTAAATCTTACAAGAATAATTAATAAATTCCTGAAGAAAATGTCAGGACAGCAGCATTTTTAATGAGTAATTCATCCTTGAACTGTTTTTCCGAAGGCAAATCTCAGAATATTTATTATCTTTCTGTCGGACACAGAAAAGGATTAGTGACCCAACCAATCAAATGCAGTAATACTAAGAAGGTTAGAAATAAAATATCCAGCACATTTCAGGATCAATAGTGTGAAAACTAGTAATTACTAACAGCCTAAATATGTCTACATGTGGTCAAAAATATAGTGACCAACAGGGTGTGGTCAAGCACATGACTGATAAAAAGAAGACAACATATGTAACATACACACAGCATGGTTGTATGGTAAGAAGATTACCTCCCAACCACATGATTCCAGGTTTAGTCCCAATATGGGGCACCTTGTGCAAGTATTTTCTACTATAGCCCCAGGCTGACCAAAGCCTTGTGAGTGGATTTGGCAGGCAAAAACTGAAAGAAGCCCATTGTGTGTATATACATCACACACACACACACACAAACACAAATATATATGTATACGACAGGCTTCTTTAAGTTTCTGTCAACCAAATCCACCAAAGCCTTGTTAGGCTTTGGTTGATCCGAGGCTACAGTAGAAGACATGCCCAAGGTACCACACAGTGGGATTGAACCCAGAACTTATCTTTTCCCTTTATAAACTATCTTTCCTCCAGGAACACAACGCAAAACAGTTGCATCAATCTGCAAGATCAGCTGGCATTATCTTTTATTTGCTTCAGTCACGGGACTACAGCCATGATGGTGCACCATCATGAAGTGTTTAATCATACTAATCACTCCCAGAGATTATTTTTAAGACTGGTATTTATTCTATTAAGCTCTTTTACTGAACTGCTAAGTTATGGGGATGTAAACAAACCAACACTGATTTTCACATGAAGGGGTGGGGGACAAACACAAACACATATATACAATGGTTTTCTACACAATCTCCAATTACCAAATTCACTCACAAAGAATTGGTCAGTCTGGAGCCATAGTAGAAGACACTTGCCCAAGGTTCCACACAATGAGAGTGAACCTAAAACCATGTAGTTGCAAAGCAAGCTTCTTAACCACACAGCCATACCTACTTCATGAGCCATGTCTGTGCCGATACAAAATCTTTCGAGAAAAAAAAAAGAGTGGGGTCCATCTATTTGACTGGCAAACATTCATTCAACAACACACTTTTAACTGCTGAGTGAAACTATGTCCTGTTTGCCCTCAATTTAGTCTACTACATTTGACTCTACTCTGTTTAATTTGTTTGATGTTGTAACACCTTCACTGAAATCCACTTTAAACTAACTTTGTTCTTCTCTTCACTATGACTCATACACCTAACAAACTCTTACCAATCCTTCTGCCTCTCTCCCAGGTACTCTTAACTGCCCACATTTCTCCTTCCAACTACAAACCTGTAGGACTTGAAACCAAAGATTTACCCATACTAACTTGATGTACTTGTATTGTAACCATAAAAATTAAAAGCCATGTCACTAAAATCAATATATGTGAATCAATATATATTATACATACAAATGAGAAAGCTAACAGTCTTTAAATAAAAGAATTACCATCATCATCATCATCATTTAATGTCTCTTTTCCATGCTGGCATGGATTGGATGATTAACTAGTGCTGGCAAGCCAGAGAGCTGCACCAGGTTCCAGTCCAATTTGGACATGGCTTCTACAGCTGGATACCCTTCCTAACATCAACCACTTCACAGAGTGTGCTGCGTGCTTTTAATGTGGCACCACATGAGTGCTCTTACATGACACTGACACAAGTACTTTTTACATGGCACCTGGCACGAGTGCTTTTTACATAGCATCTGGCACCAGCACGAGTGCTTTTTACATGACACCTAGTACTGGCACAAGTGCCTTTTGCACGACACTTGCACGAGTGCTTTTTACATGGCACCAGGCACCGGCA
Organism: Octopus sinensis; assembly: GCF_006345805.1. Taxonomy (NCBI): domain Eukaryota; kingdom Metazoa; phylum Mollusca; class Cephalopoda; order Octopoda; family Octopodidae; genus Octopus; species Octopus sinensis. The sequence continues at coordinate 87,905,351 of NC_043001.1, read as the reverse complement.
TGAGTGTTTTTTATGTGGCACCAAAGGAATAGTCACAAATTTTAAGGTTTTCTCTAAAAATAATTTTATCAATTGCTCAACAACGGAATTTGAAGTTCTTTCTCTACTTGGGTATATGATATTTGGTAATTACACATATTGCAATAAATATAAGCATTTACCCTAAACAGTTGTTTATAACTCAAGACTAATGACAGCGAATGGGGTGAATGATGAGAATATGACTGCAATCCACTACTACATGAATGCAAAAAGTACAATCCAATGAGAGAGCCTCTGCAACACTAATTTCTATGGAAATTAAATAAGGTTAGCATTGAAAACACAATGCAGTACCAGTCACTAGATATGAACTGCCAATCACTACGTTGGTTCACTTCTAACTATATTGATTTAGCCAGTTGTACTATTCTTAACCACAATAGATATCAATAAAATTTCTAAAAGTCAATAAGGGAGCTGTTATATGGTCACTAGAACACATTAGAAACATTATGTCTGAATGAAAGATGGGATTGTCAGAAATAGAATATCTCCGAACATGGGGCATTTTGATAAGAGTTAACTTGGGGTTAATCAATAAGTAATGAATGTAACAAGAATGTTTGTGGCCCGATCTTTTTCAAATTTATCTTAAACATGTATTTATAAAGACTGACTGCATAAAAAGTTGAGGTCTTCATCCATCCTAAATAATTATATATATAAATATATATATATACACACACACACATTAACATATATACACACACACACATATATATATGGATATATAAAACGAAAGATTGAAGACCCAGTTTGTGTCAAAACATGTCAAAAATACTGGTTCACATCTAAATCCTCAAGTTAAACAATGCCAACATGGAAAAGCAATTGTTTAGGAAATGTAGATGCAAAAAAGGAGGTCAAGTGATGGATAGAAAATGAGCCAAAAGTTACCAAGTTACAATTCAAAAATAACCCAGTACACTTGGCCATAAAGAGAAACTGTTGGATAGAACAGCCTTCTGCTGTAGGCAGTAGTAGTACTGTAAATTTGACAAGTGTTTAGTTTGTAGTACTGAATTCAACCTTTTCTCAGCTCTGGAGGTCATGGGAAAGTGAGTTATCCCAATACTCTTCTTCCACTGAGAGACATCTAAACATCTCAGTCCACTTTGCCTTCAAAACCAGGCCCTAGCTCTGGTCACAAGTTGCATGTAATGGTTGGTGTGCAACAGTCCAAGCTACATGAAATTAATCATAAGCTACATTAAACCATCACAAGATGATTATCTTACAAAGGATCCAATGGAGTGAATAAAGGAAGTTAGGACATTCCCTTCTTAAAACTCTACAGACTAAATGAGATCTAATTTAGTTAAGACAGACACTCAATTAGAAAAAAAAAACAATCTGGTCCTAAATATCACAGACAGAAGAGAAATATAATAAGATCACAAAAGTGTAAATATAAATTGGTAAATATAAAATTTTACTTCCTTTAGCTAAACAGAAGCTAATGATTCTAAGGGATGGAGGCAGTGAGCTGGCAGAATTTTTAGCATGCCAGGCAAAATGCTTAATAGTATTTCATCTCTCTTCAAGTTCTGAATTCAAATTTTGCCATGGTCAACTTGCCTTTCATCTTTTCAGGGCCGATAAAATAAGCACCAATTGAACATTGGAGCCAATGTAATCGACTTACCCACTACCCCAAAATTGCTGGCCTTGTACCAAAATTTGAAATCAATATTTCTAAGGGATCAAACCAGTGAAAGGGAATCAACCCAAATGTACTATTTGTACCAAATGGAATCACAGACTGAAAACTGACCCAGAAAGGATTGAAATAACATGGAGATGAAATTGGAGTTTTGTGTGGCAAGTAGGAATGGGAGGTTTTGATATTCATATCTTTCCACAAAATCATTAACCCTATAACTGCAAAATTAAATTTCATAGTTATTCCAATAAAGACGTTGAATGTCAAATAGAAAAAAAAAACAGAATTGGTATTTTATGCAAGTCACATTGCCTCAATAAACTTGAGAAAACAAATCTCAACAGAAAAATAGTTTCAAACATTACATTCCTCAACAAAAGATGGATTGGTATATAAAACTGCTTTCTGCAGTTAAGGGTAATGAAATTTTGAATGGATATATCTGCTTTCTACAGTAAAAAAATTAAAGATATAAAGATATTCCAAAAGAGAATTGAAACTAGTTTGCTGAATGAGTTTGTCAACTGAAGACTTTAATCTACGATGCTTGCTAAGTGACAATGAGGATAATAATAATGCTGATGAGGATGTTATTGTTTAGCTGCAGGTCAGTTCAGGCTCAGCAAACTTACGATCAAAACAATTTCAGCCATGACCAGCCTGTAATTTTTTTTTTCTTTAAGGCATATTATTTATTATTACTTTATCTAAGGTGTCCTCTTTTGTAAGACAATATGGTATGATTTGAGGGAAACCTGGTGTTTATTTCTAGCAGATTGCATGACCACACAAACTCACTAATAAATCCACTAATGATGGTGGTAATAGTGGTAGTGATGGTAGTGGCAGTGAAGATAGTGAGGATGATAAAGTCAGGTTTCTTACACAATCACAATATCAAATTACAGAAAAGAAAAAAGCAGTGAGAGGTTGCAGGGAATAGGTGATGTTCATGCTTTTATTTAAGAACATCACCACAAAGCTTCTATCTGAAATTTGAAACCATGTTGTTGATTCAGCAGATACAGCCAAAGAGGAAAATTACAGATTATGTTTGTTGTTGATTTTAATCTTAGGTCAGCTCTGATTTAAAAGCCCTGCAATCAAAGCTATTCCAGCTACAATAATGTCACCTCTTATTCAGAGTATCTAGGACCACATTGTGTAAAGTATCCTCCCTTTAAGACAGTAGCAGGTGTTTAGAAGGAGATTTAGCAACTGTTCCTAGCAGGCTAAGAAACTATATAGTGACATCTACATAGACTCATTCTTATGATTTTCGTAAACAGCCACAAAATACCACAATAAGTTCTACAATAACAGATCGTCCACCAAGATGTAAAGAGGTACTACTGTGGGTAGAGAAATATCCAAAGCCTCAAGTAGATAAAAGTTTGCAGAGGGTACAATCCATCTAATTGTAAATAAATAAGATTTTTGACCCTTTTGATACCAAACCATCAATGACTAACCATGGTTCCATGATACAAATTCTGTTTTAAAGTGATACAAATTTAAATTTTCATTTCAAATACCATTTTAATTTCATTAAAATTTCATGTTAAATTACATTCCATACACTAACTTAATAATAAAGTTATTTTACTCATTATTTTGAAAGATAATAGAAACAAAGGCAGTGTAATTCAACAGAAATATGGTAACAAAACAGTTGAAATGGAAAAGATACATTGGATAATGTGTTCCTGAAATCAGATATAAAAGATGAATACATCCCTGAATAAATAAAAGGTGAGATGGTCACAGCCAGAACATATTTGATCAGAGGAACTCAGAACTGGTCCACATTTTAACAACACGTGCAAACGTACTCCACACACAGATCACTCCATTACTACATACCATTCCTTCAGTATTACATTCAGCCTGTCAAAAAATTGTTTCTTCTCCTCCTCCCATTTACAGGACTGTACATCCACTGGGATCACCAAGCCTAATCATCAGAACAGTTGAAAGCTGATATATTTTGAATGAGCATCTACAATAGTATGACTACAAACCTCTGAGTTTATAGTCAGACATACCAGAATATGACAGCAAAATAGTTAACTGCAACACTGAATTCAACTATAATGATAAGCATAACTTGGAGAGAAATGGATTCAGCCAGTTTGATTAACCATAGGTATACAAAATCAAAATCAAATTCGATGACTGGCGTCCGTGCTGGCAGGCTACAAAGAGCACCATACGAGTGTGATCATTGACAGAGCGGCTAACCAGCTTCCTGGCACTTAAAAGGCACCATTCGAGCGTGATCGTTACCAGCGTTGCCTTACTGGCACTTGAGCTCTGTGCTAGTAGGGTATCAAGAGCACCATTTGAGTGTGATCGTTGCCAGAGCTGCTATCAGGCCTCTGTGCCGGCAGCACGTAAAAGACACCATTCGAGCGTGATCGTTACCAGCATCGCCTTACTAGCACCTGTGCCAGCGGCATGTGTAAAAGATTCGAGTGTGGTCTTTGCCAGTAACGCCTGACTGGCCCCCATGCCGGTGGCACGTAAAAGCACCCACTACACTCTGGGAGTGGTTGGCGTTAGGAAGGGCATCCAGCTGTAGAAACTCTGCCAGATCAAGATTGTAGCTTGGTGCAGCCATCTGGTTCGCCAGCCCTCAGTCATTCGTCCAACCCATGCTAGCATGGAAAGCGGACGTTAAACGATGATGATGATACAAAATGCAAAAAGACTGGCAATATTTACATTTTATATACATTTCAATCAAATTTTTTAAAAATTGTCTTTTAAATTACAATCAATAAAATTCAGAAAATATGACAAGGAGAAGTAGATTATAATGCATTAGACAGAACTCTTCAATGAAAATAAGCATGTGTTGGAAAGCTAAACAAAAAATGAAGGGTGCAAAAAAAAAAGTTGACAGAACTGGATAAACAGTGGTGGTATGGCAGTGATGGTATACTGTGGTGGTTGTAGTAGCAGTCATCGTAGTAGCTTATCCAGCAGATTATTTATTAACCCTTTTTCTGCAGAAATCAGGTATATCCACCTCAAAATTTCATTTACCCTTAACTGTGGAAAACATTTTTATATACCTATCTATATTTTATTCAAGGACGTCAAGTTTGAAACTATTTTTGTTGAGATATGTCGAGTTTACTGAGGCAATATGACTTGTAGATAATACTAATTCTATTTTTTCCCAGGTGTAGGAGTGGTTGTGTGGTAAGTAGCTTGCTTACGAACCACATGGTTCCGGGTTCAGTCCCACTGCGTGGCACCTTGGGCAAGTGTCTTCTACTATAGCCTTGGACCGACCAAAGCCTTGTGAGTGGATTTGGTAGACAGAAACTGAAAGAAGCCTGTCGTATATGTGTGTGTGTGTTTGTCCACCCAACATTACTAGACAACCGATGCTGGTGTGTTTACGTCCCCGTAACTTAGCAATTTGGCAAAAGAGACCGATAGAATAAGTACTAGTCTTACAAAGAATAAGTCCTGGGAACGATTTGCTCAACTAACTGCGGTGCTCCAGCATGGTCACAGTCAAATGACTGAAACAAGTAAAACAGTAAAAGAGATATTTAACATTTGTGGAATAACCATGAAATTTAATTTTGCAGTTACAGATATTCCAGCTGTGATTATCTGGTCTTCTGTCCAGACAGTGTATCAAGGAACACACTATCCATTGTGCCCTTCTCTTTCCAAGACACTAAGTTGTGATTAGCTGGAAATTCAGCAGCTATTTAGCATGTCAAAATATCAGATAGGGACACCTTTATTGGATTGAATATCAAGTACATTGTGTGTATCATTTGTTCATTTAACACCCATTTTTCCATGCCAGCATACGTTGGACAAGGACTTATTTGAGACAGAATTTTATGGTCAGATGCTCTCTCTGCTGCTAACTATTACTTGTTTTATTCCATAAATCTTCAAAAGTGCAGAGGGACTGGCTATAATGTCAACAAGGAATGTAAACATCATACCACTGTTTTGCTCAACTAGTGACTAGTAAGACTGTGAAACATGAATACTTGTGCATATATGAATATACACACACAACAAATTCACTCTCAAGACATTGATCAGCTCAGGACAATGGTGAAAGACACTTGCCCAAGGCACCGTGTAATGGGACAATCTGAAACCAAGTACTTCAACAGCAAGCACACTACCAAGCCCATTGTACACACACACACATCATCATCATCATCATTTAATGCCCGTTTTTTCATGCTGGCATGGGTTGGACAATTTGAAAGGTGCTGGCAAGCCAGAAGACTCACCAAGCTTCACTCTCTGTTTTGGCATGATTTTATAGTTCAATGCCCTTCCTAATGCCAACCACTTTACAAAGTGGTCAGGATACTTTTTACAGTTTTTACAGCTGGACTTCTTTCCAAATGTCAACCACTTTACAGTGTGAACTGGATGCTTTTTACATGGCACCAAGACCCAACAAAGTTACCAAGTAATTCAAAAGACACGCACACACATCATCATCATTGTTTAACGTCCGCTTTCCATGCTAGCATGTGTTGGACGATTTGACTGAGGACTAACGAACCAGATGGCTGCACCAGGCTCCAATCTCATCTGACAGAGTTTCTACAGCTGGATGCCCTTCCTAACGCCAACCACTCAGAGTGTAGTGGGTGTTTTTATGTGCCACTGGCATGGGGGCCAGTCAGGCAGTACTGGCAACGGCCATGCTCAAATGGTATTTTTTACGTGCCACCTGCACAGGAAACAGTCCAGCAGCACTGGCAACGACGTCGCTCGAATGTTTTTCATGTGCCACCAGCACAAGTGCCAGTAAGGTGATACTGGTAACGATCATGCTCAAATGTTGCATTTTACATGCCACCGGCATGGAAGCCAGTTAGCAACTCTGGCAACGATCACACTCGGATAGTGCTCTTAGCGCTCCACTAGCACAGACACCAGTCATGCATGCATACAAAACCAAAGGCATGGCTGTGTGATTAAGATAGACAGGAAGTAGAAGAAGAAACTTGGTGACAGAGGTAGAATGGAAGAGAAATGAAAATGAGGAGAAGTGGACAAATGCAAGGGTGAGGTGAAGGGAAAAACTGAGATGAGAGGAGATTTGAAGGATAAGACAGGAAATACTGAACTAAGTGAAGACGTAGGAGTAGCAGGAAAAAGATTAATTTAAACCTGTCAGTGACATTGTATCTTCTGTTTCCGTGATTATGTGGCTCCATGGTATGCAGAGATGCTACAACAGATAAATGATGGAATGACCTGTTGTGCTAAAGTGGATGACGACAGGTTGGCCAGACAATTTCACTTTATTCTTTCTGTCAATTTTCTTTCTATGCGTCTATGTATGTATAGGGCAGTCATTCCTGACAAGGGTCTACAAACCCCTGGTTGTCAGCAAAGAAAGTATCAGGGGTCTGTTCAAAGTTTCTTAATATGAAAGACCTTTCAAAACCCTGGGATCTGTTGAAAAACTGACTGAAATAAAACAGGTCCTTGAAAATAATAAAGGCTGGGAACCACATTAATAGGGGCTTACATGTGTAATATATGAGTTAAATGACATAACCCTCATACATAGTAAACAAAACTTCTGTATGGAAGTGTATATAAAACTGTTGCTTAACTCCAAGTTATATGATTAAAAACACTCTGACCACAACAATCTTGTCTTTTATTCAGATATAGTGTAGTTAGGACTACATTATCCCAAGTGTCCTTCTTTTCTTAAGATGGTTAGTTATGATTTACAAAGTTAACTGCTACTTCTAGTAAGCCAAGCAAACATGGTGAAGCTTCCCCATTAACTTGTCACATACCATTTTGGCAATGATCTAAGTGACTGATTTATGCATACACATTCAGTCAAAGCTGATACTTCACTAAACTGCTACTCAGTCTTCTCTCTCTCTCTCTCTCTCTCTAACACACACACACACACACACACAGAGATTAAAAATCAAAACTTTAGAAAGACTGTATGTCAGCACCAACAGATAAAACACACGAACTAAGAGAAGATAACAAGCTAAGGATAGAGCCATAATTTTTAGTACAACCCTGACACAGTTTCATATATCTGAAAACATGCAGTCCTATGTATTCAAAGCAAATGAAACTTATAAAAGAGGGAGACTGAGGAAGACTTGAGACAAAGTGATGCAGGCAGAGCTGAAGATGTTATACTTGATGAAGGGAGATGACAGAGGACCATGCTGATTGGCAGCATAGTGTGTGAGAGAAGACCCACTTGCCCATCCAGGCATAGCAAAATGGAAGTTAAAATTGTTGTGTGTGTGTGTATGCAACAGAATAAAAGTATACATTTCTTTATTGCCCACAAGGGGCTAAATATAGAGGGGACAAACAAGGACAGACAAAGGGATTAAGTCGATTACACCGACCCCAGTGCAAAACTGGTACTTTATTTATCGACCCCAAAAGGATGAATGGCAAAGTCGACCTCGGCAGAATTGGAACTCAGAACATAGTGGCAGACGAAATACCACTAAGCATTTCGCCCGGCATGCTAACGTTTCTGCCAGCTCGCCGCCTAATAAAAGTATAGCCGGACAAACAATTGGTATCTGGTCAGATAGTGACATTTATATATTTATGCAACTTGAATTTAGAGAAGAATGTTTCAGGAGTTTAAATTACTGTAGCAACTCGGCTGAAACACTGTTTATAGTCAATCCTCATTTAGATAACCATAACATCTCTGCATTGTCAATTGCAGTTGAAATTGGAATTTAGACAGGAAATCAACCTGAGCACAAATTCTTTGTACCTATTATTTTATGTTATCAGACATAATATTATCTAATATATATCACCTTGACCGACCAGTCCATCGGGCGTCCATTTGACACCGCTGGTCACAGTACACTGTCCACTCCTCTCTGGATCGTGCCTTCCTCATCCATGTGGTCCCAATCGCCCTCCTAAAATCTTAACTCCACCATCGTGGAGGCCTTCCGAGTGGTTGTTTCCGCTCTCGCGGGTAGCACTCGCCAACTGTGCAGGTCCACCAATTATCATGTTTGAAATTACACACACACACATCCATATATATATATATAAAGTTAATCCAAACAAGTAAACAAAAAAACACAACAACGCAAGGACATGGAACAAATAAAGTATTATTGGATGCTCAGGAAAGAAGGGAACACACACACACACACACATATGTGTGTGTGTAATTACAAACACTGATAACTTCCTCCCCATTGACCTCATTTTGACAGCCTTTCACTCCTCTCATACCCAAATCCCTACCCCTTATCTTTCATTCCTTCCATCACACATCCCAATCACTGACTCATCTATTGCCCTTATGACTGTCACTCATGTCCTTTCATCTATACCTTTATCTCTCTTGCTTCCTACTACTCATCTTTGAATTGCTCCCTCCTCTTATCAATTTGCACCACACTGTGACTACAAACAGCAGTGGGCTGTCTTCTATTTGCCATATATTGCATTCTTTCACCCATACTTATTGCTTATCTCTCAATTACTCCCTCCCATTCTCAACCCTCAATGTCTTATACTGCCAATGTGGCTGAGGATGGCAGTGGGTCTCTTTTGCTCACCATACATTGCTTCCAGTCAGTGTAATTAATGATGCCACTGCACCTATTCTGATCCTCCCCATTACTTCTTTGTGCCACCCTCTAGTACAGAACCCACATACTTTGCATTCACCATGCCACCATCCTCTTCAACCAACCCTTCTAACCCACCTCATAACCTATGTATAGATACCTCTCACCTGAACCCACCCACTGCCTTTATTGGCCTGTCCTCATCACATTATGTCAATCTGTCTGCCAGCTTACTCCTGTTTTTTTTTCCTTTCACACGTCTTGAGCCTTTATCATCACTCAACCTTCTATGTTACATGGACTATGGTCCCTTTTTTGCCATCTCAGTAATATTCAGAATATTGACATACTAATCACTTCTCTCTCTATCACTATCATCATGCTTCTCCTTCTGTAAAGAGGTTTTCAAGTAGAGATATATGTAGTTGCAAGGTCCCTTCAGTCATATCAAGGACAAGGCTACCTCCCTAGTGTCAATAAAACTGCACCCAATGCACTCTTAAGAGTGAGGTTGTGAGAAAACTTTAGTCATATCAAGGACATGACACCTCTAGGTGGCTCAAAAAATGCACCTATTGCACTCAGATATATTTTGTCATCATTTTAACATCTATTTTTCTGTGTTGCATGGGTCAGATGGAACTTGTTGAGGCAGATTTTCTACAACCACATGTTCTTTGTGACACCAATCTTCACCTGTTTCCAAGCAAGGTAATATTTTCCCATGGTCCATGGTCAGACATGTTGTCATGGAAATTTGGAAATGAAGGACACTGTTTGTATGATGGTGACTTGTTTACAACAAACAGACAATATCAACACACACACCAGATTCTTTCCAACCTTCACTTCATCAACTGGTGTACCTCAAAGTGTCATGTCTTTCACACTATTCCACTCCACACATAAATTACCTTATTGCTGTCACTTCTAACCAAACACTCCTATACAGATGATATTAGCTTTTACTCCATATAAATCTACCACTGATAAGTATCATATACATGCATAGCTTCTTTGAACAGATTTCTCAAAAACATTCTCAATGGAACATAACCTAGTCTCATTCAGCAGCTCAGAGTCACAATCATTACATTTATCAAGTAAACAGTCATGCCCTTCACCCTTTCAACACAAATGGCACAGAACTAATACATTCAAGGCTACAACAAATGCTAAGGCTTACAATATCTGATGATCTTTCAGAGCAATTCAACATATATAACATTTCCAGAATGTATCTCCAGAGCCAGAATATAATTCAGCTTTAACCAGTTGCTGATTTACTACAAAATTTAACACATTTCATACCAATCTGCTTAAGACCACTCTTCATTTAATCATACAAACTTCATGTTTTAAAAAGATCAAAATTCAAACCTTTTATGAAAATTTCATGATCTGAACACTAAGTTAACAATGGCCAAAGTAATTTCACTAGATTCTTCATTACTCTCAAAACTAATTCAAACAAAAGCAGTGTATTTCAACATAAATACATTTACAAAAGGGTTGAATACGACCTGCATTAGAGTAGTGCTCACAAGCCAGTGCACAAAACATCCTTGACCATGGCCAAGAGAAGGTCATACATATTTCTTTACTACCCACAAGGGGCCAAACACAGAGAACAGACAAACAGATTAAGTCGATTATATCAACCCCAGTGCATAACTGGTACTTATTTAATCGACCCCGAAAGGATGAAAGGCAAAGTCGACCTCGGAACGTAGCAGCAGACGAAATACTGCTAAGTATTTCACCCGGCGTGCTAACGTTTCTGCCAGCTCGCCGCCTTAAGAGGTCATACAGCTGACTGACAAACAGCTCCAGCAACTATCTTACAACATTTCTTTATTCCACTTTTACTACAATAATAGCTCTTACTCCTCTGAACTAATTAGTTGTATACCTCCTCCACTCAAACTTACCCAACTCTCCTCTTGTTACCTCTTATGTGTTTCACCTCTAAGATCCATTCCTTTTCCCCAAAACTATAATCCTCTGGTTTACTCACTCATTTTCTTACAAACAACCTATAGATGTTCAAAGCAAATATCAACCACATCAATCCCACCATTTTGGAGGAGTCTGCTGAGATTATGAATATTGTCCCACTTCATTTCGACTAATTAAAACAAAAACAATTTAAAAAATAAAACACATATAAAAATGTATAAAGAGTTGATGTAACTATGATGTTCCAGTGATCTGATGAGTTAAATTTATTTGTATTAATGTGTGTATATACAATTGTGTTGTATAATGCTGAGCAAGCATATATATTAATGCAAACATATACACATAATTTCTGGCATACTGAAATTAATACTACCTGAAGAAGGTTGTGAAATAGTTGTAACCCTATGGAAATCACATGGTTAAATAAATATATATTCAAGTCTCAAATTTCCTAACTTTGTTTATACACACACACACACACAAAGTATACAATTATGCAGGAACCTCAAAAATGAGATGACTGACTTAGGAAGATTCACAATACTACAAAAGCTTCACAGCCCTCACAATGAAATGCATAAGGCTTGTAAAACTATGTCACTGCCACCCAACTTTTATAAAAAAGTTTGCTAACAAAATTCACATTACTTCCTAAGCAAAATATGAGTTTTATTAGTCACTTCAACCTCATTCACTAGAATTCCTTTTACCTTTTTCATTTTTACAAGTGGTAGGCCTAACACACTGGATGGTGCAATATAAATACCATAAAGTCACTGAATGGCTTTATCAGAATTTCAACTATCACCAACCCCTAGACTGAAACCAAAATGTAATAAGGTGATGTTGTGTAACACCAGGTCAACACTAATTTTGTGTGTGTGTGTGTGTGTGTGTAAACTCGCAGGGTCTGGAAGAAGGAGCAATGCCTAAAGCCTTTGCAAGCCCACAGGGCTCAGTGAGGATGATGATATTAACATTACACTTAAACTGTTGCAAGTTGACACTTGCAGTAAAAACACAAGGACAGAACTGCAAAAGAATCAATGTACTGAAGAGAAAAGACTAGACATTATGGGTTAGTGCATGGGGCCTGGCAAAAGGGAGGGTAGACAAAATGGGTGATGAAATGGACAGGAGGGGCATGTGAGTCAGAAATGTTTGTGTGGTAGTGGTATGAGACTAGCAAGCACCAAGGAGCTGTAGTTATTATAGAAGTGGTACAAAAGGCAAAAAGAAGAGATGGCACAATTGCAGACTACAAACTGGAGCATATCGGTGGGTGATTTTATATCAATCAGTGAAGAGAACTTTCTCTGGATGTGACAGCAGCAGTACCCCAGATGTGGGAACAATACTCCATTGTAGGCTTCATCTAAGAGTGTCAGTACTTACTAAGAAATAAAGCATTTTGTGGTCTTTCTCTTCAGAGACAGGGTTTGAAATATGATCCAAGCCATTTGAAAGATGTACTTTTGCAAGGAAGGGTCCCCACAGCTTTAAGTAAGGTATAATATCTGGATCACTCATGAGGGATTTAGTTGCATGCTGCTCATGCTTAAGGGAAGAAGAATTGCCATGAGGTATCCTTGATATGAGGAGTGCTTGTGTCGTTTTGCTGTTGAAAGAGAGGAGATTGGAATGTCCTAATTGGAAGATGCTTTAGAAGTGTCTGTTCATGAAATTAGGCCTAGTTCGACATGTGGTGTCTAAGTTACATCATGCAGATGCAACGTTTGAAGGAAAGAAGGAAGAGTAGCATCATTTGCATAAAAATGTGAGCTGTTGGACAGAGTTGGCATTATTGAATTGAGTAGACCTATAATCAAAGACGTCCCAGCCATGACCATCTTATTATTTTTTTTTTGCATATTTAGGATTACATCGTTCAACAAGTGCTTCTATTTTTCTTTTTTTAAGACTGCAGGCCAGTGGTTTTCAACGTTTCTGTGACCTTATCACACAATATCCTAAGGCTCACAATACCTTTGTTTTGCTTCAGTAAACAAAATACAAGTTTCTGAGGATAGCTCGTGACATCCTACTACCTACTGTCTACAATACCTTAAGGTGTCGCCACATCCAATTGGAAACCAGAGCTAGAGTATATATGTTAAGGAAAATTTGACTGCTATTTTTAGTAGTTCGAACAACCTTAAAGAAGCTCCCACGCCAGTTGTCACTAAACATGTTAAGATTTTTATACTGGGCACTACCATTCTGCCACACCACGTTCTTAATAACAACAGTAGTAATGCGATAATAATGTTCAACTTTATTACATTTTTATCTTGTTTACAAAGATACGAAATAAATATATAAATAAAACAACTTGAGAAAATAAGTTGTGAAGTTCATACCTTTCCTAAAATACAGAGATAACAATATTAACTAATGATTTAGTTAGCAAATAATCAAAGAAACAGGTTTCGTGAGAATTAGGTGGTAGAAGGCGATGAGAGAAGGAGAGAGATGATGAAAGTGAGAAACTGAATGAGAAACGATAAGATAAAAGAGAATAATGGAGAAAGGAAGAAAGAAAGAGAGAGAGAGAGAGAGCGATATGACGAATGAATGAGGGGTGACGATTATTCATATTTTAATCGTAATGGAAAGAGAGAACTAGGTGTACAGAGCGATGAAGGCGGAAGAAATAAAAGGACAGCGACGAAGAGCGAAAGTGACAGAGAAAGTGAACTACAGTGAGGATATATATATATGAATGAATGAATGTTTTAGATTTTGAAGTCAACAGCGGTTATTGATACAATAATGGTTTCTAACGTACCTACAAATCCAGAAATACAAGGGGAGTGGAACAGATGATTATAAATAGGCCTGAACTAGACTGGTACTAATTTTATCGAAGACCGCGGAAATGATGAAAATCGAAGTGTACTCTAGCGAAATCTGAACTTGAAATATAGAGAAATTTAACTAATAAGGCATTTATTAGATGCTCTAATATTAACAACAACAATAATAAAAAAAATCTTTTCTACTATAAGTACAAAACATGATAATTTGTGGGGAGGGGGACAGTCGATTATATCAACTCCAGTGCTCAATTGGTACCTATTTTATCGATTTCCAAAGGATGAAAGGTAAAGTCGACCTCGGCGGAATTTGAACTCAGAACGTAAAGGTGGACGAAATGACGCTCGGCATTTTGCCCGGCGTGTCAACAATTCTGCCTTAATAATCATAACAACAACAACAATAATTATGATAAATTATGAGAAGTCGCAAAAAATCCGAGGTTTTTTTTTTTTTTTCCTGAGTGAAACTCGTGCGGGTGTACTTGCCAAAATTTACTATAATTATTATCAACTTTTGAATTAAGACTGGTATTGGTTTTACTCACAGAAAAATTACCACAAAGACCTCGAGCTCTAACGATAATGATACAGCACAAAAGAAAATTAAAACACTAAATTGACATTGATTTTATTAAGATAATTAATAATTTCAATAATCAAAGTTTTGTTTTTGTGGTGATTATAGTTGTTCAATCTCACATCAGCCTGATCCAACAGACTTGTGATCATAGGTATCGAAATCGTAATCACCGTCTTTTATTCAAACTGTATCTAAGACTAAATTGATAAAGAAAAAAAAATTGTGATTTAGAGGTGAGAGAGGATCGGTAAAGTGCCGGGTTCAACGCAATGTTTGTTGTGATTTAGAATTTAAAACTCATAAGGTTAACCAAATATATTAGTGTGTGTGTGTTTGTGTACATCAGTTTGAGAGGTTTAGAACTAAATCTGTTATTTTGTATTTTATTGCGGAAATTGGAGACTGATAGCAACCGAAACGCAGCTGAATAGATAACAACCATCTAAAATCGTCCTGGTATTACAGATTCCGCAGTTGTTGTTTTTCTTTTTTTAATCACTAATCAGAAATATGAAGAGGAAACAGTGTCTTGCCCATTTGGGTGTATATATTTTGTCACTGATAAGACTTCTGAATTCACATAGATAAAATACAAAAAATAAACAAACACTAACAGCTAACTCATTAACTAGGAGCGTGACATTTTTACCTAAATCATTACAAGTAAGGTAGTTATACTGAGGTGTGGTTATTCAATGAAAGAATTGCTTTCAATAGGCTTTGTTGTTTTAGCCCCAAGATGCTAATGGAAACCTGATAAATAACATTTAACAAAGCGTCCATAAACGGCTAGCATCACCATCACTACAAAAACCACTATTACTACGACTTCTGTCACTGAAAATAAACAAATGCAAGAGAAAAAGAAAGAAAAAAAGGACGACAAGATTTGTGTTTATCAATTGCAGAGGAAATGAAGTGCTCCACCGCACATCTTTTTAGCTTGTACGTTCTGGATTCTTCCTTTTGCTCAACTTCTTTCGCATAGGCTCTAACTAAACTAAATGAGAAATACTTCGTTCACACGTCTTCTAAAACATATTACACACAAATACACACACATACTTACATAGAAAGAGAGAGAGAAACGTATATATATAAATATGACGATCTTAGGATATATATAACAGCGTTTTCACTTTCACGAAAGTTCTCACCTTCCTTAGGGAGTTTCCATCAGTAATTTATTTTCTTTGACTATTGCGGGGGTTTTCACAACCTTTTAAGCTTACACAAAGTGAAAGATCAATCATATGAATATCTTGTATTTGATCGTGTAATTGGTCGCAAAATATTTCATTTAAACGTGAAAATATCTCAACTTCTTTGAAATTAAATTTAGGGCATTAACAAAATAATTAGAACATGGAATAAAAATTCATTACTGTATTTGTTCCGAGTTCAAATTCTACTGGGGTCAATTTTGTTGCCTTTCATCTTTCCGGGATTGATAAAGTACCCGTTATGTACTGGAGTCGATGACATCGATTAACCCCGCCTCCAAATTTGTAGCTTTGTCTCTATGTTAGCAACATTATTTATATATTGGTATCGTTCCTTTGTAAAGCTGAAAATTAGTTTGCCAAAGTGAAAACTGTCATACTCCAATATCGCATATATATATATATATATATATATATATATATATATATATATATATATATATATATATACACACACACACACGCAATCTGTGTTTTTGTGTCTGTACGAAAAACAGGAATGTTCAATGCGTTATTGATAGATGCGTGTAACATGTTTGTGTAAGTTTTTCTTTTTCTTTTGAACGTCAATAGTTACCACATGCACATATGTCATATATATATATATATATATATACACACACACAAACATATACATTCAGTAACACAGAGAAGCGTATCTAGAAGATAAACAGATTGAAACACACACAGACACCACTCCATTATCCCTACCACGAGTCATTAATTAATAATAATTCACCCAATAGCCATTCACAGAGCTACAAGCAAATGATAACCGGAGAAAAGAATGAGAAAGTCGAAAGAAAATCAGCAGAGAATATAAAGCGAGTGGTTGAATGTGTGTTCCTATGTTGTAGCAACTTACAATGGCTTTCGTGTAACAGCTTATGGCAGCCTCGAATTTCTTCATGGCAAACAGCCGATTGCCTTGGTCTTTTAGTTCAACAGCCGTCATCTTTCAACTATTTACACAGAAGCAGGCGCAATTCTGTTCAAGTCGATAAAGGTGATTAATAAGACATAACAAACCAAAGAAATGTTGGTAGGAAAAAAAACTTCACATTATTCCAACAATGTATATGGCCATGTTGGAGATATATATTTTGTTCTCCCGTTACTGGAGAGTGCATAACTCCACTTAACTTCCGGCATTCGACCGACACATGTTCACTACACTATATTCCACAACAGTATACTTCGTTACTTAAGATAACATTATTCTACACAACATAGCAATACACTTCTTTCTACTATCCTACATTGCATTACACCACCCTGATGCGCAACATTAACACTACACCGTATACAACATATCTAACAAGAAAATCACTTCGTGTTTATTCAGTTTGCAAATAATAGCAGCTAAATCTCCCTTGAATTACACTCTACTTTCTTAAAGGTATATGTGCAGTGGATAGCTTTGTCCAAGATTCACTATACCTTAAAATGTCGGATGGTCATGGCCGGAAACCTTTTGATCATGAGCATGCTTGAATGAACGAAGCCTTTACATTTTCGTTCGATCTGCTAAGGATGCCTGCCAAATCTTCCGGAAATCACATCCTACAATCGTAAAATGGAAGTTCACGTTGGATTCTTTAGAGCTTTGCCTGAGAAAATGATGGAATAGTCATGACTGGAACGTCCTTCATCATAGGTCAGCTCTGACTGAGCTGATCGTTGCTAAACAACAAGGGAACTTCTAGTTGTTTGTTTGACTTGCTAGAATTAGCACATAAATTCCATTATACGGTCTTTTTGAAAAAACCGTGCAAATTAAATAATTTATCTTAGATATACGATGCTTCAAAAAAAAAAAAAAAAAGACGGTGGCATCATGGATTGGATCGTCTTTGTTGGTCGATCGACCAGCTAAAAAATAAAAATTAAATTTCAAACTACCCTACTATCTTAAAAAGTGCTGATCAGTAGCTTAACGACCGCAACGCTATTACATTCTACATCCTTCAAAACGTTATATTACTTGAGTTACTCAACCTGCTAGAAATAGCAGCCATTTTTCCAATACATCATATCTTACAGTTTTGGTAAAGGACGCGTTTCAAAATGTTTTGGATTCCCTGCGCATAGGAAAAAGACTAGATGGTCATGGCTGGAATGCCTTCGATCATAGATCTGCTGCTTTTGCGGCTGAATAACAATATCTTTAATTATAAGTCAACTCAACCAAGTCAGGTTTGAGGCTAAACTACAGCGTACGATTCAGTGTGTAATCGACCCATTGTGAAAGGCACAACAACTGTCCGCCTTGGACTACGTTCCTCCAGAACATACTGGAACAAGCTAAAACAGTGGGAGAAACACTGCCTAGACTACCATACTGCCCTTTGTATATGTTAAATGACTACATGTATTAAGGTGGTGTGTGATCCTCAGGTAGGCAGAGAAGTGGTTCAAATCTTGATCATCCATCTACAGGAGTCAAGCCAAATAGGAAGCTTCTACCTTGTTGCTTAACATACTAGAAAAACCTGTCAAATCTTCTTGAAATCAGTTTTGCTTTTTATTCTTGATCTGCTCAAGCAAGGCTGAGATGAAGTTAAGCAACAATGTGCTACAATCTAACAAATGACCCTATATGCTGTCACTTGACCTGCTAGAAATAGCAGCCAAGAAAAATGGGGATCTGGTGCATTGTGTCTTAGAGAAAGAAGGGGTAGTCATAACTGGAATATCTTTAACCAAAGGTTTATTCAACCAGCCAAATCAGAGTGAAAGTGCAATAACCTATGATAATGGACTACTCTATCAGCACTCATCTGGAGCACCAAATCTCTGCTATGATACACTTTGCCTTAATCAAACTCCGTGTTAGTGTAGCTTATAAAATTTGAATTACTAGCATGAGTGTTTTACTTTTGGACAGCAACAGTTGTACTGTAATGGACATTGGTAGTTAAGAGCATTCTGTGTTAAAAAGAAAAAGATGAGACAAATGCTAGTCTCACTTTTTGCAACAGTCTCTGACATGTATTTCTTAAGCATTTGTGATTTAGGATGTAAATGATTTTTCAGAGATATATTTTCCAAGCAAGTGATTTGATCCGAGGTCATATGCTGAAACTAAAATGATTGCAGTATGGAAGACACATTGCAACTTTGTCAGTGGCTAGGTTGCATTCACACAATGAAAATTTTGATACCATATAACAAATGATAAATGTTTAAGTACAGTTGACAGTTTTTGTGTGTCTTTAAATGGCTAACATGTGTCTTCTGCACTGCAAATACAGATGATTAAAAGTAAAATTGTTTACTTGACCATGGGAGCAGATCTCTTGTAAAAAGTAAACCATTTGGGATCTCCTGAAACAGATTGGGTTGTTCATTTAAATTCAAATCTTTAGAAGAAAAATTATTACTTGCTAGCCAAAGTATTTTGCAAGAAAAATACATGCAGAATATTCTTTGTGCAAAACTGCATCAAAATGCCTTTCGTACAAAATTAAAAAACATTTCAAATTTAATGATCTATTTATGTCTGTCAAAAGTAAACAACCATTGGCAAGGGATCTTTTTTATAATAGGGTTAACACATCTGTCTTTGTAAAGTGTTTCCTACATTTTAATAAGTTTTCACAAGGTGTTTAATAAATAAATGAAATTGAACCAGTGTGTGCATGTTAATTATATTGGCATAATGATTTTCCCTTTAACAAAATGTTTTATTTCTAATTATGTATCAAGGGTAGTGGATTAGCAGAATCATTAGAATGTCGAGTTAAACAGCTTGCAGTATTTATCTGTGATCATTATATTCAGAGTTCAGTCCTACTGAAATCAACTTTGCAATTTTTATATTTCTGCGTTCAATGAAATGAAATACCAAAAAGGTTATGATGTTGATTTAACTGAGTACACCCCCTCACGAAGTTTGTGGTCTTATTCCAGTGTTAGAAAACATTAATATATTCTTTCTATTATAGGTACTAAGCCTGAAATTTGTAGGGAGGGAGCTAGTCCAATTACAATCCCAGTGCTTGACAATTATTTTATGGACTTTGTGAGGATGAAAACAAAGTCAACCTCGGCAGAATTTGACTCAGACTGTTAAGTGGAAGAATTGCCTTAAAGCATTTTGTCCTGAATACTAATGATTTGCCACCTTAAAAATTTGAAGTTACCTATGGCAGGATTTGAACACAGAATGTAAGGAACCAGAAGTTCCTACAATGCAAAGTATTGTAGTCCAATACTTTAGCAAATCTGCCAGCTCATTACATTTTTTTGTTGACAATATCAAACACCAGCATCTACAAATTCCTGCTTTAATGAATTTGAAGTGCAAAATCGTTGGCAGAGCAAGAGTAAGAAAGATGTTATAAAACAATGTGATATTGGTTGATTACAAGTCTGCTCATTCAGAGATGATTTGAAGGTTAGACAAAAGCATCAACATCTGGCAGTAGAAAAAAACTTCATATTTTGCAGAACAATATCCACAAAATATCCTACTGGTGTTGAACCAAGCAATCAACTGTCTACTTCAAATAGCACATAAGGGATTCGTCCACCTCTGAAGGTTCCTTGAAGTTGTTTAACCTGCTAAAAATAACAGACAAAAATACCTCAAACCACATTCCTAAATTCTACTGTCTTGAAAAAAGTTGGGGTGCATTGTATAATGTGATCTTAAAAACACTGAATCTAAAAAACAAATTAAGGTGAGATAGTCCTAAAGGGAATACATCTTGATTATATATCTTACTACACTCTCGGAGTGGTTGGCGTTAGGAAGGGCATCCAGCTGTAGAAACTCTGCCAGATCAGATTGGAGTCTGGTGCAGTCAAATCGTCCAACCCATGCTAGCATGGAAAGCAGATGTTAAACGTCGACGATGATGATGATCTGCTTGATCAAAACTAAATTGGAACTAAGCAACAACAATAATCTGTCAATTATCACTAATATTTGAAGGCTGTTCCAGTCACCAATATCACATTGTTTTATAACATCTCTCTTGCTCTGCTAACGATTTTGCTCTTCAAATTTATTAAAGCTGAAATTTGTAGATGCTGGTGTTTGATATTGTCAACAAAAAATTGTAATGTCTTATAACCTAATCGACAGTCCGACTACATGCACCCTCTATGTGATGCTCTTTCCAAAAAAATACTTTCCTCTCAATTGTCTGTAACTCTGTAACTGCTATAATAACTAGTAAACAGATACAAATGATTCCAAACTCTTTCCTATCTTAATTAATGCAAATCAACTGAAAACAACCTCATTACATACAAAATACATGGAAAATACATCCTGTGAATGCTTTGTTTTATCTGAGCTCATGTTAAGCTCACTCTAAACAAAGCAGAGTTAACTCCCTTGAAATAAAAATTCGTTTTGATACTGAGAGTAAGATGTTTTGCAAATATTCTTTCACCAATGTGCTTTGATTATTGGTTCATAGATAGCTTTGTTTTCTTTTGTACATCTCTTCCAGCACTTCTACCACAGATTCTGATCCACTAAACAAGCTAGCTGTTCAGAGAAGCAAAACCTAATTATGCTTGATATACACATCTCTCTCTCTCTCTCTCTCTCTCTCTCTCTCTCTCTCTCTCTCTCTCTCTCTCTCTCTCTCTCTCTCTCTCTCTCTCTCTCTCTCTTTCTTTCTCTCTCTCTCTCCCTCTCTCTCTCTCCCTTTCTCTCCTCTTTCTTTCTCTCTCCCTCTCTCTATCTATCTCTACTCTCTACCTCCTTCCCTTCGTCCCTTCCTCCCCTCTCTCTCTTATTATCCCTACCATGTTTCACTTTCCCCACATATCTAATCTCTCGGTCTCAAAATGTATCTCTCAAGAATATCTTTCACATTTTTCTTTTGACATCTGTAGAAGCTGAGCATTAATCACATCAGCTTCACTTACCAAGAGAAGACAGCAAAAGTCATCAACACTAACTCTCTTTTATTACATAATTATAAGGAAAATTTCAAGTGGTAAAGGTATTTGTGGAATCAGGTTTAAAATTAGGATTTCAATTAACTTCTAAATCAAACTTCAAGAATCACATAAAGATATGAAGCATAAAATTGAAATAATAAAATGCTCCCTTTTTTTTTCTAGGTATATTTTAAGACGTAGGACTTGGATTTGTCATGAGACCTAAAACTCATGAGGCCAGAGCTTAACTCAGTTTCCATGGTATATAAGTGACTGAGGTTCAAATGCTCACCCATGAATGGGATGCTTGTCCATCACAGGGTTGCCTTCCCAGTTACTACTAGAACTCATATACAGCTGAGTGGACTGGAGCACTGTGAAATGAACTACTTTGCTCAAGAATACAATACATCACCCAGTCTAGGAATGGAAACCATTATCTTACAATCACAACTACAACCATCTAATCACTAAGCAATGCATCTTCTCAAAATGGATGTGTCATGTATTGAACTCCTAATGAATATGCTGTACATTTAAATAATTAAAATCACCAGCCACAAAGCATGCATGAGTCTTATATGAACTTGTCCATTTTTTTCTCTATTGATTCCATCGCTATAGGGTCACAGTTGATGTTGCTACCCCTTGTTCATGTTGTTTATGTTATAGCAGTCAGTCACATTGTTAATTATGTTTTATTTCTGTTTGTTATAAATTGTTGTGTGTCTTACGACACTTTTTTTGCTATTGCAGCAGCTTTATTTGTCAGTTTTTACCCTTACTTGAAAGGGAAACGCTGTAATAATGATGGAATATGAAAGCCTCAGCTCATCAGACATGTATTCATTGTCTGAAGAGGAATTGCTGAAGAGCCATGAAGCAATGGAACGGAATATGGAAATGGAATAGAGTGTAGGAGGAAGAGATTTTGCAGCTGTAACCAGAGGGAGCAGCAAAGAGCTGAACGCAGAGAGGTGCAATAGAGAAAAATTCAAATATATGTTATGCCGGGAGGGACAGGCTGTCAAGGTGTCCCTACCAGCAATATTATAAAGCTGACAATAGAAAAAATAATTATATACAGGACTTCTAATCCAAAAGCAAAGAAAGTGGAAATGGCATCAACATTGCAAATTGAGAAGGCATTAAAACCAATCTGGCAAGATATTACGTACCTTGCCTGAAGAAATAAATTTGCTATGGTGGAGGTGTGGTTTCGTACCACAGCAAAAGCCAGGCAGCACTCAGGATGAATAAGGTGGTGCTTCTACCCAGCTACCTTGGAAGGCATTCTTCCAGGTTAAGGGCGGAAGGCCTCCCTCCAAAAGTGGATGTGGTCTGGCTGGTGGTGGCAATTCTGCCGGGTCTGGAAGATGAAATAGTGGACCTCCAAGTAGTAAAATTGGAACCTAGAAACTGGCAAGGGCAGCACCTGGATATGGCTATCCAAGCCACCCCAAAGGATCTAGAAAGGATCATTGAAACAATAACAAAAGGTGAAGAGATGGTACTTAAGGTGATAGTGGAGGGCAGTAGGCCCACTGCTTCAAGTGTGGCCAAAAATTCCACATAAGAGCGAACTGCCCTCCACCGCCCACAATGGCACTAGTGAGAACACCAACGGGAAAGAAACTGCACCTCCACCTCCAATGATAACAAATTCAGCGGGAGTTAGCAAGGAGGAGCCAAGCAACAAGGAAGAGCAGGATATGACAGAGGATGGAGCCAAGGATGACGAGGAGATAGCAGGAAAAAGAAAAAGAAAAAGGAGGAAAAGGTACATACTGTTACTGTTGATCCCCACCCTGCGCCAACCCGATCCCACCCTCCCCTCCCGTCCCCTACGGACACCGGCCCTCATCCTATACAACTAGACATGAACACCAATACTGCACACACACAAGCCAAAAGTCCTCCCACCTCCACCCCAAGAAAAGTGTATTTCTGTGAAAGGGAAAGTCAAAAAACTGAACAGAGGTGAACACTTTGGACAATGAGTCAGTGTCCTCACTTATGAAATGTACTGTGGTACCAAGGGAGAGCCCTGATAAGCTGAAGTAAAAAACTGATATCAAGAAAATACCGGCTACAGTAAGACTTAGTGAAAAATAATGTTATCTAATTCAAAAGACTTTAAAATATTATTATTTAAAAGACTTACCGTATTTGATTCAAAAGACTTAATAATGGTATTTAATCAATTTTGACAAATTTAAATTAAGTCATTCAGATGTGGGGGTCAAGTAGGTTCATTCCGTTTTTTTATTTTCATTGTATAATTCATCCTTTTTCATTCATTTTTTGTCCCCACTTTTGTGTTTATTTGTCCATGGTTTGTCTGTTCATGTATTGTCCCACAATAGTGAAATGATATGTACTGATCATTATACTACAGTGTAAATAGTAAAGCAGTTGTACAAAGACATAGTATCATAGTTGTATAGTGTGAGTTATGAAACTGTGTATTGAACATGACAATACAGTGATGTACTGTGAATATAGAAATAAGTACTTGACTTTTATGCTTTGACTGACTGGTATATATCCATTTAGTTTAGTACTTGACTAGCACGTATCTAATTAACCTTAAAAGGATAAAATGTAATGTTGGCCTCAGCAAAGTTTGAACTCAATACATTCTCTCTCTCTTTTCCCATTCATCATTATCAGTGCCAACTTCACTGCTGGTGTTTCTCCCACCACCACTACCATAATTATCATATGTCTATTTATTACTGACCCATACCAACATGGAAAATGGGCGTTAACACATGATGATAAGTTGCTTCCCAAGGTGTTACACAAAACATAGATAGGAACATACTATTGTATTAAAATAAACATATAAATATATGTATGTGGGTGGATGTGAGAGAGAGAGAGAGTGTGTATGTGTGTGTGTGTGTGTGTGTATGAGTGTGTGTGTGCATGTGAGTGTGTGTGTGTGTGCCTTAATGTCCACTCAAGGAATAAATATCTCACCAATGAACTAGGATTGCGTTACTTACGTTCATGTGTATCTATCTCTTATATAAATCCTGGCATGTATTCTATGTCCTACATTGTCTTGGATCTCCCCCACCCCCCACCCCATAGAGCACTGAAAATATTCTTTAATACCTTTTTCAAGACAGTTATTATTTCTTAGTAATATATAAAGTGATTGCTTCGCTATTTTTTTTCTGTTCCTGACTGATTTATACATCAAGCACTCATAGGATTAATAAGTGCTATATATTATGTTATTGTGTGGCTAAATAAATGGTTGTCTTTAGGACAGCAGCAGCTGGAGAAGAGAATAGCCACCAAAATATCTAGAGATATCATATGAAGTAACTTGGAGAACAGATTCTAATATTTTCTTTATATATTTATACATATAAAGCTGAAGTTGTCTGTGTGTGTGTATGGCAGGTTTGGTAGCCTTCAACTAACACTATCTCCTCCGAGACCCTGTGGCGCAAGTTGACCAAAATTGAAAGTATGATGGAAGAAGGCTTGCTCTTCATTCTGTAGAAGAAAAAATTCAAATTGGACAATGTTAAGACCAAAAATTATTTACATTAAAAAGGTGCTTTTTTTTCTATGAAAATCCCTATTTTTTATGATTTTTTGACTGCTGTGTTGCCATTTTTCAGTGTATTTCAACCAGAAAAATGTTTACTTAAAGAGAATAACAAGCTATATAATGCAAAATTTTTACTTTTCAAAAAAGATTGAAACTATGTCAAAACTTTGTTAATGCATCATCAAAGTCTGCTGTTTTAAGGGCAGCTAAAAAACAAACCTGGGTAATGTGGGGCTATACTGTTAGTTATATGTTAAGTCCATTCTTCACATAAAACATAAAATCATGATACCGAATGCTTGTTAGTTGCATACTTGAAGTGATTAAATTTCTCAAGTAAATTAAGTTTATACTAAGTTCATATGCATTTATCTCGTACACTGACATGAACAGACAGGCAGATAGATAGATAAAGAGACAGAAATGGTGGGAGAGAAAGTGGCATGTATATATATATATATACACATAAATATATACGTATGTATATAAAATTATTACATTTAAAAAAAAATTATTAATTTGCTTCTTTTCTTCTTGGTAGTGCATAAGATTTTTCAGCTTTCGAATCTTTAATGTTACAAATAACATTGTAACATTTAGAGGTACAATTAACAAGATATTGAGGTGCACAGCTTCGGTAAAATGACCTGATGTAAACAGGACATCCAGTGACACAGAGTGATGTGACCATGAATAAAAGGCTCAACACTGTCACTACAGAAAACATCATTATTACTGTACTCCAAAAGTTGGTTTCCTTAACTTTAGGCCTTGTATCATAATGTGGCATGTGTTCTCCCTTCTGTTCACTCACCCCTTCCCCAGTAACAATTTTCACAAAAATTGGCGTTGGGTGTATTAGCTTCCTGAAGGGATCATTAAGGTAATTTTTCTTAATGTCCTCTGCCTTCTTGTGGAATATCATTTGAGAGAGCTTGTCTGCTAGATCTTTCCTACCAATTTGATTCAGTCGACGTGAGAGGTCATGGAAGGTCTTGTGCCTTCCCTTATTCTGATCATAATTGAGTAACAGGATTAAACATGGAACTGGAGGTTTAGTTTTGCTGACTCTTCTTCTATTAAGGTTCTTAGGTAATTCCCATGTGTTTATTTGTAGTGCTCTCACTAACATTGCACACTCTCTAATGGTCAGGTGGTCAGAAATGAACTGAAGTTCATGAATATTCATGTCAATAATGCTATCACCTTGTTTTATAATGTGGCAAAATAGTGCCAACCAAATTAGTGTGGATATTACATTCAAGTTCATAACTGCTGATATTGGATCTTTCTTATTTAATTGCACTTACAATTCCAGGTAAATTTGTTCAGTTTTCTTTTTATTGCTCTCAAGTTCCTTGACCACAATTTTTGTACTTTGTTCTAATTCAGTTCCTGCAACTGCTACCTGATTTCCTGGTAGCTTTATTTTTAATCTTTCAGCTGTTTCCTTCTAGAATTTACTCCTGTAACTCTCCATTTCCCTAAATCTTTGTTTCTGGTCTTTTTCTATTCTTCCAGTTGCTGTCTCCTCCTGAATCAAGAACAAATGTCCATCATGAGATAAGAAAATTCTATTTTTGTTTTAAACATAAAATGGGCTTAGAGATTTTTTTTTTATAAAAGAAACACAGAATGGGTTACATCATTAAGTATTGTTTTGTCATATGAAATACCTAATCACATCAATTGACAGCCAACACATTTTTGACAGGTTCTCTTGTCAATCATCAAGAGAAACAATAGTTGACCAAGTATGATATTAGAGTCCCAATTCATAAAGATTATCAACAGAAGTGAATTAGTAGTCTGCAGCAAAAGGTAAGAAAATAGTTTGGAAATAAACTCTGAAGAGATATATATTGATATGCTATGAAATGATGGGATCTTTTCAGTTTGAATGACAGTTTTAAAAAATAATTTCCACATAACTAAACACTTTTAAACTTCATATACTGGTAGAATGTGTTTATAAAACATCTTTTTCTTTTGGCTTTATTGAGAAAATTCTGTACTTTGTAAGATATTTGTTGTTGTTTTTCTTCAATTTCTGCAATTTCAACCAATCAATGACGTCTATTGAGGTAAAAAAACATTCTGTGCCATATGAATATGTCCCTCGTTTAAGAAACAGATTGGGTTTATTTACATTTGTGAAGAAAAAAGAAACCCTTCCCCCCACCCCTAACCCTAACTAACCCTAACTAACCCTAACCCTAAAACAGATTGAAATGCAATAGATCGATACTAGGGTCATAATTACGGGTGACAATTTCATATGACACCGCTAGAAAAAACTGCCGTTCAAACCGAAAAGATCCAAATGATGTACAGGCTAACATTTTGTGCATGGACATTTGTCTTGAATTCTAAAAGAAATTTATCATTTATCTATTCACTTATTTATTTACCTGAATTGTTAGGGTTCCAGTACATGGTGGCAGCACACTTGCATGTTGTCCATCACTGCTGACGGAAGGCTTGGCATTAGGAAGGGCATCCTGCCATAGAAACCATACCAAAGCAGACATTGGAACTCAGTACAATCCACTGACTTGCAAGCTCCTGCTGAGCCAGCCAACACATGCCAGCATGGAAAATAGACACTAAATGATGATGATGATGATGATTACCTTTATCTTTTCTTTCATCTTTTATTTGTTTCAGTCAGTGGACTATGGCCTTGCTGGGGCACTACTTCAAAAGGTTTAGTTGAAGAAATCAGCTGCAGTACTATGTTTCTTTCTTTCTTTCTTTCTTTTTTAACACTGGTTCTTATTATATCAATCTCTTTTGATGAATCACTAAGTTACAGTATGTAAACAACCTAACACTGATTGTCAAGCAATAATGGGACAAACACAAATACAAAACTACAGACAGACAGATAGACAGAGAGACAGACAGAGATAGACAGATAGATAGATAGATAGATAGATATATAGATAGATAGATAGATAGATAGAGAGATAGAGAGATAGATAGATAGATAGATGATCAATAGATAGATAGATAGATAGATAGATAGATAGATAGATAGATAGATAGGGAAAAAGACTGACAAACATATAGATAAGAAAACAGACAGACAGACAGATATGATGGTCTTCCACACAGTTTCTGTTTACCAAATTCATTCACAAGCTTTGGTCAACCTGAGTAAAAGACATTTACCGAAGGTGCTGTGCAGTGAGACTGAACCCAAAACCACAAGGTTGTACAGTGAGCTTCAGAACCACATGGCCATACCTGCACCCCACCACAACCATTTTTTACTTTTTTTTTTAACATTTAACATCATTGAATTTAAGCTTAAATGGTAACCCTGGTGACTGATGGGAGATATTTATCATTTTCAGTATCTTAAATGCACAGACGGCGCATAGCTCAGTGATTAGAGCATCGAGCTTCCGATCGTGAGGTTGTGAGCTCGAATCCCGGACCAGGCTGCGTGTTGTGTTCTTGAGCAAGACACTTTATTTCATGTTGCTCCAGTTCACTCAGCTGTAGAAATGAGTTGCGACGTCACAGGTGCCGAGCTGTATCGGCTTTTGCCTTTCCCTTGGGTAACACTGGTGTCGTGGAGAGGGGAGGCTAGTATGCATGGGCGATTGCTGTCCTTCCACAAACAATCACTGTTTCTGATGATTCTGGTGATAGTGTATTAGCTAGAGAAAGAAAAGACTTGAAGACGCTAGAGGAACCGTTTAATTTGTTTGGCAAAAAATGTTTTTTCCGTTTCAGTTTAAATGTCAAATTGTACAAAAATGTATGAAAAATACAATGCTACATGATAGTGAGACATAGAGCATTGCATGTGGAAGACTTATGGCAGATGGAGAAAAATAAAGTAAGCATGAATGAGATGGTTATGAACATGTGATGTAAATGAATGATAACTTCTGAACAAAAGGCAGGTATTAGTTAATAAGGGAGCTGATAACCATTACAGAGGAAAATTGGCTTAAAAGTTAACCCAGTATATAATGTAAACATGTAGTGTAAACGTTCAAACTTCATCATTATCCTTCACATGGAATTTTTGGTCCTTCAAAGTCATCTTGGTGTATAAATCAACCTTTTTTTTTTTTAGCTAGATGACACAAGAAAGACAAGAGTGAGATTAAGTTATAAAACTCACACATCTGACTCATACCAGCATTCAAAAGTGAATAATCCTGATCAAAAGGATAAGCATGATAGTGATGAATGTGATGTAATGACACTAATCCCACTCAGAAACACACACACACATAGTGCAACCCAAGCCAGTATGAAAAATGTTAAATGATAATGATGTTGACAATGATGTTGCTGTTGTTGCTGTTGAGCGAAGCGGTCTTCGTATCAGAGCTCGCAAGATGGGAGAAGTCCGAAATGTGGTCCTTTGCTATTCGGAAGACCTGCAGAAGAGAAAGCAGGTCAACCCCCGACACCGAGAGCATTGACAGATGGATGAATGCGCATCCAGGCTCAGCAGTTGCGTAGGAAGTCAGGGACAAGAAACTGGAAGAAAGAATGAGAGAAAGTTGGAGCAAAAGAGTACAACAGGGGTCACCACCCCCCCCTGCTGGAGCCTTGTGGAGCTTTAGGCGTTTTTGCTCAATAAACACACACAATGCCCAGTCTGGGAATCGAAACCGCGAGTCCGCTGCCCTAACCATTGGGCCATTGCGCCTCCACTGCTGCTGCTGCTGCTGATGATGATGATATATTACATATCTATTATTTTTGATAAAACACTAAGTTACAAAAGTGGCTCAGCAAGAGCACTTGCCAAATTTTAAGCGCTATGCACTCTTGAATCTCAGCCCTTGTGCAGCTTTTGTAACTTTCTGCCATTTAATAATATAAAAAACTTTAATATACTTGTGCATTTTGAGTGCTATTTCTCATGTTTGTTTTACCAAACTATATAGATGGAGAAATTTTTTTGTTAATCTTACCATCACAGAACAGTACATTACATATATATATATATATATATATATATATTACAAAGATGTACTTGCATAGCAAGTGATTTGATCTGAGATCATGTGCTGGAAAGCGAACACTGTATATATATATATATATATATATATATATATATACTGGCAAATATGTTTGTGAGCAGCAAACAAAAAATTTCATCTTACCTGTAGGAAGAACATTAAATATATGTACAACCCAGATGTGAATAACCTAGGACCTAGGTTTCAAACTTTCCAAATTACATTTGTTAATTTATATTTGATTAGTTCTCAAGTGAAGGTGTCACAGCCTCCTTCATATTCTCCTTCAGCTTGGAGGAGATCCAAAAGTCACAGAGAACAAGGACTGGACTGTAGGGAGGGTGAGGGATAGTTCTGGTGCACATCTCTGTCAAGTAATTAGTTACAAGGATGGAATTGTAGCCTGGTTCATTGCCCTGGCACAGATGCTCTAGCCTTTTGCAATGAAATCTCTTTCTGAACTTTTTCAAAGCCTCCACAAAGTATTCTTTGTTGAGTTTCTGACCAGAGGGAACCCAGTGGATGTAGATGACACCCTTGCTGTTAAAAAAGAGGATCATCGTGATTTTCCCAGTGGACTTGATTTGCCAGGTCTCTTGTACCTGTGAAAAGCAGAAGCTCAGTTCATACAAGTTAATCTAAAAACAGTCTGGAACATTTCATAAGCTTCTGTAGTATTTTTGCCTAGTTTAACACAAAACTTTATTGCATAGCAAGCTTCCAACTGGTCTTCATGTCCCAACTGCTTTTGCAAACTAGTCAGCTGTGACAAATAGTGTAGTTGACTTCACCTTTCAATCTTTTTTAGGTCAATAAAATAAGTACCAGTTGAGCACTCGGGTCATTTTAATCAACTTTCCCCCTCCCCTCAAAGTTCAGGCCTTTTTCCTATAGTAGAAAGGATTATTATTATTGTTGTTGTTGTTGTCGTTGTGGTCAGATGAAGAGTAATGGTTGACAGGATCAGCAGAGTTACTCAAAAGGCTTGTGATATTTACTTACATCTCTTAATATTTTGCATTCAGCTTTTGGGATCAAGTTTGCCTTTCTTCCTTCACAGGTTAATAAAATAAATACTTGTGAAGTACTAGAGTCAATTTAACAGATTACATTCCCTTCCATTAAATAACTGCTTCTTACTTTCATCCTTGAGCCCTCAACTCCTGATTAATTATTTTATTAACCTGTGAAGGAAGGAAGGTAAATTTGATTCCAAAAGCTGGATCCAAAACATGAAGAGATGTAATTAAATACCACAAACCTTTTGCAACACGGCATTTCTTGGGCATATTTGAAACCTGACACTGCCCATACCTCTACAAATCTAGATGCAGCTAACTTTGTTCGCAGAGGGTAAGAGTGGAAAAGTGAGGAAAAGAGCTGAACTGATACCAGTACAAAACTGGTACTTCATTTACTGACCCAGAAAGGATCAAAAGTATAGTTGACTTCAATGGGATCTGAGCAGAGATCTGGAAAACTTTTTGTCTGAGACTCTAAAAACCCTGTCAACTCATCATCTTCTAAATTACCATTATGTCAGATAAAATATTAAATCAGGTTATTTGACACAGTTAATATCCTTCATTTACAAGTTTTCTTCTACCATAGGAAGTCAAATTTTTAAGACCAAAGTTTACAGTTAACTTATACACCGAGATGACTTTGGAGGACCAAAAATTCAAGATTTGGAAAGATAGTGATGCTAGATGATAGAGACCAAAATCCATAATATATGTGTGTGTGTGTGTGTGTATATATATATATATATATATATATATATAATATATATATATATATATATATATTATATATATATATATATATATATATGTATATATGTATATGTATATATATGTATATATATATACACATATATATATATACACACACACACATATATATATATACACACACACACATATATATATATATACACACACATATATATATATATAAGTTTAAGATCGTTTTTTAAAATACCGATCATATCATGTGGCTAGTATAGAATAAAAACCTCATAGGTAATAATTATTATTAAAATTATAATTAAGGGTATCTAAAAGATACCATCATGCTGGAGATAGCAGTCAAAACTTGATTCTAAAACCACTAGAGTCAAGTTTTGACTGCTATCTCTAGCACGATGGCATCTTTTAGATACCCTTAATTATAATTATATATATATATATATATGAAAGCACACACACACACACATAAATATATGCATACATATATATACATACATACATACATATAATAGGTGATTAAATTATGTTAATAATATATACTACAACAACATCATCAACAATGTCTGGTGATGCCTGTGAGGGTGCTTGGCTTTTCCAATGCCTTAGCCTGTGGTAATGCCACGAGTGTGCTGGCTTGCTTCAGTAGATTCTGTTGAACCTTATGGTGTGTGATCAATTGAAGCACTTGGTGTTGCATTGATGTTGTTTTTTCTCTTTCTCCCCCCTTTTTTGTTTTTCTTTTGTAAAATATATTCCTTTTCATACTTTGAATTAAAATGATTACATATGCAAAAAAAAAAAAAAATTTAAAGATTAATTCCCAACAACAATAACATCAATAGCTTAGGCCAATGATAGAGGTTCTACATGATAACTCAACCTAATAGAAACAGCAGCTGAATCTCACTCAGATCAAATCTTACTGTTTTAAAAGATGACACATTGGAGTGTAGTCTTAGTCATTTTATATCTGAAGAAAGTTAGGGTGGTGACTGTTAAGAGGGCCTTCATTAAAGATCTAAAAAATAGGAGTAACTTGGCAAATAGTAACACCAGTTAAAGAATATTCTTTTCTACTCAAGGTACAAGGCCCGAAATTTTTGGGGAGGGGGGGGCAGTCAATTAGATCGACCCTAGTATGCAACTGGTACTTAATTTATCAACCCCGAAAGGATGAAAGGCAAAGTCAACCTCGGCGGAATTTAAACTCAGAACATAACGATGGACGAGATACTGCTAAGCATTTCACTCGGTGTGCTAACATTTCTTATTTCTTTATTGCCCACAAGGGGCTAAATATAGAGGGGACAAACAAGGACAGACAAAGGGATTAAGTCGAATACATCGACCCCAGAGCGTAACTGGTACTTAATTTATCGACCCTGAAAGGATGAAAGGCAAGGTCGACCTTGACGGAATTTGAACTCAGAACATAAACACAGACGAAATACCTATTTCTTTACTACCCACAAGGGGCTAAACACAGAGAGGACAAACAAGGACAGACAAATGGATTAAGTCGATTACATCGACCCCAGTGTGTAACTGGTACTTATTTAATCGACCCCGAAAGGATGAAAGGCAAAGTCAACCTCAGCGGAATTTGAACTCAGAACGTAGCGGCAGACAAAATACCGCTAAGCATTTCACTCGGCATGCTAATGTTTCTGCCAGCTCACCACCTTAGTAACAAAGAATATTAACAGTAACAACATCTGAAGTAAAAAAAAATAATAATAACTCCACCTACAGTACAGCAGTAAATGTTTACAACAAAAACCATTTCACAAAAAAAAAAAAGCAAGAAAACAAATCCTCAACAATAAAGATATTACCTACCAGAATAATATCAACAATGTCCACTACCATGTCTATAAACACTACAATAAATGCAATACATGAACAATTTAGCCATCAGAAAATAAGTTTACCTGGAACAACAAAATCTACAACATCAAAAGAAGTACAGTAAAAGCAACACACATACACAAAATTATAAATGTATTTATATAAATACATATTTATGCCATATTATATATTTGTGAAAATGTAATCTGTATATACATACATATATACATACATACACGCACACACACACATATATATAAATATATATATATATATATATGTATGTGTGTGTGTATGTCTGTATGTATATGTATATATATATATATATATATATGATATATTTGCTTCATTTTTGTGTAAGATTCTTTATATGGTATAGTTTGTTTTGAAAGTTAACTTAAATAACAGTTGAAATCACTAACAACAAATGCAAGTCTAGAAATTCAAATTTTACCAGAGATTAAATGTTGATGACATCACATATTCAACCAATCCAATCTCGTCTTTACCTCTTCCTTCTCCTCCTCTCATCCTACTTCTCTCTTCACCTCTCTCTATTGTAATTCTTTGGAAATGTTACTGATTGGATAGCTTACATTTATATGTACATGACAAAGTACAAAGTTTTTTTTTTTTGTTCTGTGATGGAGTACATTGTAGTTATATGTAAACTGAACAAGGAATATATTGCTGGGTTTCATATTCTATTTTATTTTATCATTATTTATATATTTGTTTGTGTATCTAGAGAGTTAAATTTGGTAGGAACTGAATTCAGAATACTAAAATTACAAAACAAAATGCATTGAACGATTCACTCTCTCTCTCCCATCTCTATGTGCAGGTGTATGTGTGTGTGCATATGTTTTAATATTTTTGTTTATGCAAAGCAATATTAATGACCTGGTGTTAGAACAATATACAAAAGCTTTAGAGAAAGTCATTACATAATTCTTTGCTTTCTTGGCGTTTATATAATTTCTTTTATATATCATAGTCCTCCAGGCAATAACGGAGGAATTCAAGACAGGATGCCCTTGGGAGCTCCTCTATGCTGATGACCTTGCTCTAATTGCTGAGTCATTATCAGAACTGGAGGAGAAGTTTCAGGTGTGGAAGCAAGGATTAGAATCAAAGGGCCTTAGAGTCATTCTAGCTAAAACCAAGGTCCTAATAAGTAGGAAGGTAGACAAATCACAAATGCCTTCAGGTAGATGGCCCTGCTCGATCTGTAGAAAAGGTGTAGGTAGAAACTCTATAAGATACACCAAGTGTAAGCTATGGACAGATAAGAGGTGCAGCAATGTCAAAGGAAGGCTAACTAAGAAGATAGTTTTTGTATGTGGCAGATGCTCAGGAACAATAAACACTGAAAATGCTCTGAGACCAACTTCTGTCACTTTCCAGGGAGAAAAACTAGAAATAGTTGATAGCTTCCGTTACCTAGGTGACCAAGTCAGTAGCGGGGGTGGGTGTGCTGAAAGTGTAACTGCTAGAGTAAGAATAGCTTGGGCAAAGTTCAGAGAGCTCTTACCTCTGCTGGTGACAAAAGGCCTCTCGCTCAGAGTAAAAGGCAGATTGTATGACGCGTGTGTACGAACAGCCATGCTACATGGCAGTGAAACATGGGCCGTGACTGCTGAGGATATGCGTAAGCTCGCAAGAAATGAAACCAGTATGCTCCGATGGATGTGTAATGTCAGTGTTCATACTCGACAGAGTGTAAGTACCTTGAGAGAAAAGCTGGACCTAAGAAGCATCAGATGTGGTGTGCAAGAGAGACGTTTGCGCTGGTATGGTCATGTGGTGAGAATAGATGAAGATAGTTGTGTGAAAAAGTGCCACACCCTAGCAGTTGAGGGAACCTGTGGAAGAGGCAGACCCAGGAAAACCTGGAACGAGGTGGTGAAGCACGACCTTCGAACTTTAGGTCTCACTGAGGAAATGACTAGAGACCGAGACCTCTGGAAGTATGCTGTGCGTGAGAAGACCTGGCAGGACAAGTGAGACCATAACCCGTGGCCTTCTACACGGGATGTAGCCAGTCCACTTATGCATACCTTCCCTTCTTGGGACACAAAACTCTACTTATGAAGACCTGTTGAGGCAAGTGAGAATCAGAATTCAAATCGATCAATGGAAATTGCAGCTGAGATACCAGTGCCGGTGGCACGTAAGAGAACCATCCAAACGTGGACGTTGCCAGCGCCGCCCCAACTGGCCTCGTGCCGGTGGCATGTAAAAAGCACCATCCCCTCATGGCCATTGCCAGCCTCGCCTGGCCCCCGTGCCGGTGGCACATAAAAAGCACCATCTGATCGTGGCCGTTTGCCAGACTCGTCTTGCACCTGTGCCGGTGGCACATAAAAAGCACCCACTACACTCATGGAGTGGTTGGCGTTAGGAAGGGCATCCAGCCGTAGAAACATTGCCAGATCAGACTGGGCCTGGTGCAGCCTTCTGGCTTCCCAGACCCCAGTTGAACCGTCCAACCCATGCTAGCATGGAAAGCGGATGCTAAACGATGAGGATAGGTGCAAGCATGGCTGTGTGGTAAGAAGCTTGCTTCTCACCCACATGGCTCCAGGTTCAGTTCCACTGAATGGCACCTTGAACAAATGTCTTCTACGGCCTTGGGCCAACCAAAGCCTCATGAGTGGATTTGGTAGGAAACATCCTATATATAAATGTGTGTAGATATCTATGTGTGAGTGTCTCTGTTTGTCCCCCACCTTCTCTTGACAACTGGTGGTGATGTGTTTACATCCCTGTAACTTAGCAGTTCAGCACTAGAGACCAATATAATAATTACTAGGCTTCAAAAAATAAGTCCTACAATCAATTCATTTGGCTAAAAAGCCCTTTAAGATGGTGCCCCAGCATTGCTGCAGTCAAATGACTGAAACAAGTAAAAGATAAAAGATATATATATATCATTTGATGGATGTATTCTTCAAACTTTTATTTGAGATTTAAGAGACCGATAGAATAAGTACTGGGCTTACAAAAGAATAAGTCCCGGGGTCGAGTTGCTCGATTAAAGGCGGTGCTCCAGCATGGCCGCAGTCAAATGACTGAAACAAGTAAAAGAGTAAATGGTGAATATTTTGAAAGAAAAGCAAGCTTGGATTACCAGCGATTATTGGAAATAAGTAATTCAGAGTATAGGAAATAGGAGCCTTTTGGTTATAATTCTTAAAGAGTTATTCACACCTGTATTAAATCCTGTGATTTATCTTTTATGGTGACTCAACAGAGTTTTGCGTGTGTATGTGTGTTTCACAAATGCTAACTGTGACTTTTATCATGGGAGGTCACCGGTTGTTATAAAGAAGAACACCAATATCTGTTGAGATTTATGATAAACAAATATATTCCTTCTTTTCGTAAGCAAAGAAATATGTTGTCATTACTATGAATGACAAAACATCAAGAGAGTTTGAATGTTATTGTTCTTGGTGAGATTGTAATAGCAGTCAAAGTGTAGTTATTTGGTGCTGGTGTTGGTCATTGTGCATCATTGTTTAGCTGCTGTCAGTAGCTGTCCATATCTGTCTGCCATCTTATCTTTGCTGTGTCAATGCTCTCTCTCTCTAAGTAGCAAAGGTGCACTGAATTCATAGCAATGGTTAGGCTTAAAAAGAAGTGCACCAAAAGATTAAATCGTTGCTGGAGCCAAGTCATGATTGGACAGATTTTCTTATCATGTGAGTAATATTCTAACAAATTGTTACATCAGATACAGTGATCTGATTGCTGAATATTACCGCTGCATATATACATGCACATATCAGCAATCTTGGAAGGATTGTTGTACAGGGGATGTTACTCATTAAGTGTAGGAAGGCTGAAATGGTAAATGAGGCAGAAAAACCCAATATGGTCAATGGATTATAAGATATGATAGCAAGATCTATTGGGTGTGTCTGGGGCACTCTCTTAATGGAATACCGATTTATGAAAGGGATTGGGTCCTCACTATGTACATTCACATGGAATAATTCATCGGTCTTTGACTACCTGAATGGGGATACTTGACAATCAACCTGCTGAGAGGAGATGACACCTGAGAATAGAATGATGAAGACATCCAAAGCCATCTCTGCCTCTGGATGTCTTCATCACAAGGTTTGTAAAAATCTGGTTTGACTATAAAAAACAAACTTCACATATACAAAACTGTCATGGTGACAGCACTAATTAATGGTGGTAAAACCTGGACAGTTTACAAAAAATATGCCAAAAACACTTAACCACTTCCACCTAACATACCTGTGAAAACTTTTTGACATTATGTTGCAAAATAAAATGTCAAGCATATATGAATTCCTGAACAAGTTCCAGCCGTGGTGGAGTGCAAACTCTAAACTGATGGCTAATCCATCTTTATATTCACTTGCCATAACTGCATGATATGAAATACACAAAGTGGATGTTAAAACAACAACGATGATGAAAGTCACCTTTCAATTATGATCACAAAGAAAGTAGAATTCTTGGTATAGCATCAAAAACTGTGTTGGTTTATATCTACAAGTAATATGCTCAGTAGATGTCATGTTGAGCTCTGGCATCTGATGAAAAATTTTAATGGAACATATTTTGGGGGGATTTGGGCAGACCATACATAAGTGGCATAGTACTGAAATGTTGATTCAGTTGTGTTGTCTATATTGATTCAATGTGAAATTATTGTTGTCCTTTTTCAGGATCTGTGACAATTTTTTGTATCATGGCTATGTGTTAAGTAGCTTGCTTACCAACCACATGGTTCCAGGTTCAGTCCTACTGTGTGGCACCTTGGGCAAGTGTCTTCTACTATAGCCTCGGGCCAACCAAAGCTTTGTGAGTGGATTTGGTAGACAGAAACTGAAAGAAGCCCATCGTATATATGTGTGTGTGTGTGTGTGTGTGTGTGTGTGTGTTTGTCCCCTAACATTGGTTGACAACCAATGCTGGTGTGTTTACGTCACCGTAACTTAGCATGTTCGGCAAAAGAGACCAATAGAATAAGTACTAGGCTTACAAAAGAATAAGTCCTGAGGTCAATTTGCTCAACTAAAGGCGGTGCCCCAGCATGGCCGCAGTCAAATGAGTAAAAAAAGTAAAAGAGTTACAGTAGCTACTGTCCCTAACCAGGTTTATTAGTTTCTCTAAATATTCCAACTTGTCATCACCACCCATGAGATGCTTTTATCCCCTGATGCTATAATTGTAGTAGTACCAGTTTGTAGTGTTCTGACAACCACTTTTTTTATTACTCTCTTGTAATGTTCAGTTCATGAAGACTGGCTTTCTCTAGAACTTTTTCCAGATTCTATCTCAACTTGTTAGTCTACATCTTAGGTATTTTCAAATGTATCTCCTCAAATGGGGCTGTCATGTCTAAGTATAGAACTTGTTTGATGTTTGTTGTGAAGTCGAGACCTTTGTTTAGTACTATTTCCACAGAGGTACTTTATGGGGATTTACTGATGTGAGAACTGCTCTCTCCTGGACAGAATGAGATAACTGGGAATGGCTGTTGAGATGCTAATGGTTTAGCATGACTGTTTTGGCAGAACTACATTTCTGTAACAGAGGCAAAAACATGCACAGAAATATACACATACAGATAATGGGAAAGAAACATTACACTCCATGTCAGCATGGAACATGCGTTTTAAATGATGATAATAAAGACAAAACTCGATACTCACACACATAAACAGTGAGAGAGTGAGAGAGAGAGGAGAAAATAAGAAAGACATTAAAACTTCTGATGTCAAATAAGTTGACATTGAATCAGCAGTATAAAAATAGCTATGCCAAAACATTTAATACTCCCACAGCCCCACCAGGATATGGTGAATCCTGTATCTCTATATATATAAACAGCAAAATGTCTGTGTGCGTGTCCTTTATACAAATCCACAATTTTTCAGTTAGAGAGCTCGCACTTTCTATGGTCATTCAAAACCATCCAAGGGTGGTCGTGCACATCTTTACATTTCCCCAGTCACCCCGCAAAGCCATTAAAAAATCAATAGAAGCGACATTTTTGTGAATTTTCTATCCAAAACCCAATCAAAATGCCCAAAACTTGATACGTCAATTGAATACCAGCTAGCTGTATGTGATTGGTCGGAGATTTGGACAGTACTCGCGTGTATGTGTGCACGCACACACTAGCACTATAACTCGGCGTTGCTATATTTTGATCCTTCTATTCTCATATTTGGCATACCTTGTCCATCAAAATTCTCCTATGTATGACTTATCTGGAGACTGTTGGATTCTGTATCTCTCCAGGTGTAATGTTATTCAATCAATGAATGCTCTTTATTAGATATTTTATTCAGCTTTCAAAACCTAGAAGGATATAAAGTTAAGCCAACCATCATAGAAAATGAACCTACAACATAAACAACATAAAGGGTCATAGTTAAACATTGAAAGAACTTTTGCCAGGCACTGTATTAATTCTGCCATCAATCAACCTAAGAACAACATCAATAACAAAAATGATTTCTAAAATATGTACAAAGCCACACTTCTGAGAGAAGACATAGTGAATTTAATTAATCCAGCCAACAGCACCATAAAGAAATGCCAATCACTCAAAGTGGATAGAACTCATGGAAGGAGAAGATCCAGGAAGACAAGGGATGAAGTATGATCTCTGAATGCCGAACCTTTCAGATGAGATGACAAAGGACCAAGATACCTGGCACCTTGCTGTACCCAAGAAGATTTGTCCTCCACAGCAGAAGTGTTAAGACTACATACCCTGGTGAAGAGGGTTGGTCTGCAAGAGTCCTGTGCCAGTACCACATTACAAACACTCAGCACACACTGTAAGGTGGTTGGCATAAGGAAGGGCATCCAGCTGTAGAAACCATGCCAAATCAGACTAGAGTCTGGTGCAGCCCCAAGGGTTTGCTAGCTCTGGTCACACCATCCAACCCATGATAACATGGACAACAGATGTTAAATGATGATAGCGATGACAGGCTTTTTTCAGTTTCCCTCTACCAAATCCACTTGCAAGGCTTTGGTTGGCCTGGGGCTATAGTAGAAGACACTTGGCCAAGCTGCCATGTAGTGTGACTGACCCCAGAACCATAAGGTTGGGAAGCTAACTTTTTACCACACAGCCATACCTGTGTCATTGTGCAACATTAATTTATTAAAACAAAAAAATGTTTTCCTAAGTTTATTTCAAAACAAATTTATTTAAAACTTTTTAGAAAATTACAAATCAAATTATTTTTACCCATGATTATATGGCAACTTTGGTAAGTGATCAGCACAAAACTTACAACTAATTTTGATGCATTTACACTTTACAATCTTTAGAATGTATAGATTGGGAAAAAGATCTGAAAGACACATGAAAAAAAAAAAAACATACTTCAACAGAGGATTGAAACTTTGTCATAAATATGCAGAGAACTGAATGGTATCACACAGTACCAGCTATATTTCTTTCATAGCAATAAAACCCAAAACCCCAAATTATTCAAACTCAGGATATGAAGAGCTGGAATAAATACAGTAATACTCTTAGACATTTTGTCCAACATTCAATAATAAAAAATAATAAGCTCAAAATATCTTTAAAAATAGATTATTATTATTATTATTAAATATTATGCAATAACGCTACATAGGAGTGTATATTGTCAATTAGAGGTCAGACTTGTATGTTTCTTGCAAATATTAGGGGCCAGACACATCGACTTTGCACAGACAGGCCTGGAAGTAACAGTTGGTGGGTACAGTTCAATACTACCACAATATCATTCAATGTTGGGTCCACTTAATAGTTTTCAAATCAATTCCTTCCTGTACCATTTCCCAGAGAGGGCTGAAATGATAGAATAAGAGATATTTAGTTCTTTTAGTGACTAACAAACAACATTTATCTGCTCCACAAACTACCCCATTATAATCCCATCATAGCAATGGAATTAGGTCGAAAGTACCCACCCATCCTTTCTATAAAAATAATTTGGAGAAATTTGCAAACCACTCACCTCATTTCCCTCAGCTCCTTCACAAACTTGTTACATTTCTCAACAGTATAGTCTATCTCTGCTTCTGTTGTGAAACGA
>NC_043001.1:87783291-87858291 GCF_006345805.1 Octopus sinensis | reverse complement strand
ATTAAAACATATTCCTCCATTTTCTTATTTTGTATATGTATATATATATATATATTTACAACGAGCTTCTTTCAGTTTCTATCCGTGAAATCCACTCATAAGGCTGTAGTGAACCCAAGATTATAGTAGAAGACACTTGTCCAAGGTGTCACACAATGGGACTAAACCCAGAAGTGGGAAGCAAGCTTCTTAGCACATAGCTACGCCTGCACCTGTCTAATATCAGTAAGAA
This sequence comes from Octopus sinensis, assembly GCF_006345805.1. Taxonomy (NCBI): domain Eukaryota; kingdom Metazoa; phylum Mollusca; class Cephalopoda; order Octopoda; family Octopodidae; genus Octopus; species Octopus sinensis. Next base: position 87,858,059 of record NC_043001.1, on the reverse strand, counting down.
AATGTATATGAGCAACTTCTGATCTAAACACTTGCCAAATTTTCATTCATGTACAAAGCCATTTGGTATTATTAAACCAAGGGGTATGTAAGAACGATTTTATGAGGAAACAGAGAATGGCTGGCTCCTGAATTAAACATATCACATCCACACACAAAAGCAATACTACAATTTGACTTCCTGAAGAGGAATTATTAATGTTAGGAAGCAGTTAATGAACTTACCTGCCAGAGGATAAAGCAACATCTTTAAGGGCCATCAACAAACTTTCTCCTTCAACAAAGGCAAATGATAAGTTCACACAACCTACAATTAAAAAGAATGTATGCATATGTACATGTGTGTGTATATATATCAAAATGGAGTCTGGTGCAGCCCGTCAGCTTATCAGCCCTGGTCAAACCATCCAAACAATGTCAGCATGGACAACGGACGTTAAATGATGATAATGTATGAAAATATATGTATGTATTATGCATATGTGTATGTATATAGGTGGTGTAGTAATATATATATATATATACTCTTACTCTCTTTTACTCTTTTACTTGTTTCAGTCATTTGACTGCGGCCATGCTGGAGCATCACCTTTATATATATGTGTGCGTGGGTGTATATATATATATATATGAAAGTGTCTGTGACTTACGATTGGCTAAAATCTTTAATTGCTAATAACACTTTATAGCAAAAATTACTTATAGCAAAAATTACTTTCATGTCATTAATTAGCATATAAAAGTATATCATTACACAGAATATGAAATCAATTCGAACAGAATTGATGCTGGCAGCTAAACCGATAAGATCCATGCATCTTTCATCATGAGCAGGAGTAGTAGGGAAGCATCATAGCCATGTGACGAGAGTGATTCTTTGAGGTTTGAATAAATGTAACAAAAGCAAAGTTTGAAGAAAATATGAGCCATTTTTCATACTTTCTAGGTGTAAATAAATAGGAAATTAACAGTTGCAACCCAAGGACAAAAGTCATGTTACACAGTGTAATATATATTAGTGATATGTCTTTCTTTGAAATATATCTGGTCTGGTCTTTAGTTGGTCTTCTGGCTTTGTCTTTCACTTAAATATATCTGATCTTGCTGTCACTGTTCATATATGATGGAGAAGGAAAAGGTAAGAATATACGATAGACATACCCGGATAAGATGACTCTGGGTCACCATTCCTAATCACATGACTTGTTTCTGCTGTGATTTTTTCTATCAGCCTCTTGGACAGCATGGAAACTCTCTTGTAGTCATACTGAAAACAAATGTGGAAATCTATTAACAACAGAGTAGTTTTTAAGCAAAAAGATACTGATTGGTACACTTTTTAGTGGATAAAGTAATGAAATCTGCAACGGCACATAAAAAGCACCCACTACACTCCCGGAGTGGTTGACGTTAGGAAGGGCATCCAGCTGTAGAAACATCGCCAGATCAGATTGGAGCCTGGTGCAGCTCACTGGCTTGCCAGACATCAGTCAAACTGTCCAACCCATGCCAGCATGGAAAGCAGATGTTAAACAACAATGATGATGATATATCACTTTGTAGGATGCCTCTTTCTATATTGCCTCAGTCCACCTAGCTGTTGGAGGTAGGTATGAGGACATCAGGAAGAAACGTATCAGAAATAAACTACCATCCTCGACATAGGAGATTTGTCATTCATCAGTCTGATATTAGAGACAATGGACTTAAATGTAATCCATAAGAAACCAATCTTTTGTGGAGTGAATTAAGTAACCTGCACTTAATCACCTGTGCAAGATACATCTCCTGGATGAGCTAGGAGACATCATCAATGATGTAAGCTGGAGCTATCGAGTGTTTCAGGTTTTTCAACTGGAGACACCTTTATCCAGGTGACCTGGCCAGGGTTGACAGGACCTTGACTTGCATCCTAGCAGCCTTGTGAGTGAATTTGGTAGACGGAAATTGATAGAAGCGCATTGTGTGTGTGTGTGTGTGTGTGTATATATATATTATATATTATATATATATATGAATGATGATGATGATATATATCTGTGTGTCTGTATTTGTGCCCACCGCCATTTGACAACTGGTGTTGGTGTAATTACATCTCTGTAACTTAGCAGTTCAGCAGAAGGTACCGCTAGAATAAGTACCAGGCTTTAAAAATATAAGTTCTAGGGTCGATTCACTAAACTAAAATACTTCAAGGTAGTACCTCAGCATGGCCACAGTCTAGCGACAGAAAAAAAATAGAAGATAAGGATATACATATTTATATATATATATATATATATATATATATATATACACACATATATGACAAGAGTGTTTCAGTTACCGTTTACCAAATTTATTCACAAGGCTTTGTTTGTCCTGGGGTATAGTGAATAACACTCACCCAAGTTGCCAGCCATGACTAAAACTAAAACCACATGATGGGGAAGTGAACTTCTTGATAACAATGAAACAATTCATTAGAAATGTTCCTTCTTTTGCCAGTATTTGACTGCAACTTATTTTACTGATTCCTGAAAGTATGAAAGGCAAAGCCAATCTTGGTGGTATTTGAACTCAAAAATGCAAAGGAATGTAATGCAAAGCATTTCAGCCATCACTATACCAATTCTGCAACAAATTCAAAAAGTTTGGTAGAAAAAAAAATGAGTACATTTTTCTTAATAACACTGAGTATTTGAAAAACTGAGAGAAAATAGTAATGTAAACCAGCCTCGTGTTCTTCTTCAGCAATCTGACAAGCTCTTCCCAAACCAACGACCAATGGTGTTGGTACTGTACCACTTCGAATTCCTCTCTCCTGACCACCACCACTTTGGGGTGGGTCAATTCTTACTCTAGGACGCCGCCTCACATACAGAGCACCGATACCTGAATCAAGAAATGCAGATACAGTTTACAGACATGTAACATAAGGGGAAGTTAGCTGGAGAAGAGATATGGACATATGATGGTAGAAGGTAACAATAGTTAGAACAGAAGTGACATGGACGTGTGACAATGATGAATGGTTGCTTGTGTAGAGGTAAGTGATAGTAGTGTGGATATGTCATGATTGTGGATGGAACCAACACTAAAGGTTTTGTGCATTAGCTCCATGTCAGCATTGAATGAGCAGGAGCAGAACAATGACTAAAAGTATTCCTATCAAACATCTTGTCATTGATGACTTATCTAGTACTACATCAAGTAATGGTTCTTTCCATTTCCATGCATGTACAAAGGTGTGATTTAAGGGAGATCAGCTGTTATTTCTAGCAGATCAAGTGACTATGTAAAATTCTCATCATGGTGCAGACATTTGACGGTAGTGGTGACAGAGGTAGTGGATGGTAGAGCTGAGGCAGGTGAGGATATGGCAGTAGATGGTAGCTAGATTGGATGAAAGCTGGAATCAAAGGGATCAGAGATTGTTGTTATTGCTGTTTAACATCAGGTCAACTCTGATAAAACAGAGCCATCACCAAAGGCATTCCAGCTGTGGACATCCTGTCTTTGAAGAGTATCTAGGACTCCATCATGCAATTTGTTCTTACTCTTTTAAAAAGTGGCAGAGTGTGATTTAAGGAGATTTGGTAGATGTGATAAAAGTGAACTTGGTACTGACAGTTTGTAGCAGTCACAAGGTTTGTAATAAGAGAATGAGGGAGAGTGATGAAGATGATGTGACAGTCTCTTATACATTATATCACTAAGCAGTACTTAAGGCAAATACATTTTACCATAACCTCAAGTTGACAAAATACCTCATGAGTAGATTTTGGTTGTTGGAAACTTTGTAAAGAGTTTATATATGAAAAATTAGAAGGAATACAGTTGTTGAAACAAAGCCTAGAATAAAAAAAAACTTACGATAAACTTAGTAAAGACTAAGGTATTGGAGAGTATAAAATAATACTGGAACTTGGTATGCAAAAGTGGAGTAGGTAGGAATACTATATGCTGTACCAAGTATAAACTTTAGACACACAAGAAGTGTAGTGGAATCACAAGCATGCTCAAAGAGAATGCAGGCTTCATATGTGGCAGATACACCATTGCAGTGGCACTAAAAGTAGGATAGAAATAGATTCTCTGAAACTGACTCACTAGAAGTGGTCAATAGCTGCCTAGATGACATACTTTGGAGTGGAGGTGGTTGATTTGAAAGTATAGTAACCAAAGTAAGAATGGGTTGGAAAAAGTTCATGGAGCTATTACCTCTGCTGATAACAAAGGTCTCTCTCAGGTTAAGAGATAGATTGCATGTGGTTTGTTATTTGAACTGCAATCTATGGTATTTGAACAGCTCAATGTTAAGTCATTGTAAGCCTATCCAACCTTTTACCGAAAATGTGTGTAATTATAAACATTTGATATAGAAAACATGTGTAATTATAAACATTTGATATAGAAAATAACATCTGATACCTCTTATACCCAGTTTCCCTCTTAAATTATTTACACTCTGTTGCACATGCACACTAATATTATCCATCCAATGGAGCATGCTAGCTTCATTTCTTTCAAGCTTTTACAAGTCCTCTGACATCAAAGCCCATGTTGCACTACCATGTAACATAGTTGTACATACACATGTATCATACAGTCTGCCTTTCACTCAGAGGGAGAAACCCTTAATTACGACAAAGGTAGAAGCTCTCTGAACTTTGCCTAGCTTGTCTTATTCTAGCAACTACACTTTCAGAACTTCCTCCACCAATGCTAATTTCTATGGTAACAGAAGCTAATTACTACTTCTAATGATCCCCACCACCCAAGCATTTGAGGGAGTCTACTGTCTGTGCATTTTTAGTGCTTATTGTATCTGCATTTGTCACACACAAAGATTATATTCTCTGTAAACCTTCCTTTGATAATGCTACATCTCTTAGGTGTCCAAAGCTTGCACAGGGTACAATGTATGGAATTTCTACCAAAACACTTCTTACATTTTGAGCAGGGCTATTTCTCAGAAGGGACTTGTGACTTGTCTGTTTTCTTACTAGGACTTTGGTCTTTGCTAAATTAACTCTAAAGCCTTTAGATTCCAGGCCTTGCTTCCACACCTGAAATTTCATTTCTAAGAGTGGAAGTATTGAATAATAGAGACAGGAATAGAGAAATAGGGAGACTTAAAGAGAGGAATAGAAAGTGAAAGTTACTGAAAGAGAGGGGTTTGATATCACTCACCCTTTGGTCCATAAATCTTGTGACCACTAAGTGACAGGAGGTCAATATTCAAATCATTAACATCTACAGGTATTTTACCAACAGCTTGGGCTGCATCAGTGTGGAAAAAGATCTTCTTTTGACGGCACAGCTGACCTGTTGGATGGCAGAAAGGTGAGAATGGTCAGTTTTGATGGGAGTGGAGATAGATAGCAGAAAGAATAGAGAGATATGGTGGTGGTAGTGGATGGTAGAGAGATATTGGTGGGGATGAGGAACAGAAATTAGAGAGAGATACAAAGTGGTGGTGGTGGTGGAAGGATATGTCATGGTGATGGTATCAGGGAACAGGAATGGTAGAGAAATAACAAGGACAGCAACACAGAAATGAGAATAGAGAAGTTCTCAAAGATAGGTCAACACTGTTTTACTATAAAATTGTAAGAGAGATAGAGATAACAGAAAAACAGGCTTTATAGAAGTAAGAGAGGGATAGAGAGAGAAAAAGTAACAGAAAAACAGACTTTATACATGTAAGTGAGAGATGGAGAGAAGAAAAATAACAGCAAAACAGGCTTTATATGAGAGAGAGGGGAAGAGATAAAGAGCAGACCAACATACCTATTTCCTTGATGGGTTGCACCACCCCTATCTCGTTGTTGACAGCCATAATGGAAACCAGTGATGTGTCAGGACGTAGAGATTTCTCAAATAACTGCCATGGAAACCATATTTCAATTATCATCATCAACATAACTATTGTTACTAACATTTTCACATCCTATTCTACAAATCTACAAAGGAATTGTTACTTGGTCACACAACCTGGCAGAAACAACAGCTAAATCTCTTGCAAATTGCCCTCACCATCGTTTTGACATCTGCAGTTCCATGCTTGCATGGGTCTGTTGAAACAGATTTTCTATGGCTAGACCTCCTTCCTGTTGCCAACCTTCATTTGTTTCCAAGAAAGGTAGTACAAGGTCTGATCAATAAGTATCAGGACTGTTGCCATAGTGATGAAGCTAAAGCATGCAGAGTGAAGCTGCTTGGCAAAAATTGAGCTTGAACTCTGCTGTGCATAGGCACTAAATTTTAACATTCTAGCTCACTTCCCCTGTTACAGCAGTGCTTGGAAGGGACGTGTGTAGCATGTGATCATGACAGAGCAAGTTGTCATGGTGATACCTACTCAGAGGCCCACAGAAAGTTGCAGAAAGTGTATGGAGAGGAGTGTATAAGTCGCACACAAGTGTATGAGTGGTTCATACATTTCCAAAATGGTCGAAAAAATGTCGATATTGAAAAACATTCTGGGAGACCTGTAACCAGCAGAACTGAGAAAAATATCACATGTGCATGCAGCTGTGAGGTGAAATTACTGAATCACCATCCATGAGTTATCAGAGGATGTGCAGATTAGTTACAGTTCAGTCCAGTCTATTATCATTGAAGATTTGGGTATGAGACATGTGTCTGCCAAGTTTGTGCCAAAACTGCTTTCAGCTGACCAAAAAGACACTCTGGTTTCAGTTGCACAAGATCACCTTGGTTGTGTCGAGAACGATGAAAACCTTTCAAAAACTTTGTGTAGGCCTCTGAGTAGGTATCACCATGCTTTTGGCAAAATTTATTGCAGATTCTCTGCTCAACTTTCTCTGTCATGGTCAATGCAACGATCACACACTACACACCTTCCTTCCAAGCACTGCTGTAAAGAACGGAAGTGAGCTAGAACATTAAAACTTAGTGCACATGCACAGCAGAGTTCAAAGTCAATCTGTGCCAAGCAGCTTCCTTCTGCATGCTTTAGCTTCGTTACTATGGCAACAGTTTGGATACTTATTGATCAGACTATGTATTTCCTTATCCTTTACTTGTTTCAGTCATTTGCTTGCACCTGAAAATATCCATGAAAATATGGAAGATTGGAAATGAAGGAAACCAACTGTATGATGGTGACACTAGTTCACAGCTCTATTGCCTGACATCAAGACAAGGAGACATTAGCACACATTCATACACAAACAATATAAATATATCTTATATCTATATATATAAAAGAGAGATTCTGACCCTTTGTTTTGTCCACCAAAATGAAACTAAATGATTATTATGCTTTATATATATATATATATATATATATACAAAGCCATTAGTGCAAAGAAAGAGGCCTGGAAAGCCTGGAGGGATGGGGGTAGCAGGGAACTGTACCAGGTAGCCAAAAGGAGGCTGGGCGGCAGGTATACATAGCCAAAGATGTAGCAGAAAAGAAGAAGTTTGCCAATGTCCAGCGACGTGAGGACTAAAAAGCTGAGGTATCTCGGATTGCCAGACAGTGTGTGAGAGAAAATAGTGATGTTACAGGAGAGAAATGTGTCCGCATGGATGATAGGGCACTTGCTTTTAATGTTGGTGAAAAGAAAGAGGCTTGGAGAAGCCATTATGAAAGATTGCTGAATGTGGAGAATGAATGGGAGGAGGAGAGCCTGCCAAATGTTGACCCAGTAGAGGGACCAGCTATCCGAATAGACAGCTCCCTTGTAGTTAAGGCAATTAAGGGTATGAAACCAGGTAAAGCCCCCGGCCCATCAGGAATCACTGCTGAGATGCTTAAAACAGCTGGCTATGTGGGCTATGGCCTAGTCACCCGCATTGTAAACCAGGTAGTTCATAATGGAGTCATACCCAATGACTGGCGTAGCAGCACCATAGTCAACTGCTACAAGGGTAAGGGTGATGCTCTAGATAGAAATAACTACAGGGGTATTAAACTGTTGGATCAGGTGATGAAGGTCTCTCATTAGGGAGAGAATTTACTTAGATGAGATGCAGTTCGGTTTTGTGCCGGGTAGAAGCACCACTGATGCTATATTCCTGGTCTGACAACTGCAGGAGAAGTACCTAGCTAAAGATAAACCCCTCTACATAGCTTTTGTGGACTTGGAGAAAGCCTTTGACAGGGTCCCCCGATCCCTTATCTGGTGGTCGATGCGGAAACTGGAGATTGACGAATGGCTAATAAGGGCTGTACAGGCCCTATACAGAGAGGCTGTCAGCAAGGTTAGGATTGGCAACGAATATAGCGAAGAATTCCGGGTAGAAGTAGGTGTACACCAAGGCTCAGCCCTCAGTCCCCTTTTATTCATCATAGTCCTCCAGGCAATAACAGAGGAATTCAAAACAGGTTGCCCCTGGGAGCTCCTCTATGCTGATGACCTGGCTCTCATAGCAGAATCACTACCGGAACTAGAAAAGAAATTTCGGGTGTGGAAGCAAGGGTTAGAATCAAAGGGCCTTAGAGTAAATGTAGCAAAGACCAAAGTTATAGTAAGCAGAAAGGCGAACTCAGCACACACACCCTCGGGCAGGTGGCCCTGCTCGATCTGTAGGAAATGTGTAGATAGAAACTTTATAAGATGCACCCAGTGTAAGGTATGGACGCATAAGAGGTGCAGCAACATCAAAGGGAAATTAACTGATAAGATAGCTTTTATGTGCGGCAGATGCACAGGGACAATAGACACCACAGATACTCAGAAAACAGATTCTATCACACTCCAGGGGAAGAAACTAGAAGTAGTTGATAGTTTCCGCTACCTGGGTGACCAAGTTAGTAGTGGAGGTAGATGCTCAGAGAGTGTCACCACTAGAATACGAATAGCCTGGGCAAAGTTCAGAAAGCTCCTACCCCTACTGGCGACAAAGGGTCTCTCACTCAAAGTGAAAGGTAGATTGTATGACGCATGTGTGCGAACTGCCATGCTTCACGGTAGTGAAACATGGGCTGTGACTACAGAGGACATGCATAGACTTGAAAGGAATGAAGCTAGCATGATCCGCTGGATGTGTAATGTCAGTGTGCGTGCACGACCGAGGGTAAGCACCCTGAGAGAAATGCTGGATATAAGATGCATCAGACGTGGTGTACAAGAGCGATGCTTGCGATGGTATGGTCGTGTATTGCAGATGGATGAGGAGAGATGTGTGAAAAAGTGCCACTCCCAAACAGTTGAAGGTATCAGGGGGAGAGGTAGACCCAGAAAGACATGGGATGAGGTAGTCAAGTATGACCTCAGAGCGTTGGGCCTCACTGAGGCAATGGCGAAGGACCGAGATCTCTGGAGATATGCTGTGACTGCAAAGACCCGGGCTGCTTCCTGCACCAGTTTCGCATAGCCTCTGCCCATTCAAAGTACCTTGGATACCAGAACATCCCACTGTGCTTGAGGAGACCTGTTGAGTCAAGTACATGAACATCGAAATAAATATCAATGGAAATAGTAGTTGTGATACCTGTGCCAGTGGCACAGAAGAAGCACCATCTGAACGTGGCCGTTGCCAGCGCCGCCTCGACTGGCTTCTGTGCCAGTGGCACATAAAAAGCACCATCCGAACGTGACCAATGCCAGCACCGCCTCGACTGACTTCAGTGCCGGTGGCACATAAAAAGCACCATCCGAACGTGGCTGATGCCAGCGCCGCCTCGACTGGCTTCAGTGCCGGTGGCACATAAAAAGCACCATCCAAACGTGGCCGATGCCAGCGCCGCCTTTGCTGGCTTCCATGCCGGTGGCACATTAAAAGCACCAACCGATCGTGGCCGATGCCGGACTCCCCTAGCACCTGTGCAGGTGGCACGTAAAAAGCACCCACTACACTCGCGGAGTGGTTGGCATTAGGAAGGGCATCCAGCTGTAGAAACACTGCCAGATCAGACTGGAGCCTGGTGCAGCCCCTAGCTCCCCAGACCCCGGTCGAACCATCCAACCCGTGCTAGCGCGGAAAACAGACGTTAAACGATGATGATGATGATATATATATATATATATAAAATCGAAATTCTGTCTCTTTTTCTGGCAAAATGAAAGTACCTGGTTCAAGGGAAGCTATTATGTTATTGCTAATTTACACTCAATCCAATATGTAATTCAACTGATTCCATTGATGATTTGGTGGATGAAATCTTTCCTAATCTTCTTCATAATTACAATACAGATTGGATTTGTGAGCAACCTATCCTGACTCCAAAAATGTTGCTGTACATAGCATTATTAATATACCATTGAATAAGCTTCCAGTAGCAGTATTCAATTATAACTCAATTGACAGTGTTGTTGATGATCAGGATATTGTTAACTACCCCCATTGAATTTTTGAACTCACTAGAACCACCAAGAACAGCTCCTCATTGTCTTCAACTGACAAAAAAGGACTTCTCCTATGCTATTGTGTAATTTGTCTCAACTAGAATTATGCAATGGTACAAGAAGAATTGTGCACAAACTTATGACAAAGTGCATTGAGGCAAATATTCGCACTAGCTGTGGTAACTACACACAGAAACTGAGATAGACTGTTATATATCATTACTCAGATGTTAGCTTAAATAAACAAACCAGAGTTAAGACATTGAACTTAACATGCTAGCAGGACACTGTACTCACTTCCAAGTCAATAATGCCAGATGACTGAACAGGCAGATAGGTGACATCGAAACCTTCCATCTCCAATACACGGCATGAGTCCAAGACACATTTGTGTTCCTGAAACAGAAAACATTAGCAGAGATTGATGAAGGAATAGAATAAATTATTAAGCAACAATAAGAGTAACATCATCATCGTTATTTTTCCTTGTCTAACATCTATATAACAATCTGCTTGTTAGTTTGCTCATTATACTTTAGTTAGTTAGAGATGTGAAGGTTGAGTGAGAGGTGGAATAAAAGTGAGAGAGAGTGGGGTGGAGAAATGTGAGTAGAGAAGAAAGGGAGTATAATAATACACTAAGGCCAAATGCATCATGTGATTAGTTGAAGGGAGAGGCGAAGAACAAGAGAAAATGACGGTGAGAGAAAAGTGGGCGAGAGAAGTGTTAATAATGTGCTGTGAGGTGGAGACGGAAAGGTGAAGAGAAAGAGAGAAATATTAAAGACATGAAGAGGAGAATTACAAGGTTAAAAAGTTTGTTGAAAAGGTAAAGAGAAATATAAAGTGCTTAACAGAGGAAAATTTTAAAATCATATGATATAATATTTTAAAACCATATAATTATATATCATACAGTTGTGACTGGAAGTGAAATAACTTAGCAAAATAAAAATAAAAATCATCCTTTCTTTCTTAAATAGATTCTCTTAATCTTGCTTGTTGTGTGGAATTTCTATAGGTCCCACTAGTTCCATATTGAAAATGGCTGGCTGGTTTTGTGTATGACCATGGAATCATAACTTTTGGGTTAAGTTATATTTCAAGCATCAGCTTAATAATGCCAAAGTTATTTTACATAATTCTTCATTATCTTACAAATTAATTGAAAGAAAAATAATGTAAGCAAGCAAAGACTGCCTTTAGTCATAAATAAACATGGGATTACACCTAGAATGTTCCCCTCTGAGGCACAAGCCCAGGCACGGTTGTTTATGGAAGAAAAGCAGCCACCCTTGAATACCAGCCTCTCCTTTCCATGCAACCGATGTTATCCAAGAGAAAGGCAAAGGCCAATACAGTTTGGCATCAGTGATGTTGTAACTTATTTCTACAGATGAATGAACTGGAGCAACATGAAATAAAGTGTCTTACTCAAGAACACAACACACAGCCTGGCCCAGAAATCGAACTCACTACCTCATGATTGTGATCCCAATGCTCTAACCACTGAGCCATGTGCCTTCACAAAAGAAATGTATGTTAATAGAAATATGGTAACAATGGGGTTAACATGCACAAAAATGGACTAATGTACAAATTAGATATAGAGTCACATGACATACAGTTTGTGTGGTGAGGATATGCTTCTTTCTGGACTTGTAAAACCGTGCAACCCCTTTCACTGCAACATTGTTTGACTCTGTAGCACCACTTGTGAAGATAATCTCTTTGGGATCAGCTCCAATGAGAGAAGCAACTTGCTGAAAGAAAAACAGATAAACATTTTATGAAACTGATGTCACAACACATTTGTAGGACACGGACAACAACTATCTATTTCTAACATAAATGACATAATGCCATAGGTTGAAGCATGGTAGTGTGCTTAAGAAATTTGCATCCCAACCATATAGTTATGTGTTCAGTTCAGTCCCACAGCATAGTACCAGAGGCAAGTGTCTTGTTTGTTTGTTTGTTCATTCATTCGTTTTATATATATATATATATATATATATATGTCGGTGGCACATAAAATCACCCACTACACTCTCGGAGTGGTTGGCGTTAGGAAGGGCATCCAGCTGTAGAAACACTGCCAGATCTGACTGGCCTGGTGCAGCCTTCGGACTCCCCAGACCCCAGTTGAACCGTCCAACCCATGCTAGCATGGAAAGCGGACGTTAAACGATGATGATGATGATGATGATGATATATATATATATATATATATATACCACTTACTGTGGTATATATATATAAAATGAAAAATACATATTGTGTACAGGACATCACCAATGAGTGAAAAACAGTTTATGTATTTTTCACTCATTGGTGATGTCCTGTACACAATGTGTATTTTTCATTTTGTTTATTTATAACAGAACGCCACACAGCCTTGACCACAGTAAATTCTTACTTTTATATATGTGTCTGTGTGATAGGCTTCTTTCAATTTCTTATTTCTTTATTGCCCACAAGGGGCTAAACATAGAGGGAACAAACAAGGACAGACAAAGGGATTAATCGGTTATATCGACCCCAGTGCGTAACTGGTACTTAATTTATCTACCCCGAAAGGACGAAAGACAAAGTCGACCTCGGCAGAATTTGAACTCAGAACAAAGCGGCAGACAAAATACCGCTAAGAATTTCGCCCAGCGTGCTAACATTTCTACCAGCTCGCCGCTTTCAATTTCTGCCTACCAAATCCACTCACAAAGGTTTGGTAGACCTGATGACATAGTAGAAGACACTTACCCGAGGTACCATGCATCGGAACTGAATCTAGAATCCTGTGGTTGTAAAGCAAACTTCTTACCACACAACCCAGCCAGGACCTATATTATTTGTCGTGTTCCTTTTTACCCATCATTTTTTTTTTTTGCATGGATGAAATACTGAAGAACAACCTCAAGACGCTGAACCTTTCAGACAAGATGACAAAGGACCAAGATGCCTGGCACCTTGCTGTACTCAAGAAGACCCAGTGCCATCTAAAAGCACCCACATGTAATGCCTTGTAAAAGTGCCCATGTGGTGCCACATAAAAGCACCAAGTGCACTCTGTAAAGTGGTTGGTGTTAGGAAGGGCATCAAGCTGTAGAAACCATGCCAAATCAGACTGTAGCTCCCCTGCTTTCCAGTTCTGGTCAAACTGTCCAACCATGACAGTATGGACAACAGACATTAAATGATGATGATGGTGGCTTAACAGACACAGATTTAAACAAACTCTGATGTAGGTTTCATCATTATCTTTTAAATAATATGAAATTGTAATAAGTTAAACACACATTTGTTAAGAAATTATATACACATAAACAGATCATGAATATTTAGTATTTATGTTGTGTTGTTATTTAAGAAGTTTATAATACTTGTGGTGATATCATGACATTCCTTGAATATGTTAGACATTAATAAAAAAAATTCACTCATTTTCATTGAGTATTTCACAAATAATTCTCATAGATTTTTGGCATTAGGAAGAGCATCCAGCCATAGAAACCATGCCAAAGACAGACAATCAGAGTCTGAGCAGCTCTCCAACTGACCAGCTCCTGTCAAACAGCCTAACCCATGCCAATATGGAAAACAGATATTAAATGATGATGATGACACAGGTAAGGCAGTGTGATTAAGTTTGCTTCCCAACTACATAGTTTGGAGTTCAATCCCATTGCATAGCACCTTGGACAAGTGTTTTCTGTTATAGCCTTATGCCAACCAAAAACTTGAAATATAGCAGTAAAACAGGTTTTACCAAATCTTTTTACACATATTTGAAGTTTAGTGAACTGAGATGGTAAAAGTTAAGTGTCTGGTTATTGATACTGTGCCAGGCTAGATAAGGATTTGAATCATTGACCATTCAGATTCAAAGCAAAAGAGCTTCAGTATGACCATACAAGTTATCAGAAAGAGCAACCAGGTCGCCCTCAAATCATATCTTAGTGTCTTAAAAAAAAAATGGAAGGACACATTAAATAATTACGCTCAGTTTCTGTGACTGAAGAGAAGATAACTACTCTGAAATGCTTGCATCTCAGTCTTGATAGGTGATGCTGTGAGCTGATTTGGGTATATTTATACCATATGTCTACAGTGAGAAATTTTCTCCATGACGAAACGTGGTGAATGGCTTGAGTGGCTGTGTGGTAAGTAGCTTGCTTACCAACCACATGGTTCCAGGTTCAGTCCCACTGCGTGGCACATTGGGCAAGTGTCTTCTACTATAGCCTTGGGCTGACCAAAGCCTTGTGAGTGGATTTGGTAGACGGAAAGTGAAAGAAGCCCGTCGTGTATATGATATGTATATGTGTGTGTGTTTGTCTCCCGGACATCGCTTGACAACCGATGCTGGTATGTTTGCGTCCCTGTAACTTAGTGGTTCAGCAAAAGAGACTGATAGAATAATTACTAGGCTTACAAAGAATAAGTCCTGGGGTTGATTTGCTCGACTAAAGGTGGTGCTCCAGTATGTCCGCAGTCAAATGACTGAAACAAGTAAAAGAGTAAGAGAAGACCAAATGTGCTTTTGGTATATTCGAACTGGTATTAACTGTGCATTTTTACTTATCACCCCTTAGCGTACTCACCCTGTAATTTAATCATGATGAGCTGTCGATATGCACTCCCAGCCAATGTATGTTGACTGGATAAACATAAGAGAGATTGTCTCTCTTATCAGCTTATAGTGCCAATGCCTGGTTTCTGTGACTGAAGGGGAGATAACTACTCCATAATGCTTGTATCTCTCAGTCTGGATAGGTGGCACTGTGAGTCGACTTGGGTGTATTTACACCATATGTCTACAATGAGAAATTTCCTCCACCACAAAACATGGTGAATAGCTTGTTTACAAGTCCAAGCATGTTTTTTATCGTATTCAAACTGGTATTAACGTTATATTAGAAAATATAATTCTGCATATGATACGTTTGAATAAAAGGTGGGTTGGTCACAGCCAAAATGTTCTGGACCATGAACAACCAGGGGCTAAACTACAACTATACTAAAGACCCTCACCCTCAACATCATAAAAATAAAAAAATTTTAAAAAAGCCAGTAAAATGCATAAAATTAGATTCATACCTTTCTGGAATTTTCTACAGCAGCTTCACTTTCCCATCCATAGGCATGTGTCCGAGAATGAGGGTTCCCATAAAAGCTGATCATGTAGGGAAGCATAGTATCTATGACTCTGGGGTCCTGCATTAAAAACAACAAAAATAGAGTAAGGGAAGAAATTTTGGATCAAAGTCAACTACTTTCACAGAACAAATGTATATTTATTAACTCCCAAATCTATACATTCAGGTAATTCCTATTTCACCTTGCTTTTTATAGTTAGTCCAAGGAACAAAAGCTGTGCCTATGACACCTACAAACCCTACCAGAAAATGGCATTTCTATTTTTAAAGACTTGGTGAGGAGGAAGCTGTAGCCATAAGATTTACTGTCCTCTTGATGCAGTGATTGCGTGTTTGTGCTGTCTACGAAATCCATATATATATATATATATATATAAGAATTTTTTGCATAATAAGATAAAAAAACCAAGGCTGTATAGATATTAAATGTTCTAATATCTATACAGCCTTGGTTTTTTATTTCATTACATAAAAATTTCTTATATACACATGCTGACATAGAACCAATTGTTGAACCCTTTATTCGTAATATTACCGAATCTGGAACTCAATTATGGTCTGTCTATAGCACTTATTCAGCATTACCTGACACCTTTGGGTCTCAATGACACAATTATCTCTTATAACCTATATATATATATATACACACACAAAAAAAAAAGATAAATTGATAGATAGAAGTGAGTGGGCAAACAATAATATGAAACACTGCCTAGTGCTTTTTTTTTTATTTTGATAAGCCTGGTACTTATTCTATCAATTTCTTCTTGTGAAACCAGTAAGTTATGGGGATGTAAATAAACGAACAGCAGTTGTGAAGCAGTGATGAGGGAGAAACACAGAGACAAAGACACACACATACACTTACATATATACATACATATATATACAATTGATTTCTTTCAGTTTCTGTCTACAGAAAAAATCTTTGGTTGGTCTGAGGCTATAGCAGAAGACACATGCCAAGTCACCACACAGTAGGATTGAACCCAGGATCATGTGTTTTGGAACCAAGTTTGTTACCACACAGCCACACCTGCACCTATGTATATATGTGTATGCGTGTGTGTATATATGTATGCATGTATATATGTATGTGTGTATATCACATGTACATCTATATATATATATATATTATATATATGTATGTATGTATGTCTGTATATATGTGAGATAATAGTTTCACTTAATAGTTTCAGTATTAAAGTGAAAGTATCTGACATAACAATACAGAGATGTTATTGTTTCACTTTTGATACGTAATACTGAAATAGTGGAGAAGATACGATATTACTGTGGGCTCACAGTAGGCAAGAAGTTAAAATTTTTTGGCCTATGACACTACATGGACCCTAAGTAAGGCATGCGTAAAATTTGAATGAAATTGGCTGTGTAGTTCTCAAGTTTTAGGGATTCACACAGACATTCTCATCTTTATATATATATATATACACACATACATGATGAACTTCTTCAGTTTCCATCTACCAATACCACTCACAAAGCATTGCTTAAATCAGCAGCTATATTACAGGGTGCGAGCCAAGTCCTTTGGCATGTTGTTCCAAAGCTAATTTCTAACCCACATAACCATGCCTGTATCTATAGTCAATATAAAACAGTCGTATGAAAGAGTAACTAACCATTGGTGTTGTTGCCAATGCATCTAGATAGAGTGGTCGAAGCTCTTCTTTAGGTTGTGGAGCACTGGAAGTTTCTGTAAATAAATGATACAACTCAGATTAAAAAGTTCAGAAGTTTTATAACAGAAACTGTGCAATATTTTAGATATTACACTTGCTTATTAACCTTAATGTTAAAAACTGTACTGATCTAGTTATTCATTAAATCAGCTTACCTCCATATTAAACTTAACTTGCTGGATCTTAAAACATGTTTCCCATTCATTTTTTAAAAAATGTATTTTATTGCCATCACACACACACACACACACATTTCATACATGTGAGTGTGTGAGTGTATTCTCTTATGTATTGGTCTCACTGTATCCCAAAATATATTTTTAGTTTCAAAGAAAACAATTTCTTCTTTTTCACTTTAACTGTTTAGTTTCTAGTAAATGACAACCTCTAGCGAGTTGAATATTTTCACTTTCCTGGATCACAAAACGGAAGACTACAGGTCCTCTTTTTTATACCAGGAGTGAATTGCATGTACAGAAGAATCGCTAAGGAAAATAATAATACTTTAATTATACGAAAAGGGGTTACGTTGTCGAGTGTGTACGTAAACAACGTGCGTGGAAGAACCATATAGAAACGACATGCTACGTTCACCCGATTTATAAATAAATCGTCATGTTACATAAGTGACTTACAAGATTAATCAAACTTTGTTAATTACTCAATTACATGGTATATTTTATAGAGATAAAACATCACACCTTAGAATTTTTAGACATTTGAGGATTCTACACGCGTGATGGAAATAATTATTTCTACTCTAGGCAGAAGGCCTTGAAAAATTTTGGAGACGGGGGCTAGTCGAAGTTAATGTTCTAACCCTAGTCGATTACATCGCCCCAGATAGATATAACGGTGTGCTTACCCCGATTTTGTTTCCTTTAACTTTCTGAAAAATGCATAATTTCTAATATATTTTACAGAAACAGTTTTCGAGGACGTACCTCAGAATTATATTGATAATTTTTCTTTTTTTTTAAATTTCAATATTAGAGAAGTTTCGGATTGTACTTTCTCTACATCGTCCTGACGTTGTTACCGCTAATATCCGTGTGACTTTATCATTTTTCACTTTTTCTCTTCAGATTTATATGCTTGAAACATCAACATTACGTAATCTACACTCTTGAAATTCTCCTTAAAATGCATATTTTTAAATGACATTTCTGCGAAATGTCATTTAAAAATATGCATTTTAAGGAGAATTATGAAGAAACAAAGTTGGAAGGAAGAAAAGAATGAGCTGAAGTTCTTTCAAATTTTTTTAAATGTCATCAGCATAATCGTAATCTACTCCTTTGAAAAGGAATCCCTGCAGAATTTCCAAAACAAAATTAACATTTTCTAAAAAGTTATGAAGAAACGAAGTTGGGGAAGGAACTTCAGTTATGTTGTCTTACTTTGAACAGGATAACCACAGCTAGAACCAGTGCCATCTTAGGGCATGGACACATTGGGCAGTTACCCGGGGCCCCATATAGGTCTAGGGGATCTATTTTTATTTATATATTTTGTAGCTTGGTGTTAATAAATGCTAAATACTACAGGACTTAGCGCTTTGAATTACGCAAGGAACTATAATGTTGCTAAGACGGACCTGGTTAGAACATCTTTAATTATAGATGTGCTCGATCAGAACTGACCTTGGTTTGAACGAAAACAAGTATCAACAATCGGAGAACTTCCATGGAAAATAAAGATAACACAAGTATTAATGTTAAAAGTAAATAGAGCAAGACATACCTGCTTCGAACACATTGGTACGGTGTAGACATCTCCAGAAGTATTTGTTGGTGATGGAAGAAAGGGACCGAGATCGAATGAAAGGGACAACTTTGTTAGTCAACATGTTGGTTAATATCAACACGCTCAATACATGAGACGGTGCGGCTGTGTTTATATAATGTTGTATTCAACTACAGACGGTAAATAATCCTCACTGCAATCAAACGCTAATGACAAGACGTTCATTTTATACACCATTCTCACACAGGGCTCCTGTTCGACTAATTTATTTATTTATTTTTTTTTTTTTTGCGAAAATTGAATAAAGTTTCTTGTTCGGTGAAGAAATGTTGCACCTGTGGAAATTTTACAGTTCCGTGAAAATTTTAAAATTTGGTGTACTGATGTAATTTTCCTCCTAAATCTCAGGAGATAATTCACTTTTTCTATAACAATTTTTAAAAAGTTGGAGGTTGAAAGTTTGATCATTCTTACCGAGTTAATCCGTGACAGCACATGTTGTCAACTGTAAACAAATGAAATATTGGCGGAATTCTGCTTTACGCACGCCATATAACCCCTCGTAACTTTCTCTTTTTTTTCTTTTTCTTTCTTTTTTTTTTTTTTTTTTTTTGCTGACCAAGAAAGAATCCTTTTGGTTTAATCCAGAAATCGGTCTGATTTGGGGATAACGAAATTTTAAAAAAACTTGTTAGCTTGCTTTCCTCATTTCAACACGCTGTGTATTTTTAGTGAAAAATATTGTATGTGGTCAGACGATCTAAAGTCTATTTTCAAGCACTTTGGTATAGAAATTTTTTTTTCTTTAGCCTTTACTTATATTTGTCTTGGATTTTCAGAAAATTTTTGCGAATTTGTATTCTACACGCGGGAATTCATACGATTATGCAACCCCACCCCAAAATAATAATAATAATTTTCGTGCTTGATTTAAGGTCTATTTAGCTGTTATTTTTAGCACATCTCATGATCACCTCATACTGCATGCGTTTTAAGCGACAATAAGAACACGTGGTAAACAGCTTGATAACAACTTGGCTTGTTACTATGGAAACAGGCACCTTTACGTTTGGCTTTCAATTGGCTAAAATTGGCAAATTTTAAAAGCTATTAAGTCTTTATCTATTGATTTATGGTGAAAATGAATTCCATGTCAATGATTACTTTACAAAACTATACCAATACACCAAATATGAAGCCAATTGGAACAAATTGAAGACATTGAAATGTGCAGCCAAACAGAAAAGATCCGAAACGCAAAACTGTACTACAGAATTCTTGTCATCTCACTCATTTCTCTTTTTCCTCTTTTGCTTGTTTCAGTCATTTGACTGCAGCCATTCTGGAGCACTGCCTTTAGTCGAACAAATTGCCCCCAGGACTTATTCTTTGGAAGCCTAATACTTATTCTATCGGTCTGTTTTGCCGAACCGCTAAGTTACGGGGACGTAAACAACACACCACCATCGGTTGTCAAGCGATGTTGGGGGACAAACACAGACACACAAACACACACACACACACATACATACATACACACACACACACACACACACACACATATATATATATATATATATATATATATATATATATACGACGGGCTTCTTTCAGTTTCCGTCTACCAAATCCACTCACAAGGCTTTGGTCGATTCGAGGCAATAGTAGAAGACACTTGCCCAAGGTGCCACGCTGTGAGAATGAACCCGGAACATTCAATAATGTTTCAAATTTTGGCACAATGCCCGCAATTTTGGGGGAGGGGTAAGTCGATTACATCAAACTCAGTGCTTAACAGGTACTTATTTTGTCGACCTCGGCGGAATTTGAATTCAGAAGGTAAAGACGAACGAAATGCTGCTAAGCATTATTTTGCCCTGCTTACCGCTTTAATAATAGTAGTAACAACAAGGGTCCACAAAAAAAAAAGAAAGAGTACTGTCATTAGCGTATCTAGGGGGAGTGGTAGAGGCCCCCCATGCTCCGGGCGGCACTTTTAAAGGGGCACCAATTTGGGTCTGTCGTAGGCAATGTTTTCTTTTGTGGGGGTCCGGGGGCGACAAACGGGAGGGCCGCCCCGAGCGACACACTCTAGCTACGCTGGTGGGTACTGTACAAAGCAATACAATGTGAGGTTACATAAAATGGAGCGTTTATACAGTGAAAACCATAAAATAAATTCTAACAATAAAAAATTCCCCACTTCCTAGGGCTGTTCATAGAAACCTCACAAAACTGTGCAATCCCTGACTTCAAGGGCAAATGTCTTCTTATTGTCTATAGATGTACGCTTAAAATAGGCCGGTTCGCTCGGACCGTTCTTGTCACATTCATCCACCTTTCGACAAAACTACTGGGAAGCGACACTCCTTTCTCAATCTCCACTTTCTTTTTCAAGCGAAATTTGAAAAAGCTGATGAGGGCTTGGCCAAAAAGGAAAGTAACTGTCACCAGCTCTTTCAATCTGATCCACCACTCAATCTCTTTCACTAAGACTACCAGACAAAGAAATACTGCCTACCTTTTTCGGCCCCCAAAATAAAAAGACAGCGGGACGATCTTCACAATGGATTCAACCGATAGCTAGGTCCGTCCTACACGTGACAGCAGGTGTGTTCGACACAAACTCACAGGTCAGCAATACTCGGGCACTGGACGAATGTGTGCAGAAATCTTTCTCCGCTTTGCGTGCATATCGGGCAAGGCCAACTGACTTCCATGCCTGTAGAGTTTATCCCGAATCGGCAAGGCCCCTACTAGCAGTGCCAGGCTAACGGCTTCTGGAAATTATCCATCGGTCCCAGCCCGAAAGTCCTCCGAAACAGACCAGCCAGCTCATTCTCATCGATACCCAGAGTCTTACCGAGAATATCATCACGCTTGCCCGCCACGAACCCTCTATAGAGCGCCAAAGTGGAACTTCCACTGACTGAAGATTGTGAGCGCCTGGCGATACTCTAGGTGCTACACTTGATCAAGGACTGCAACTCAGACAAAGAGAGAAGCTGTAATAAATCCTGTCTGACAAACGGTGTCCACATCTACTCACCGTCTAGGAAGCGCTAGAGATGTCGCAGCTTCAGCGCATATCTGTACATCAGCAGCCACGGCATGCCCAGCCCTCCACTCAGCGGGTGCTGACAACAAATGGGGGGGCCTCACCAATGGAACGCATCCCTTCTGCAGAAAGCGGAAGAGTATGCGCTGCAATTTAGTCAGACGTAAATTGAGACAAGACAAGGCGGTCAAACGGTAAAATATAACAGATATGATGTTGGCATTCGCCACCTTTGCCCGACCTTTCAGGGATAACTTTTTCTTGGCCAATTTCTGGATGGGATTGGCCACCCTGCTCTTCACCTCGTCCCAGTTTTCCTTCATCTGGAGATCCGGGCCAGACCAGACCCGAACAGTTTAACCGGTCCCTCCGTCCAGCATCCCATGATGTTATTGAATAGCACAAACCTGCCTTTCTAGGTGCCAAACTGCAGGCCCAGTGATTATTTTCGGTTAATTTTTGTTCCTATCACTGCCCCGTATTCTGTTAGAGTTGTGTCGACCAGGTCTCTGTGCTTGGTATTCGATACTGTGACGGTGATGCCATCTGCATGTGCCGACACGGTTCTCCCACGTCCTAGTTCGCGCGGGATGCCTCTCAACGCCTCCAATTTTCGCCGTAGTGGCTCTACGGCCAGTACAAACGGACCGCATGCATGATGCTAAATCGTTCCAATAGGTAACCATTCAACCGAACAACCGAGTAGATGCTTCTGTGGATTGCGGAAAACCAGATACAGAAAACGGGACCGAAACCGGCCGCCGTGAGAACGGCTGCGAAGTATTGGTGCCGACCCTATCACAGGCTTTAGATTGATCTAAATTAATGAGGGCCCCACTCATGCGTGCTTCTTTACTCACCCTGTCTCTCATATATCACTTGAGGTGGAGGTTGTCGTATTGGATCTGCTTGGGTTGGTGCATGTTTGTACATCACCAATCAGTTCCTCGAAGACAGAGGCCAACCTCTTTGCTAACACCTTGGCCAAAATTTTGAAGTCTGCGTTAGGGGCTTAAAAATTTCTATTTGATCCGCCTTGTTTGGGTCCTTTCTCGGCACTGCCACCGCTCCTCGACTTACAGAACTAGGAGCTTTTCCTTTCTGCTGCTAGTTGCGGTAGATATATGCTAAGTGACTACCAAACAAGTTTGACATATAAAAGTAACGCTAGTAGGATAAACCATCCAAACCAAGCGTTTTGCTCCCCGTGCAGCCCATTATTACATCCAGTAT
Source organism: Octopus sinensis (assembly GCF_006345805.1). Taxonomy (NCBI): domain Eukaryota; kingdom Metazoa; phylum Mollusca; class Cephalopoda; order Octopoda; family Octopodidae; genus Octopus; species Octopus sinensis. Next base: position 87,834,860 of record NC_043001.1, on the reverse strand, counting down.
TTCTGCGGCTGTTGTCAGCATTTCGCAACGTTCCGCCTCACTTACCGAGAATCATGGTACGCTGTTGAGGTAGACATGAACTTTATCCTGCGTTCCGTTCGTCCATTCGTTCCAAACAGCTGAGCGAAGTGCTGTTGAAATGCCGCACACATTTGCTCGAGCTCGAGTACCTTGCGCCCATTTTGGTCCATCAAAGACGAATTGTGACTTTGTTGCCACTTTGCTCCTCTGCCACTCGATCCCATCGAGCAGCTTTCGTTCCTTCGATCGTTAGAGTACGTACTTTAGTTCTGACAATGCATCCTTCATGCTTAACGTTGAAGAAGTGGTCCAGGGTCAGTCTCGTTGCCAGCACGTCGGTTGCGATGTCTTTCTTAAGTGCCTCTTCTAAATTTCTATGTTTCCCTCTATTCTATTTTTCTTTGTCTCTAATGCCTTACTAAACCTAATCAATTCTACTCTAATTGCCCTTTACCAGGCAAACCGCCATTTGTTGTTGACGATTGACCCTATCTTAACTAATTTGTTAATCCGGTCCCTGTCAGCCTGGCACGCTTGGAGTAACGCATTCAACTTCCAGTAATTGGGCCTCTGCTTACAAAGTCTATCGAGGTCGACCGTTCAGATCACAACTTTGTGGTCTGTGTAGCCGTCGATTTATAAAAGTGGACAACGTATACTATCCTGGCCTACAGAATACTCTATTAAGATACGATCAAAACGACCCGATGCGGTTCGTTCAAGTCAACACTGGTACATTCGGAAATCCAATCAGTGCCTGTAAGACAGTCGAAAACGTCCGAACATGTTTGCGTAGTTTTGCACCCCTTCTTCTTCTTCTGACTAACCCCACACAATCTAAGCGTGCGTTCAAGATGGTGTTCCAGTCTCCCCTTTCCTCTCTTCATCTCACACCTACTTCCTTTCTTCACTCCCACCCACCCACCTCTCCTCTCTTCTCCTCTCTAGCCCTGACACCTACTTCCTCTCTTCGCTCCTACACACCTTCTCCCTTCATCGTTACCCTTCCATCCGCACCCCTCTCCTGCACATAACAACCCCAGCAACCCACCACCCCACCCCACCCTCACATCCCACTCCCACAAACCCCACCCTAGCATTCCCCGCTCTCGCATCTCCGATAACCCAGCACCACCACACCACAAAACATCACACATCACTACACCACACCACCACACCACATCGCACCCCCTGCACACACTAGCATTGACCACTTCCCAGTACCCACACCACACCACACCATATCACACCACACTTTACACACCTTACACACCATACCGCACACACTAACACTGACCGCTTCGCAACACCTACACTGTCGTTCACACATCTACACACGTACACATCCACACGTCAAGGTCAACAGCCCCAATCTACATACACACACGCACATGCACTTTCGTTTTGGGATCACCACTACTTTATTATCTCCCCTTCTTCCTAGCTCTCCTGTCTGACCACCTCTGTCCAGCCAGCCGTCATGATCGACCGCTAGCCACTAAAGCTTTTTTTTCTCCATTTATTTTCTCGTGTTTCTTTCTGCTGAAGAGCGTAGGCTCGAAACGTAAAAGATTTTCTCACCTTTCCGAGCGTTAAACTAATTCACCTGTAACTTCTTTATGCACCTGTCTTCCTCTATTGATTTTTTTTGTAAATTCCAGTTACATATATATATATATATATATATATGTGTGTGTGTGTGTGTGTGTGTGTGTGTGAACCACCATGTAGCAATTCAACAATGATATAATTAGATAATACCATATAGAAAAATTAAATATACAATAAAACATTTACCTAGAACTAAATAAAGTATAATAATATACATATATTTATTTAATTATTTTATTGCTTTTATCTTGGACCTGATGAGTGACTATATTTATATTAAATTGATTTTACTGTTATCAGTTCGAAAATATAGCCACGAAACACGTGTAGTGTATTTCCTAATTATATATTATTTATTTATTATTTTGTACTTTATTTAGTTCTCCGTAAATGTTTTATCGTGTATTTAATTTTTTCGTATAAGGTATGATTTAATTATCATTCTTGAATTGATACATGGTGGTTCTTCTCTAATTTTATATATATATATATATATATATATATATATATATATATATCTATATATATATATATATATATATATATATATATATATATATATATATATATATAGATATATATATATATATATATATATATATATATATATATATATTATATATATATATATATATATATAGCATATATTATATATTGTGAAATTTGGTTTACTATTACTAAATTGAACTTTTCCCTGTAAGTTTGGAATCATGGAAGAAAAGTGCGACGACGTTCTCGGGGAAACTCTAGGCGTTGACGATAACGAGCTGAGCAGTCTGTTCGGAAGGACTTTCGGGCCGGGGCCAATGGATAATTTCCAGAGGTCCCTCGCCTGGCAGTGTTACCGAGGGGCTCCGCCTGTTCGAGATAAACTCTACCGACACGGAAGTGCCGTCAGCCGGACCTGCCCGAGGTGCAGCCAGGATGACGAAACCGTTCTACACGTACTCGTCCAGTGTCCGAGTATTACTGAACTATGGGTTTATGTCGAACAGCTACTGTCGCGTATAGGACGGATCCGGCTATCAGCTGAATCCATAGTGAAGATTGTCCTGCCGACCTCCTTTAGCCGAGAGGGCAAGGCAGTTTTCCTTTGCCTAGTGGCTGTAGCGAAAGAGGTGGTATGGTGGACCCGTTTAAAAGGGCTATGGTCAGACACTTTCCTCTTTGGCCCAGGCCTCATCAACGTTTTCAAGTTTCATTTGAAAAGGAAGATGAGAGAAGAGAGGGAAGTGCTGTCCGTTAGCAAGTTTACTGAAAGGAGCCATTCTGAGGATACACATGTAATTAAAAAGGTAATATAAAAGGAGAAAGGGGCTCTCTACCTCACTTTTGATCAGGCTCCCGTGGCTTTTATGGGTTTTTCCCCCAGGAACCTTTCGTAACGCCTCCCCCTATTGGGTGTTTTTCGTTGTTATAATTTTTCTTTGTTACACTGTTTTTACACGATTTTTTACAAACGGACAAAACCCTTTGTAACTTTCGTCCTGTGTTTTGTCCCTTTATGTTATAATTAATTTTTGTCAGCCCTTGTAGCCAATAAAAGAATTAATTATTATTATTATTATATTATTATTATTATATTATTATTATTATTATTATTATTATATTCATATATATATATGTCATTTGATTGAATGCCACACATCCACTTCCAAGTAAGTCTATCTTGTATATATATATATTTGTGTGTGTGTGTGTGTGTGGTGTGTGTGTGTGTGTGTGTGTGTGTGTGTGTGTGTGTGTGTGTGTGTGTGTGTGTGTGAGTGTGTGTGTGTGTGTGTCTGTGTGTGTGCGTGGAGGCACATGGCCCAGTGGTTAGAGCAGAGGACTCGCGGTCGAGGGATTGCGGTTTCGAATCTCAGACCGGGTGATGTGTGTGTTTATAAGCGAAAACACCTAAGCTCCACGCGGCTCCGGCAGAAGGTACTGGCGAACTTTTGCTGACTCGTTCGCCACAACTTTCTCTCACTCTTTCCTCTTCTATCTTGCAGCTCACCTGCGACGGACAGGCGTCCCGTCCAGGTGGGGAACCTATACGCCAAGTAAACAAGGAAACCGGCCCTTATGAGCCATGCGTGGCTCGAGAAAGAACAGACAATACACACACACACACACACACACACACACACACACACACACACACACACACACACACACACAGATAGAAAGATAGATAGATAGATAGATAGATAGATAGATAGATAGATAGATAGATAGATAGATAGATAGATAGATAGATAGATAGATAGATAGATAAGCAGAGTTATCGGTTATAATAACCGTTTAAGGGATTATAGTATCCGTTCTTACTATCGGTATCAAGTACATATGCTTTCAATGGGCATGGGTATGCAGGCACACTATGCTCATAGGGTACAGGTAACAACAGAACAAAGAAAAGTTTATCAGGAATCGAATTTAAATAATCAGAAAACGGAGGAAACTTTTGATCAACAAATTGACCAAAATCGGTTGATGTTTTTAAAATACAAAACTAGTTGTCTCCCCTTAACTATAAAAGTTTTACCGTGAGATTTAAGGTCTGTATTAAATACTACAGAGTTTAGTAGATTATAGTTTATTACTATTTTGTAGACAGCTAAGATTATGGTCCAGTAAAGATTTTAATTGAGTTAATATGCCTGATTTACAGTTGAGTGAATAGTCTACTTAAGGTCTGAATTAAATAAAATGTTTAGGTCATGGATTAAATTTTAAGTCAACATATGATTCCGTTTTCAAGTTAAATAACTGGATTATACGTAACAAAATTATCGTTTTCATTATTGTTCAAATTGAATGTAAATTTGTAATTAAAGACCCAACCTGTGCAGCTTAGCTCAAATGTACAAAATTCCTCTTTTTATTTATTGTTATATTTTTGTAATCGCAGGCGTCTGTGTGGTAAGAAGTCTGCTTCCCAACCACATGGTTCCGCGTTCAGTCTCATTATGTAACACCTTAGGCAAGTGTCTTCTACCATCGGCTCGGATTGATTCAAGCTTTGTTAGTGGATTTGGTAGGGATGTTTTCCTTTTGAACGGCAGTTTGTAACATAATTTCTAGGTAACTAAAAAGTTTTTAACTTCGTATACTGGTAGAATGTGTTTATAAAACATCATTTTCTCTTGGTTTTATTGAGAAAATTCTATAGTTTGTAAGATATTTCGTCTGAAAATCCGAGCATTTCGGCAATTTTAACCAATCGATTACCTCCATTGAACTAAAATCGTTTGCTGCGTCTAAAACTGAGACAACATCCTGTCACTAACCTTAAACCTTCCCCTAACCATAACCCTAAATTTTTTTTTTATTAATTGTTAAATTAATTTAATTGTTACGTGTGTAAAAAAACGAAAGCAATGGAAAATAATTTAAACAATTAACAAACAAAATAATTCTATAATTTCGTTTGTTAATTGTTTAAATTATTTTCCATTGCTTTCGTTGTTTTTTTTACACGCGTAACAATTAAATTAATTTAACAATTAAGAAACAAAAATTAGGGTTAGGGTTAGGTTGAGGGTTAGTGACAGGATGTTGTCTCAGTTTTAGACGCCGCAAATGATTTTAGCTCAAAAGAGAGCATAGGATTGGTTAAAATTCGAAAAATTAAACTATGTTAAACAAACAAATTACAATTTTCTCAAGAAAGCCAAGAGAAAAAAATGTTTTATTTTGACACATACTACCAGTATACGAAGTTTTAAAGTGTTTAGTTAACTAGAAATTGTGTGCCGTGTAGATATGTGGACGACAGTGTGGGTGTTGCGAAGCGGTCAGTACTAGTGTGTGCGGTATGGTGTGTAAAGTGTGGTGAGACATGATTGTGTGCCGTAGGTAGGTAGGTAGGTATGTGTGTGTGTGTGTGTATGTGCGTGCGTGCGTGTGTGTGTGTGTATGTGTGTGTGTGTGTGTGGTGTGTGTGTGTGTGTGAATTTATATTTGTTCCTTGCAACCGACTTTGGTGTGTTTACGTCCACATAAATTAGCGATTCGATAACAGAGACCGATAGAATTAATACCATCTTTTAAAAAATAAATACTGGAGTCGATTCGTTCGACAAAAATATTCTTCAATGCGTTGCCCCAGTATGGCCGCAGTCTAATGACTGAGACGAGTAAAAGTTAAAAGACAATGGTCCCAAATTTCGGCTCAAGGCCTGCAATTTGGAGGAAACGAATAAATCGATTAGATCGACTCCAGTGCTCAACTGGTACTTGTTTCATGGACACCGAAAGGATGGAAGGTAAAGTCGACCTCGGCGGAATTAAAAGATAAAAGATATTTACATACAATATACGTTATTCATTTTAATTTGGTTCTTATTGAAAGATTTGTCGTTTAATATCTGGCATTTCGCTAACAGTTATCTTTTGTTTAAATGGTGGAAGATCGACATTATAAAACACTGGATCCCACTTTCGAAACAAAGCTTTATATTTCGACTTAGCCTCTGGCACGGATATAGGATCGACTGCAAAACCTGGAAAAGACGTCCCAGTTACGGACATACCAGACACATGACCATCTTCTTGGAGATCAGGAGGCTGTATATAAGGTGCAAGTTTTACACGTGATTCACCCTCAACAAAAACACGGTTTTTAGGGGACCGTATGGTAAAAGGACTGGGTCTCGGTGTATCTCCAGAGCTATATCGTGGTACTGAAGCAGTGCGATATTTCAGTGGTTTGGTTAACCTGGTTTGACGTTTATATAAATGATGTTCAGGTAACAGGATGGAATGGGTATGACGTTCCCGTGGTAGCTTTATACGACGTCCTGACGCTGATATTGAGCGGGTACGACGTTCTAATAAACCTCTCGGACTGTACGGTCTTTCAAGTTCATAGACACCAGTATACGGGATGTTTTCAACCTCATATTCTGGTTCCCGCTTCCTTGGAAATTTAGGAATATAAAACATTCGATATATTACAAATGATTCACCGTCTTGATATCTATCCAGATCACTATTCACATTGTGTGGGTAAGTGTCTGACATCGTATTTATTTTCCCTCCTTCGATTGCATATTTCATACGCGTGTCATAATTACCCTCGTCTTCGTTTGGTACAGATTTATCAAATTCTGCCGTTCCACTCTTTAATTTAACTGTAATGTTATCCAGACTGACATTCACGTCTTCATTGTGTGTCTTACTTTCCAATATGTTATTTTCACCTCCGTTCTCATCGTCTGCTACTTCACACACACAGATCTCAGCCTTCTCGTCTTTTGGATAGTCATCTTCTGATGAGAAATCTTCGTCTAACTGGTCGTTGTTTTGACTTTCCTTCTCATCACCAATGTCATCTTCATCAGTTATTTCACGACTGTCGTCTTCAGAATACATATCATTATTATCTCCTGTAGTTTGGTCTGATTCTTCATTTAGATTGTCTTGATATTGATTATGGTCAGCCATTTGATCAGGTTGGGAGCAGAGGTGTTGATAACTCGAAAAACTATCATTCTCTGTGGTATTCATGCTGGTCACCTCACATTGATTCTCAATGGACAGAAATTATACTAAATGATTTATTGTTTTACTTTCAACTGTGACGTCATCAATAAATGCGACAATCATTTCGGCATCATGCAGTAGTAGTAGTAGTAGTAGTAGTAGTAGTGTTATACGTATAATGGACTCCTCCGTCGAAGATGACGTATGATTTGTTTATAGTGATCAATTGTATGTGCGGTTCATCAGCTCATTCTCTCCATCAAATCAATATTGCCTGAACAGGTATACAGTATACCACACATCAGGTGGCGAAGTAATTGCAGAGCGACGTGAGATTATATGTTTTGCTCAAGAACACAACGCACCACCCAGTCGAGGAACTGAAACCACGATCTCGAAATTGTGAGTGCAACACTTTAACCACCAGGTCATGGGTCAATAGCGCTTAATAGCACAATCAGTGAAACAATAAACAAAATGCTTAGCAGTTTTTAGTTACATATATTTCCGTTCTGGGTTCTAATTCTTCTGGGGCTGGTAAAATAAGCAGCATTCAAATACCGAAGAAGATTTTAATCAACTCGTTCTTTATAAAGTTGCACTTTTGTAGTAGCTATGTGAAAAATCTCTACTCGATTTTACCACTGAAAGACAAGCCAATGGGGGAGACTTCGCGCTACAAATAACAATTGAATCTCAAATCACACCCTACTATATTATGTTATTTAGTGCCGAACTTTGGGATACATAGCAGTCGCTGAAACCTGTTTCTTGAAGTATCTATCATTTTAGCATCTTATGAATATTTTTGCAAAGTTTTGCCCTTTATAGAATCTACAATGGCAGTTGGAGCAACGGTGAAAAATTTGTCTTCACGACTGATGCTGGGAAATTGGTGAACGACAGCATGAACAGATATCAGTCAAGACTGTCTCTAGATAAACTTTGAAGTTATGGGGGTGTCAGAACAATACAATATTGATAACTACCAGTACATGGTTCCTAGCAAATAATTCAAGAATCGCAAGTAAGTTTATATTTCGTGCTACGCTGGAGGATTACGAAATGATAAGAGAATAATTCATTAACCAAGTCGTATGGGAGAGCTTTTAACTTAGTATCTGGAAAAAAAAGTTTGTGTTGGCCTGCTTTTCTAGCTTGATTAAGGTCCAGTTAAATTACATGGAGCTTGGATAGGAACCGAAGCCCCATACAGAACAGAGTAGCTGATTTCTCTAGGAATTACTCTGAGTGGAAGCTATCCCTGAAAGTTCGAATAGGTTAGGTACATATCTGCAAAACGTCGATGGTTTATTAATACTTCGCCATTTGGTTTTATAATTAGTTTGAAACAGTTTCTGTTTTGCTCATTGTACAAAGGACAAGTACCATTCCTTAAAACGTATATCTGCAACCAATTACTACTAAACAGGGTCTCGGTATGCTTGATCGTTACAAGTTTTCCCGAAGCCCATGAGTTTGAAGAAGTCGTAATCTTGGTGATGTGTAGAGTGAGGAAAGGTGCTTGGTATCAGGATTACTGCCAAAAACTGCCATATTTCTCTCAGTTAGACAACATGGTCAATGACCTTTTTTTTCATTCTCTAAATAATACAGTGTGCGAGTGACAATGATTGGAGTAGTGACACTCTCATTATTGATGAGGATTCTTTAAAAAATATTTAACTGCATAACGTAGCTTTTGTTGCCTGACCTCATGTGTGTAAGTAAATATGCAAGTATGTATGCATATATGCCTACAAATATTCTTGCACAGGTCAACGAACATATGCAAAAAAGTACAAGCTACTTGCGTCATTCGTTTTAAACGTCTTTACAAAGGAAACACGTTTCTCGTTCAAAGCATATTTAGCAAAAGACGAGTATGTTTAAGTATAGTTACGTCGCAAGCTATCTTATAATAAATGAAAAAAATTGTAATTTTTGGTTGATATAAAAATATCGCTTTTTAAACCATTTTATGTCTACAAGGAGCAGAGAGAGTCATTGCTAATGTCAATTTGCAGGACCAATGAAAGTCGGAACTACAGGTACAATACGGATGATATCATGCACGCTTATATAATAGTTATATATATATATATATATATATATATATATATATATATATATATATATATATATATATATATACATAACATATATCGCCTTTATTCAAGTGAAGCCGCAAAATTCGACAAAACTAGCGATAATCTTTATCAACAAGTAGTAAAGGCAATCACTTCACGTAGTGGAAAAAGTTAGCGTGTCATGAGTGTTAGATGTCTGATATTTTGGACATGACTCTCTGTCGGAGATTAAAAGATCCTTCGATGAAGGACTATGTTCAAAATGTTCTAGCCCTTATTTTTCCTTACAGCCAACTAACAGATCAGTTTTATCTACCTTTATATTCATTTTGTTTGCGGAAAATTAACTTTCATGTTGTTGAGTTGACGGTGCTTTGGGAAAGTGACCTGAAAGAAAATTGCCTCAAGTGGGATATGGTGTGCTTGTAGTTAGATCGCTGACTGACATTGAGCTTAGGAAGAATGGCGAGGTAGTGACTGGTAGACTGTAGAATAAGCAGAGAATGAATCATTTGGAAATGGCAAATGCATGTGGGAAAAACACCAACACTGACAACGATCCTCAGATACTTGACGAGTCATTCAACGAATAATCACTGAGTTAGTTGAAGTAATTGCAATCGTCCTTCGTTTCATGTAGAGACATTAAAAATGACAGGAAAATGTAGAAAGAGAAAAGTAAGTTGAAGGACAAAAGAAGCAGGGTATTTTCTGGTAATATCAATACTATCTGGAACTGTTGGTGAGAGTGATAATGTCGAAATATATTTGTGCTGCTCGAAATATATGGCAAACGATGACTTCCATGTTGCCAGAATAATTTACAACGGTGTGTAACCTCTCTACTCATGGCATTTACTAGTATCGTTCTTGTCCATCGTCTAATACTGGCTGGTATGAAAGGATATCATATATGGATTTCGTTTGATTTTACTCTTTAATACATCAGGTTCCTCTGCTAACTACATACAGCCTGTCCATATTATTCTGGCAGGATATTCATTTACGTTGTATCTATCAAGCAGTATTCTTTTTCATGGTTTAGTCACGAAAAGTTAGCCATTTCTACGACATTCCCGGACAGACCTTACAACTGATTATTTTAGAGAAGATAGTCCATTTTAGTAGTAACAGAACAGGGTTCAAGGTTCAAACGAGTTTACTGCAGAGCTTAGGTTAAAATGAGTACAGAATAAGAATAGTGTTTAGCTTCGAATTTATGTTAGAGATTTTGCGTGAAATTCAAGTTCGGCCACCGCAGACATAGAGAAAGAATTTAAAATTATACATACATACATACATACATACATACATACATACATACATACATACATACATACATACATACATACATACATGCAAACATACATGCATACATATTTTCTCTCTTTCTCTTTCATTCTATGGGAATATCGCTACTCCTGATCGAGCCCACAATAACTACCAATATGACATTTGTTGAGGCAGATCTACATCATCTGTAAAGCTGTCGACCGTGTCTGGTATGCAAATCTCCGGGCCATAATTCCCTCTTACGGGTACAATCCATATCTTGAATCAATGGCTTCAGGTAAGATCAAGTCATCGGAACGAGTGTTGACACGCTTATTCTGACTAGGGCGCAATTAAGTAAGGTGTGCTCCATCATACGGTTTGGTCCCACAAAATTTTCCTCTTATATACCAATGACCTTTTTGTCATCACCTCGAAGAACACCTATTCCTGTGTAGATCTTACCAGCTTTTATTACTTACTAATCTTTTGCGCCCAAGCAACCAAGACCCCTTGCGACAAACATGCTTTGACACAATAAACAGGAACCTTGGAGGCAATTTTCAATGTGGCCACGCTAATCTTGTCACCTTTCTCAGTACAAAGACGCAACTATTAAATATATCGTGAAAACATCATGGCAACCCTTTTTAAACACACAAACAACATGATACTAGAATACTCCTAAATCGCGAGAAATGCTGAGTTTCACTCTCACTGAGGAACCCTCCCGGTAAATGCATAACTTAACATACCAAATACTGCATGATAAATGTCCTTCCAATTCAGAGCCGAAGAACACTTCGATCCCGTCAGCTGTCGAGATAAGATGAGAGCTATAAATTCTGTTGCTATACACAGACATTCTCAGCCGAATCTGAATAGATACCTATTTCTTTACTACCCACGAGGGGTTAAACACAGAGGGGACAAACAAGGACAGACAAACGGATTAAGTCGATTATATCGACCCCAGTGCGTAACTGGTACTTAATTTATCGACCCCGAAAGGATGAAAGGCAAAGTCGACCTCGGCGGAATTTGAACTCAGAACGTAACGGCAGACGAAATTCGGCTATGCATTTCGCCCGGCGTGCTAACGATTCTGCCAGCTCGCCGCCCTGAATAGATACCATCTCAACTAATTGGCACGAAGTCGCCTAGCAACATATTATGCACCTGATCTTCATGTGTAATCTCTTCTCTCTCATCTCCTAATAGTGACTCACCCGTCTCACCGTCTCTTGTCATCCACATTGTATCCACCACCCCACACTCCCCACTAACTATTACCCCGTTTGGTCGTTCCTAGAACGTCAGACTACAAGTTTGTCTTCGCTGTAGAATTGAGTTTAAGTTACGGTCTAATATAAACTTTAAAATATAGAGATGACAGTTAATTGTGAGTAAGAATATTGTCTGGTGGTACATTTACTTTTATTTTACTTTCTGTCAAACACCATTCTCTTCATTTCATCCATAGTTATTGAGCTACTGTGAATACTGTACCAAGGTTTTGAAGTTAAAGCACACACTAAAAATGTAGCGAACTGTAACAATAAATGGTTTCAAAATTTAGCACGAGGCCAGCAATTTCGGCAGAGTAGGTAAGTCGTCTACATCGACCTCAGTGCTCGATTTGTACTAATTTTCTCTGCCCGAAAGGATTAAAGAAAGACAGACGAAATGCCATTAAACATTTTGCCCAGTGCGGTAACGATTCTGACAACTCGCTACTTTGTCGCAATATTACCTAGACCAACATTTAGCAGATTGATTCCTCCAGGAGCATTGGTAACAAAATTATCCTTTTAATCACTGTAAAATTTCGATTGCAGAGCCAATGTGTTCAGCCAATTAATATTTCAAACAGGCTTGATACTTGTCATATAACAGGTAACTTTGGTAATATACTTTTGCTACAAACGGTAACATCAAGAAATATGTCATGTATACAATAATAACTAGCGAGATCCGTGAATATTTTATGGAATTAATGGTAAACTTATTGGGTTATTTCTGAAAACGTTATCCCAAAGCCTGAAAGTGTAGTCTGTGCTGTGTCTGTACTAAAAAATAGTCGCTCATCTGCTAATTATTAAAAAATGAAGGAAACTGGAATACAATGATTACTTAATGCACGTTATATATACACTGTATATACTTTATAACAATTTTATAGACTTAATACACAGCACTCTCCCGCTTTCTCTCTCACTCGACGTCATACTTACTTGTTCTCTCTCCTTGTTCCTTCTCTCTTCGCCGTTCTCTTCAACTAATCACGTGAAAACGTTACAGACGGGCTAAGTAACGGAGAAAAAAACTTGGTTAAAAAAAATTATACATTTCACACACCTCTCCCTCTACCCCTCTCCCCATATGTGTGTATAGTGTTCCTTTACTCATTGACTGTAACTACTAAGCCTAGTAAATGGACGCATCCCGCACCTCCTATGTTAACACAAACACACACACACATTCTCTCTTTCTCTCTCTCAATCTCCTTTTCTCTTCTCTCTCTCATTTTTTTATTCTCTCCTCCTCTTTTTCTAAATGCTGCAATGCGTGACTGGAGAATTCAACCTACCAACTAAATTATGGTTATTATGATATGCAGAAAATTTCAGAAGCATTTGATTTTTCTCGTATTAAAATACAATATAACTTTTTCCAGTTTTATTTTCTTAAAATTTTTCGTCGAATTCAAATAGACATTTATTCAACGTTTGGCATTTGAGGTCTAATTCAAGAATCTCCTCAAGTTTGGACGATGCCAAGCCCTGTTTAAGGATTGAAAGTGTATTTCGTCTGCTAACATAGAATCTGGCTCATCGGTATAACATGAACTACATGACGCACTTGAAGAATAACTCTCTGAACCTGAGCTCTCAGTATCTTCCCCTAAAGTTCGTGACCTGGATGATGACAATGTGCTTTGCCCAGGGCTCGAAATGCGACGAAGATCGAACGATGTTTCTGGCTCCGATAAAGTGCTACTATCTAATGTTCGTGACCTGGATGATGACAATATGTTTCGCCAAGGGCTTGGAATGCGACGAAGATCGAACGATGTGTCTGGCCCCAATGAACTGCTATCCAAAGTTCGTGACCTGGATGATGACGATGCGCTTCGCCAAGGGCTCGAAATGCGACGAAGATCAAACGATGTTTCTGGCCCCAATGAACTGCTGCTGGAATATTTCACTAATGGTGATTTATGTCTAGAATCTTTTCTGTAAGGATTTGCCCAAAATTCTTCCAAACTATCTCCAAAATCACGACTCCATCTCGAAGTGTCAGGGTCCCATGTTACGAAAGGAGATACCTGTTTTTCAAATTCTTGAGGATCAATTATTATATTTGTTGTTTGAAAGCCACGTAACTTACGTGACTTATATTCCGCCGAAGCACTACTATCATAGCTAGAACTACTACGGTTTGATTCATCCCTCAATATGGACGCTGGTTTCGTATAGGTACCACGATGTAACATGGACGTTGGCACCGTATAAGTACCACGACGTGCTCCATCAGTAACTATTGATTCCTCACGTAATATGGACGCTGGCCTTGTATAAGTACCACGACTTACTCCGTCGGCACCTTTTGATTTCTCTGGTAATATGGCTGCTGATTTTGTAGAGGTACCACGACCCACAACATTGATACGCATTGGTTTATTCCATAATTCTGCCAAACTGTCTTCAAAATCACGACTCCATCTCGACGTGTCAGGGTCCCATGTTACGAAAGGAGATACTTGTTCAAATTCTTGAGGATCAATTCTTATATTTGTTGTTTGAAAGTCACGTACCCTATATTGCTCGGGCGTGCTTGCGTCAGACCACAAAGGGCCCGCTGGCACTGAACTGCTGCGAAGTGGCCTTGATAACCGATACTGCGATGGTATCCTTCGTCCGGAGTTCGAACTGCTGCGACGTGGACTTGGCAACTGATATTGTGACGGTATGCTTCGTCCAGAGCTCGAACTACGACGAAGACGAAATGATGTTTCTGGCCCCAATGGACTGCTGCTATCTAAAGTTCGTGACCTGGATGATGACGATGTGCTTCGCCCAGGGCTCAAAATGTAACTTAGATCGAACGATGTTTCTGGCCCCAATGAATTGCTGCTGGAATATTTCACTAATGGTGATTTATGCCTAGAATCTTCTCTGTAAGAATTTTCCCAAAATTCTTCCAAACTGTCTTCAAAATCACGACTCAATCTCGAAGTGTCAGGGTCCCATGTTACGAAAGGACCTACTTGTTTTTCAAATTCTTGAGGATCAACAATTATATTTGTTGTTTGAAAGTCACGTACCCTATAATGCTCGGGTGTGCTTGCGTTAGACCACAAAGGGTCCTGTGACGGTGCTCTGATAGGAGATAATTGTTCAAGTTCTTGAGGAACAACTACATCTGATGTTTGTAAGTCACGTACCCTATATTTATCCGGTGAGCTTGTAGTATGCCACAAATGGCATGCTGGCATTGAACTGCTACGACGTGTACTTGGTAACCGATACTGTGATGGTGCCCTTCGTATAGAGCTCGAACTATGACGAAGACGAAATGATGTTCTTGGCGCCAATGGACTGCTGCTACGTAATCTTGGCGACCTATATGGAGACGGTGTGCTTCGTCTAGGGCTCGAACTACGACGAAGACGAAATGATGTTCTTGGCGCCAATGGACTGCTGCTACGTAATCTTGGCGACCTATATGGAGACGGTGTGCTTCGTCTAGGGCTCGAACTACGACGAAGACGAAATGATGTTCTTGGCGCCAATGGACTGCTGCTACGTAATCGTGGAGACCTATGTGGAGACGGTGTGCTTTGTCTAGGGCTCGAACTACGACGAAGACGAAATGATGTTCTTGGCGCCAATGGACTGCTGCTACGTAATCGTGGAGACCTATGTGGAGACGGTGTGCTTTGTCTAGGGCTCGAAAGGCGACGAAAACGAAATGATGCTTCTGGCGCCAAAGAACTACGCCAGTGAACTCTGTCGGCCCCTCTTGATTTCTCTCGTAATATGGATGCTGGTCTTGTAGAGGTACCACGACCCACAACATCGATACGCTTTGATTTATCCCAAAATTCTGCCAAACTGTCTTCAAAATCACGACTCCATCTCGACGTATCAGGATCCCATGTTACGAAAGGAGATACTTGTTTTTCAAATTCTTGAGGAACAACTATATCTGTTGTTTGTAAGTCACGTACCCTATATTGTTCCGGTGAGCTTGTAGCAGGCCACAAAAGGCCTGCTGGCACTGAACTTCTACGAAGTGGCCTTGGTAACCAATATTGTGACGGCATGCTTTGTTCAGAGATCGATCTACAACGACAACGAAGCGATGGCATTGATATGCTCGAGCGTGACAGTGAATGTTGTGACCTATACGGAGACATGGAAGAACGTGGTGATGCATATAATGATCTATTTGATATATCTATATTGACAGGTTCCAGTGAACCTCGATATGAGTGTGGTGAGTTTTCAATGACTTGATATTCTGGTGCATATCGTGGCTCACGTAGTTGACTTGATCTAGCAAGTTCCAGTGAATCTCGTAACCGACCATATGGTATATGTGCTGTAGAATGAGTTGAAAGTCCAGTTGGTACCCCACGTGATCTAGCAAGTTCTAGTGAATCTCGTAACCGACTATATGGTACATGTGTTGTAGAAGGAGGTAAAAGTGCAACCGGTATCCCACGTGATCTAGCAGCAAGTTCCAGTGAATCTCGTAACCGACCATATGGTATATGTGCTGTAGAATGAGTTGAAAGTCCAGTTGGTACCCCACGTGATCTAGCAAGTTCTAGTGAATCTCGTAACCGACTATATGGTACATGTGTTGTAGAAGGAGGTAAAAGTGCAACCGGTATCCCACGTGATCTAGCAGCAAGTTCCAGTGAATCTCGTAACCGACTATATGGTATATGTGCTGTAGAATGAGGTGAAAGTTCAGTTGGTACCCCACGCGATCTAGCAAGTTCTAGTGAATCTCGTAACCGACTATATGGTACATGTGTAGTAGAAGAAGGTAAAAGTGCAACTGGTATCCCACGTGATCTAGCAGCAAGTTCCAGTGAATCTCGTAACCGACTATATGGTACATGTGTAGAAGAGCGAGGTAAATGTGCAATTGGTATCTCACGTGATCTAGCAGCAAGTTCCAGTGAATCTCGTAACCGACGAAATCGCCGTGATATTGGACTGGGTGGCCTCGAATGTGGTTCTGCTGAATTATTATTATTACGTGAATATGAAAATGTCCGACATCTCAAAAGCGCTGAAATTTTGCTTTTAGAATTTTTTCTAGATGAGTTGATTGATTTTCTTACCGATGTGTTGCTATATGACATATCCGCAAACGAAGTTCTGTATCGACGTGACGAAATACAGAGAGGGTATGATTTTTGTATACTGAGGTTAGGTTCTTGTGTTGCGAAATTTTGGCATTCCTCGAATGGTTTTCTAATTGACGAAATTTCATCATTATTTTCCGATTTTTTCTTCCTTGAATATTTAGAAATATAAAACAACGTGTAAGTTAAATTTGTTATACTATTTTGAATCATTTCCGTGGCTGTATTAATGCCATGTGAGTTTATTCTTGATATCAAATATATTTTTCCTCCTTTGATTATGCATTCTTTGTTCGTTGCAAAATTTTCTTTGTCTTCCTCTGGTAAAAACTTATCTAATTCTGCGCTTCCCTTGTTCAATTTAAATGGATGTTTGTCAGGGCTGACATCCTTTCCTCCATTCAGTGTCTCACATTCCAATCTGTTGTTTACATACACGTTTTTATCGTCTGCTACTTCCCATACACATCGCTCAGTTTTCACGTCTTTAGAATAGTTATGTTTTGCTGAGCAATTTTCACCATAATCGTTTAACTGGTCATTGTTTTGACTTACCCTAACATCTATTTCAATCCTTTTCATCATATCGTCATTATCATTCGCATTAGAATTTTCACCAACGTTGTCTAGAGAATCAACATGTCCAATAGTATCTTCTATAATAGCTTCGCATTTATTCAGTCCTGTAGTTATGCATAATTCCTCATTTAGATCATCTGGGTATTGTGAATGGTCAGCCGTTTCTTCAGTTTGGGAGTAGAGGTGTTCATAACTCGAAATACTGTCTTTCTCTATGGTATTCATTCTGATCACCTCAAATTGATTCTCAATGCAGAGAACTGAAACTAAATAGTTTAATAATGATTTACTTTCAACTATGACGTCACCAGTGAATTTGAATCATTTCAGCATCGTACTGTAGTAGTATCATCGCTATCATTTTACTGTTACTATTAAATATGAATATTAAGTTAAATACATAACAACTGCTAATGTCACAATCAGTGAAGCAATAAAAAAAAAGGACTAACTGTTTTCGGATACCTATATTTCCGTTCTGTGTTCAAACATCTTGAGATTGGTAAAATAAGCATTAATTGAATAGATTTTAATCAACTATTTCTTCATCATAAAGTTACAGTTTTGTGGTTATGTTAAAAATCATAATTATATCTGATCGATTCCACCACCGAAAGACGAACCACAAAATATATCTACATAGAATTGCAAAATCTGACAGGAGTTGCTGTTATCAGACCATATTATAGATAAGTAACATTTGTTTTCTTTCATACAGCCCAGTTGAAGCAATTTGTCTTATTTGGTCTTTTAAAATCATTAGTTTATTTCTTGAAACTCTACGTTCATATCCTAGGATTTTCAATACTGTTCTTACACAATGTGGCAGCATATCCGTAGAATTTACAGCCTCACTTCCAGTTACACATTCATATTTAGTAATTTTCCTCTTAACTGCCTTTTCTTTTTTTTGCTCTCTCAGGAGCTCTCTAAAGCCTTCCAGATCTGTTCTTCACCCCAACAATGCCCTGGATTGAATGGACTAAAGGACCGATTTTGCAGTTTTGCTTAGAGAATAGGGAACAGGTTCGGGCAGTGTATGGTTTTCAGGTTGTGTGCCTTACCCACTTAAAGTAACGGTCAACCACTGAAAGAAAACCTTGTGTGTGTGTGTGTGTGTGTGTGTGTGTGTGTGTGTGTGTGTGTGTGTGTGTGTGTGTGTTAGCGGGTGTGTCTATGTAGCCATGAATGAGAAACTATATATATATAAGATAGAATCATCAATGAATATACAGTTGCATACCTTTAGCCACTCTTAAGCAAGCACAGGCAATAAAAGTCTGAAGGGAGAATAAAATTTGTAGTGCATAAAATTTGCTTAACTATAGGAAGGATAAGAAAAGCAAATGAAAGATAACTATAAACTTGAGCCTTTTCCTTAATGTTAAATTATCTGCAACCCCATAAAAATAAATAAGCTTGAAACGAAAGTTCATCTAACGCATTGGTTCCAAAAGTGGGCGGTGCTGCCCCCTTGTGGGCAGTAGAAAAGTCAAGAGAGCGTTGAAAAAAAGTGGAGCGATAATGGTTTAGCTAAAGGGGAGTAGTGTATATAAAAAAAATAATGGATTAATTAGGTTAAGTGATATTTGTGAAATACAGTTGTTTTGAATTTGATGCAGAAAGTGGTGGTGAGTAGGGGGTGGGGCAGGACGCTAGGAATGCGGCCTGCCTGCAAAAGGGATTGCAACCTGAGAATGTATGGGAACCACTCACCTAATGTGTCTAGGTAAAAACCACACGTTAGATTTAAAATTGTAAAGGTTGAGGTAACTGGAAGATCACGAACATCAGTTATATGCTAGTAAGCCTTTAAATTAGATCGCGTCAACGATTAGACAAACCACGAGAAGAATGTGGACAAAATATAAGCTTCTGGTATGATAACCTGTTGTGACGAAAGATAAGACACCCCTTTGCGAGAGATGGACTGGTCTGAGTAAAGTATAAATAGTAACGATCCGAGTGATTTCAGAGTTCAGAGTCGACTGCTGAAGTTTGTGTGAGTTATTTATTGCTTTGTTGAATTGCGGAATTGTTGAATTGCTGTATTGTTGAGTTGCCGAGTTGTTGAATGTTGTTTTGAATTTGTGAATTTGTTGAAGGTTGTGATTGGCTTCCCCATTTATGTCTATGAAAAACTTCTTTTTCAGTTCTATGAAATCTATATTCCGTGGAAGCCTTTCTTTGTCCAAGTCAACCTTCCACAGTTCACAATCCCCGTTGTGCCTCTCTATTTCTACTTTTTGCCGTTCTGTTAATAATATCACCATCTCGTTATTTTCGTCCTCATCCACTACATGAACAAAAACCGTGTTCTCCCATTTGATTACCTTTACAAATAGATCATCATCCTCTATTAAACATGCAAAACAGGGAGAGGATATTTGTGATTCATTGTGTGTGTGTGTGTCTTTTGTTTTTGTGATGGACGGGAATAGGAAGGCTTAGTGTCTGCAGGGCGAGGGTGAGACAAAGAGGATATGGGTGGACCTTGAGTAGTTATTGGGTGAAGTTCCTTGTGTACCGGACTTTTCTTCCTCTTCCTTCTCTTTCTTTTTCCCATTTTTTGCTATTCTTCCGCCTCTGGTCCTTCCTGGGGCCTCTCTTGCGTTTTTTCCCTATTGTCCTCCTCCTGTAATTCTTCCACTCTTTTATCCGGTGGAGAGCATTTCGCTCTTATGTAGCCCTTATGTAGCCCTTTTGGCCACACTAGAAACAGCGAGGAATTCTACCCTCCACCCTTACATTCATTACGGTATCGTTTACCGTTACCGTTTCCACCATTTCTTCAATTGCCTCATTTGATCCTTGAATTATCATGTTTAAAATTTGTCCTTTCCAATTTATGCTTTTCGTTTTCATGGCCTGGAGCACCGTTATTTTGACCTCGGTTTCCGCCAAGACAGCGGCCGCTATCCAGGCCACGTCTATCTCCGATGGAATTCCTTCTACCCTTACCCGAGACGCTCTCTGTCCCAGATACGTGGATAGAAGTACTAATTCGTCGTCCCTTAGCGGTGTTGCCGCATGTTTTTTTTTTGTTTTTTGCAGTATTTTCATTTTTATATCTTACTTCTACTTCTCCAAATTTCGCCCCTCTGGCAAGGTATGTTATTTCTTGCCAGACTGGCCTCAGCACCTTCTCTACTTGCTCCGTTGCCATGTGGTCAATTTTACCTTTTTTGACCGAGTAGGTCTTGTATATCACCGTTCTACTTTTTATTATTTTTGTTGTTTCCTGCGGGTGGGGGTTACTTGTGCGTTGTAACAGTCCCGATAGTTTTTTGTATTTTCCTATATTTATCTCCACATTGTCATCCGGGCGATGTCCGCAAACTTCCTCTTTCTTCCTTCCAATTCCTTGTCCATATCATCAATAAGCTTTAATAGTTCTTCCTCGGAGGAGAGTACATAGCCCTACTCCAAGACCTCAAAAAATATACAGAAACCACACCTCCAACAAAAACAAGAACAAGACCAACAACTTCAAAAACAGTAACATTATCAACAACAGCATGAAATCACAAAAACACAGAACCACCCAATTACATAACTTCAAAAACAATATTCATCAAACTGTAGACGAAATGTATCCATCAATTTCACTGTTGTGAACAAGTTCAACAATGAATTGATGGATTTTGTAAGTGAAAGCAAAAACAAAATAAAGGCAGAGGGAAAGGAACTTGAGGATTTCATCTTCAAAACCCCTAAGTACAGACTTTTAATTAAAACATCGTCAGACGTTTTTAAAACTATATGAAAAAAATTCTCATGTACTGCAGGGATTTTTTTTTTAAATCAGTTGATAAAAGGCTATTAACAAATTTTCGCGAGGAGAGAGGCCCGGATCTGCTGAAAATCGAAAATCAAGGTGAGTAACCTCTTCTTTTTATTTCTCCGACAAACATGACCGTGCCTGGAATGGGGTGTGCGAATGTGCGTGGCCTGGGTTCAGACGGCACCGCTCTCTTTCGGTGACGCCGCGTCGCCTATGGCGGATCGGGAAGCGACGACTAGCCCGTCCGCCGCGCCGGCGGCGACGCGACACGAGGTCAGCGGCGTAACCTGACCAGATCCTCGACTGCGTTCAGCTTGGAAGCAAGGTCACTTACTCAATGATCTCCGGTCGCTAGATTTAGACATAGCTACCATTAGTGAAACAAGGATCTCCAGAAACATGCTTCAGCATCTATCTTCGAGGACTACGAGGTATCCTCATCTTGTGGTCTATCGGGAGCGTGTGGCAGTGTAGCAGTACTACTCCAGAAATCATTAGATAGCCAAGTACGGCTGTCTTCCTGGACCCGGATGGTTGGGCATTCCTGGACGTGAATGGCAGCGTGAATGGCACTTTCAGACTGGTGGAGGTTTATGCCCCAACAGGAGCTGGAAGGCCAGATTTCTTCAGGCGTCTGAAAACATTCTTGGAACGTCTCACACTTTAGTACTAGTGGGTGACTGGAATAGTATATTGGACGCACGGAAGGACTGTGTGGGCTTAGTACATGGGAAAAGAAGGTGTAAAACCCACGAAAACCTGCTCAGGACTTTCTAGCTTCCTGACAGGTACTGACTGGATTTCCCTGATGTGCCAGAAAGTATTTAGATAGAGTCTTTGTTAGGTCAGAGGACAGGGATAACATAGGTTTTCCATTATGTAAATTGGTCGGCTACACGAATCACAAATTTGTAATATGCATAATTGATACAGATAGGGCCCATAGACAGAGACCCGGTTACTGGAAGTTGAATGCTTCCTTACCGGCTTGCAAAGATAACAGGGACCGGATTACCGAACTAGTTAAGCGGTAGTTGATGGGGACAATCGTCAACAACCGGTGGTGGATCGCTCTGAAGAGAGCGATTAGAGTTGAATCGATAGCGTTTAGCAAAGATTTACGAATAGAAAGAATTAGATTAGAGGGAGAACTAGTTAACAAACGAGAAGAGGCAATTAGAAATGTTATTGCAACCGACATGTTAGCGGTAAGAATCGCACTTGACCATTTCTTTGAGGCGAAACACGAAGGGTGCGTTGTCAGAGCTAATACACGTGTGCTAAAACACGAAGGAACTAAGGCCGTCCGATGGACCTGAATAGAAACAAAACCATGATCAAGTCTTTGATGGATAAAGACGGGTGCGTGCTACTCGGTTCTGAGCAAATGTGTGCGGCTTTCCAGCAGTACTTTGCGTGACTGTTTGGGAGGGTGATGGGTCGACGACGGTAACGGACGGCCTATCACGGATTTTGGTAACAGACGCCGATTATAGTCACTGAAATGCGGGATGAACAAATGCACAAGTCGCAAATCGCCCAGTTTGGAATGGTCTGCCCTGCGAATTCTATGTATTTATGCCAGATTCGTTTGGCAGCCGTCTACAATAACTGGGAGCAGAATGGAAGAACTCCTAGTACTGTTTGCAGAGATGTGATAACGCTGCTGAGAAAGGTCACCCATAATGGGGACGTGTCAGGGAATTTTCGATCCATAACTCTACTAAATACAAATTTTAAGATTCTGGCCCAAGTGTTAGCGGAAAGGTTGGCATTTGTCATCAGCAGTCAGGTCGGGGAGGCACAAATGTGTGAAATCTCGAGCACGTCTATCGACGGCAACCTCCGCTTTGTGCGCTACATCGTAGAGAAAGACTAAAGCTTCGGTGAGGCCCTGATCAATTTAGATCAGTCGAAAGCTTTCGATCAGCTCTTTGACGGGTTGCAGCAGGCGCGTGCTACTCAGCTCCGAGCAGATGTGTGCGACATTCCAGCAGCACTTTGCACAGCTGTTTGGGGAGGGCGAAAGATCGACGACAATAGCGGACTTCAGTTCGGACCTGGACGGCGTGCTGCGCTTCTCGGCAGCGGATGCAAGGTTATGTGAAAAGCCGATAACAGCCGCTGAAAATCGGGAAGCGATGAGCAATTGCACTAGTCGCAAACAACCAGGTTTAGATGGTCTGCCCTTTGAATTCTATGTATTCATGCCAGATTTGTTTGGTGACCTTTTGACAGACGTCTACCGCAACTGGCAACAGAACAGGAGAATTCCTAGTGTTGTTAGCCGGATGTGGTGACAGTGCTGAAGAAGGACCCGACAATGGGGATGTACAGAGGTGCTAGCGAAAACGTTGACGAATAGGGCTGAAAGGAAGCCGTCCTTAAAATGTCGGGCGGAAGTGACGAATGCCTACATCGCTTCTATTACCATTTATCGTCTGACCATCGTGCCTTGCCTCGGTTACTATTTGACCAGGTTAGAGCGTCTCTATTCACATTTTTGTGAAAGAGACGCGTTCCAATGGTCAGGCGGTCAGTCTGTTGTCAGCACCTTCTGAGTGGTGGATTAGGTATACCGTGGCTTCTAACGCGCAGACACGCCCTTAGGTTGCGCCACCTGCAACGGTTTCTGGACGGCGAACGTGTGTGGATTCCGTTTGAGAGGCTCGCCTTTCCGCAGCTTGTCTCCTTAACAGAGCTGCAGTCCTGGATTAAGAAAAGACCAAGACTGGGCATCTGGCACCTAGAATGTCGTCAGGCGCTCACAGTCCTCTACCAGTCGGTATGTTCCGCTTAAGAAATTTTAGAAGATTAGTGGCGGGAAAGTGCGACGATTTTCTCGGGGAAACGAAAATGAACTGGCCAGTCTATCATGAGGACTTTCCGGTCGGGAACTATCATGGATAATATGCAGTTCAAGATAAACTCTATAGGCATAAATGTGCTGTCATACAGAATCGTCCAAGGTGCGAGCAGGGTGACGAAACCGTTCTACACGCTTTCATTCAGTGTCCGGGTATTGCTGACTCGTGGGGTTATGTTTAACAGCTGTTGTCACGTATGAAACGTATGCGTCTGTTGGCCAAGTCCATAATGATGACTGCCCCGTTGCCTTCCTTTAATGGGGCAGCGAATGCAGTTTTCCTTTGCCTGGTGTCTGTGGCGAAAGAGGTTTGTCTGGTGGACGAGGCTGAAAGGCATGAGGACAAATATATTCTTCTTTGGTAGAACTCTCATTGATTTCTTCAAGTTTCATTGGAAAAGGAAACTGAGGGTGGAGAGGGAATTGCTGTCCTCGTGTGAGTTTATCCAAAGTTGCAAAAATGGCAAGAGTGGGTGGTACCTCTCTAAGTGTAGACCTGAATCGGAAAAAGGAATTGGAGAAGTTACTCGCCCTTGGTGTTCAGGGAGATCTTGGACAGTGGAGTTCTTCGATTATCGCTAGAGGTCATCCTGTATCAGGTGGACTACATCTATATCCTTCTTTTCTTAAGCTTTGTATACTATGTATATTCCCCTTCCTTTTCATAGAAAGAGGTTTAAGTATACTTAAACCTCTTTCTATGACTTTTTAAATTTATATATCTAATCCTTTCATTGCATGTAAACCCCCACACTTGGTGTCTGTTTTGTATCGCCCCCTCCCTTCCTTTTATATATATATATATATATATTATATATATATATATATATATATATATATATATATATATATATATATATATATCATCATCATCATCATATATATCATCATCATCATCACCATCATTATCATGACTCAGTGGTTAGAGCGTCGAGCTTACGATCGTGAGATTGTGAGTTCGAATCCTGGACTGGGCTGCGTGTTGTGTTCTTTGAACAAGGCACTTTATTTCACGTTGCTTCAGTTCACTCAGCTGTAGAAATGAGTTGCGACGTCACAGGTACCAAGCTGTATCGGCCTTCGCCTTTCCCTTGGATAACACTGGTGCCGTGGAAAGGAGAGGCCGGTATGCATGGGTGACTGCTGGTCTTCCATAAACAACTTTGCCCGGACTTGTGCCTGGGAGGGTAACTTTCTAGGTGCAATCCCATGGTTAGTCATGACCGAAGGGGGTCCCAGCACATATATATGTATATAGCCAAGGCCTTGGGATATATATATATAAGTAACTCATTTTTAAGTGCATATTACCTCAATACATATGACTAATATAGGCACAATGAGATACCTTTATCTACAGACTGACTTTATCTACAGACTGAAATAGCTGTAAGATCCATTTTATATGTATTATTTTTATGGCATTATCTTACTTATAGATGTATATTGTTTTATGCTGTTTTATTCTGTTGGATTTGGATGTTCCTATTTAAGTAGTTAATAAATAATATGAATTGGTATTATCTGTAAGTTGATGATTGAAAGGAATCTGTTCTTCCATTTTCTTATATATATATATATATACATGCACTAGATCAATAGCCCGTCGTTGCCAGGCAATTTTTATAATAGACAGTTTTATATAAATTTTTATTTATTCCTTGTCAGAGCATACCTTCCGCGACAGATAGGCCTCTCGATCAGGACAGATTTGTGCAACTTTTCGTGAAAAACTTCGTTGAGAACTTTTTTTTTGCCTTTTTAAAGTATTTACATGTCTGTTTGACCGTTTCACATGACTTTATACATTAAAACTTTAGAAATTATGTTATGGACGGTGAGGGCTATGTTTTGTTGATAGAAGGTACCTGTCGAAGATATGAATAAAGGGGTGAGGCCAGTCCTCATAATATTGGGCTTCATACATGAGAAGGTCAATATAAATGGTGAAACACCATACTTCATGTTTGTCTGATCAATGTCATTTAGAAATGATAGTGATTTTACTCTTATACTCTTTTACTTGTTTCAGTCATTTGACTGAGGCCATGCTGGAGCACCGCCTTTTGTCGAGTAAATCAACCCCAGGACTTATTCTTTGTAAGCATAGTATTTATTCAATCGGTCTCTTTTGCCGAACCGCTAAGTTACGGGGACATAAATACACCAGCATCGGTTGTCAAGCGATGTTGGGGGACAAACACAGACACACACACACACACACACACATATATATATATATATATATATATATATATATGTGTGTGTGTGTGTGTGTGTGTGTGTGACCTCGTGTGTACCGTTGGCGATTTTTTTTCCTCTGTCTTCCCTTCTCTGGATCTTTCTTTCTCCTATGTTTCCGACGAAGAGCTCCGCTCGAAACGTTAAACCCTCCTTCTTTCCTTCTTTCCTGAGCGTCCAATAATACTATATTTGTTCCACGTCCTCGCGCTGTTGTGTTTTTTTTGTGCTTTCTTGTTTGGATTAACATTATATATATATATATATATATATATATATATATATATATATATATATATATATATATATATATATATATATAAATATACATACATATATACGACGGACTTCTTTCAGTTTCTGTCTACCAAATCCACTCGCAAGGCTTTGGTCAGCCCGAGGCTATAGTAGATTGTGTATGATTGTGAATAATATTGTCTGGTGATACATTTACTTTTATTTTACTTTCTGTCAAACACCATTCTCTTCATTTCATCCAGATTTACTGAACTGCAGTTAATATTGTACCGAGGTTTTGAAGTTAAAGCAAAAACTAAAAAGATAGTTGATTGTTACAGTATTGGCTTCAAAGTTTGGTACGAGGCCAGCAATTTCAGCGGAGCGGGTCGATCTCAAAACTAGATTAGTCCTTATTTTCTCTGCTCGAAAGGATAAAATGAAAAAGTTGACGTCGGCGGAATTTGAACATAAAGACGAACGAAATGTCCTTAAGTATTTTGTCCGGTGCGGTAACGATTCTGATAGCTAGCACCTTGTTAGTTATCGCAATATTCGCTAGATCGACGTTTAATAGGTTGATTCTTTCAAGTTGAATGCCTGGAGCATTGGTAAAAAAATTATCATTTTCATCTCTATGTATATATATTTCTTTACTACCCACAAGGGGCTGAACACAGAGAGGACAAACAAGGACAAACAAACGGATTAAGTCGATTACATCGACCCCAGTGAACTGGTACTTAATTTATCGACCCCGGAAGGATGAAAGGCAAAGTCGACCTCGGCGGAATTTGAACTCAGAACGTAACGGCAGACGAAATACGGCTACGCATTTCGCCCAGCCGTATTTCGTCTGCCGTTACGTTCTGAGTTCCAACGGCAAAATGTCTGTATCTATGTCCTTTATACAAATCCACAATTTTTCAGTTGAGGGCTCGCACTTTCTATGGTCATTCAAAACCGTCCAAGGGTGGTCGTGCACATCTTTACATTTCCCCAGTCACCCCACAAAGCCATTAAAAAATCAATAGAAGTCACTTTTTTGTGAGTTTTCTATCCAAAACCCAATCAAAATGCTCGAAACTTGATACGCCAATTGAATTCCAGGTAGCTGTATGTGATTGGTCGGAGATTTGGACAGTACTCGCGTGTATGTGCGCACGCACGCAGCTGTATATGCATGCACTAGCACTATGACCCGGCGTTGCCGGGTCACAGTGCTAGTTATCGTTAATTTGTATGTAAAATTATAATCTAACTTTTATGAAATCTCTTAGTACTTATACTAAATGAAGAAATCAATTACAATTTTCAAAAGATATTATTTATTATCCGAAAATAGAATTAGATAAAACAAATTTCTCATTTGTATAACTCCACCCTTAACTTGTCTGTTATTTACAGCCCCTCCTCGTTTTCTTTTCTGTCCCTAAGATTCTTCCTGTCTAACTGTAATCGTGTGTTTGTGTGTGTGAGAGAGAGAGCCAGTGAATGTGTGTGTGTGTGTGTGAGAGAGAGCCAGTGAATGTGTGTGTGTGTGTGTGTGTGTGTGTGTGTAGTGTACCTTGACTCATTGTTGACTATTACAACTAAGTCTTGTAAGTGTAAGCATCGCGCACCTCCCATATTAACTTTCATTATCTCTTTCTCTATCTCGCTCTCTTTCTCTATTTTATGGTCCCTTCTCTTCCTATATAATGTTGTATCGGCCATTGTTATATGGAGATAATTTCAGAAGTTGTGCATTTTTTCATATTAAAATACAATATATCTTTTTCAGTTATATTTAATTGAAAATGTTCATTTTATTCAAATAACCTTTCCTCAATGATCGTACTGATGCTTTGAAAACTTATCGCCCTATATCCTGATGGTGGACTTGGCTCATGGCTCAAAGCATCACAACACCGTCTCGAGATATCAGTCCCGTGCAACGGGCGGTATTACTTGTTGTTGAAATAGACATTGATCAACTAATGGCATTTCAGGTTTAATTGCCGAAGATCTCTGGCTTAGAGCATTTCGCTGATGAAATGCTGTATGCCACACCCTGTTTAAGAAATGAGGTTGTATTTCATCCGCTGAGAGAGGATTAAGTTGACCGACATAATCTGCAAAACATGAACCACTTGAGGAATCACTCTCTGACCGTGGAATATATTCATCTCCTAATGCAACCAAATCATCGTCAAATAATTGTCTCAAAGTGTAAAAGTCCTGTGTTGAGTCATGCGATTCTAGATGTTCAAATTGTTCAGTATCAGAACTTGTACCTGTCGTTTGAGAGTGACGTGCACTATATTTCTCTGAAGTGCTGCGAAGTGGTCTTGGTAACGAATATCGTGGCGATGAGCTTTGCTCAGGGCTCGAAATACGATGATCACGAAATGATGGCACTGGTGATAACGAATTGATGCTACGTAAACTTGATGTTCTATCTCGTGTTGGTGCGCTTCTCCCGGTGCTCTCAAAGGGACTAGCCGTATATCCTGATGATGCGCTTGGCTCATCGCTCGAAGATTCATAACTCCATCTCGAGACATCAGATTCCTCTGTTGCTTGTTGAAATAGACATTGATCAACTAATGGCATTTCAGGCCTAATTGCCGAAAATCTCTGGCTTAGAGCATTTCGCTGATAAAATGCTGTATGCCACACCATATTTAAGAAATGAGATTGTATTTCATCCGCTGAGAGAGGATTAAGTTGACCGACATAATCTGCAAAACATGAACCACTTGAGGAATCACTCTCTGGCCGTGGAATATATTCATCTCCAAATGCAGCCAAATCATCGTCAAATATTTGTCTCAAAGTGTCAAAGACCTGTGTTGAGTCATGACATACTAGATGTTCAAATTGTTCAGTATCAGAACTTGAATCTGTCGTTTGAGAGTGACGTGCACTATATTCCTCTGAAGTGCTGCGAAGTGGTCTTAGTAACGAATATCGTGGCGATGAGCTTTGCTCAGGGCTCGAAACACGATGATCACGAAATGATGGCACTGGTGATAACGAATTGATGCTATGTAAACTTGATGTTCTATCCCGTGTTGGTGTGCTTCTCCCGGTGCTCTCAAAGAGACGACGACGAACTCCTGTTCTTCTTTCCCTCGAGATATCAGAGTCCCGTGCAACGAGAGGTATTACTTGTTGTTCAAATACACATTGTTCAACGTTTGGCATTTCAGGTCTAATTCGTGGAACTCTCTGGCCTCGAGGGTATTGATGATAAAATGCTCTATCCCACAGCCTGCTTAAGGGATGAGACCTTACTTCATCCGCTGACAGATGTTCCATTTCACCGATATAATCTGAAAAACATGACCCACTTGACGAATCTCGATTATGAGCACCTTCTCCAAATGATGCTAAATATTTGTCAGAATCACGAGTTCGTCTGGAAGTATCAGGGTCCTGTGTTGCGTCAGGGTCCCGCGTTCCGTCAGTGTCCGGCGTTGTGTCAGCATCCAGCGTTGCGTCAGGAGATATTTGTTGTTCAAATACACATTGTTCAACGTTTGGCATTTCAGGTCTAATTCGAGGAACTCTCTGGCCTGGAGGATATTGACGATAAAATGCTCTATCCCACAATCTGCTTAAGGGATGAGACCTTATTTCATCCGCTGACAGAGCTTCCATTTCACCAATATAATCTGAAAAACATGACCCACTTGACGAATCTGGACTATGTGCATCTTCTCCAAATGCTGTCAAACAGTCATCAGAGTCACGAGTTCGTCTGGAAGTGTCAGAATCCCGTGCTACGTTAGGTTCCCACGTTATGTCACGGTCTCGCGTTGTGTCAGCATCCCGCGTTGTGTCAGCATCCCGCGTTGTGTCAGCATCCTGCGTTGCGTCAGGAGATATTTGTTGTTCAAATACACATTGTCCAACGTTTGGCATTTCAGGTCTAATTCGCGAAACTCTCTGGCTTCGAGGGTATTGACGATAAAATGCTCTATCCCACAGCCTGTTTAAGAGGTGAGACCTTACTTCATCCGCTGACAGATGTTCCATTTCATCGATAAAATCTGAAAAACATGACCCTCTTGACGAATCTGGACTACGTGCATCTTCTCCAAATGCTGCCAAATATTCGTCAGAATCACGAGTTCGTCTGGAAGTATCAGGATCCTGTGTTGCGTCAGGGTCCCGCGTTCCATCATTGTCCCGCGTTGTGTCAGCATCCCGCGTTGCGTCAGGAGATATTTGTTGTTCAAATACACATTGTCCAACGTTTGGCATTTCAGGTCTAATTCGTGGAACTCTCTGGCCTGGAGGATATCGACGATAAAATGCTCTATCCCACAGCCTGCTTAAGGGGTGAGACCTTATTTCATTCGCAGACAGAGCTTCCATTTCACCGATATAATCTGAAAAACATGACCCACTTGACGAATCTGGACTATGTGCATCTTCTCCAAATGCTGCCAAATAGTCATCAGAGTCACGAGTTCGTCTGGAAGTGTCAGGGTCGCTCACTGCGTCAGGGTCCCGCGTTGTGTCACGGTCCCGCCTTGTGTCAGCATCCCGCATAGCGTCAGGAGATATTTGTTGTTCAAATACACATTGTTCAACGTTTGGCATTTCAGGTCTAATCCGCGAAACTCTCTGGCTTCGAGGATATCGACGATAAATTGCTCTATCCCACAGCCTGCTTAAGGGATGAGACCTTATTTCATTCGCAGACAGAGGTTCCATTTCACCGATATAATCTGAAAAACATGACCCTCTTGACGAATCTGGATTATGTGCATCTTCTCCAAATGCTGCCAAATAGTCATCAGAGTCACGAGTTCGTCTGAAAGTGTCAGAGTCCAGTGCTGCGTCAGTGTCCCGCGTTGTTTCAGGATCCCGCGTTGCGTAAGGAGATAATTGTTGTTCAAATACACATTGTTCAACGTTTGGCATTTCAGGTATAATTCGCGAAACTCTATTGTTCGGAGGATTTCGAGGATAAAATGCTCTATCCCACACTCTGTTTAACGGATGGGACCTAATTTCATCCGCTGACAGATGTTCCATTTCACCGATATAATCTGAAAAACATGACCCACTTGACGAATCTAGACTACGTGCATCTTTTCCAAATGATGCCAAATTGTCATCAGAATCACGAGTTTGTCTGGAAGCGTCAGGGTCCCGTGTTACGTCAGGTTCCCCCGTTGCATCAGTGTCCGGCGTTGTGTCAGCATCCCGCGTTGCGTCAGGAGATATTTGTTGTTCAAATACACATTGTCCAACGTTTGGCATTTCAGGTCTAATTCGCGAAACTCTCTGGCTTCGAGAATATTGACGATAAAATGCACTATCCCACACTCTGTTTAAGAGATGAGACCTTATTTCATTTTCTGACAGATGTTCCATTTCACCGATATAATCTGAAAAACATGACCCACTTGACGAATCTGGATTATGTGCATCTTCTCCGAATGCCGTAAAATAGTCGTCAGAATCAGAAGTCCCTCTCGAAGAATCAGGAGATACTAGATGTTCAAATTCTCCAAGATCAGAAATTGTATCTGTTGAATGTAAGTCACGTGCCCTATATTCCTCTGAACTGTTACCAAGGTGGATTGTTAACGAATATCGTGACCCTGAGCTTTGTTCAGAGCTCGAAATATGACTATCATGAAATGGTGGTTCTGATGTTGATGGGCTTCTGATACGTAAACTTGATGTCCCATGTCGTTGTGGTGTGCTATTCCTAAAGCTCTCAATGCGAGTATGACGGAATTCTGTTTTTTCTGTCGGTAATGTACTAGTGCTATGAACACGTCTTGCCGTATGTCTTGATGCCGTGCTTGGCCCATACCTCCAAATATCACGACTCTGTCTCGAAGTATCAGGGTCCCATGTTACGAGAGGAGATACTTTTTGTTCAGATAGACGTTGCAATCCATGCGGTGATGGTGTTGTGTAGGCAGTAGAGTACCCTTGATAGGTTAAATTATGTAGAAATATGGGTGCCAGTTTTCTACTAGTTGCAAGACTCAGTGGATAAGTACGATATAAATCATCTCGAAATGATGGCATTGATCTGCTCCAGCGTGGTAGTGAATGTCGGGACCTATACGGAGACATGGAATGACGTGATGATGCATTGATGATCTATGTGTTTGATCTGCATTGTTAGGTTCCAGTAAATTTCGATGTAGTTGTGATGGCCTTACATTGAAGTGATATTCTGATACATATTTTGGACTATGTAGCTGACGTGATGTAGCAAGCTCTAATTCCTCGTTTAGATCATCTGGATATTGTGAACGGTCAGCCATTTCTGTGGTATTTATGCTGGTCAATTCAAATTGATTCTCAATGCAGAGAAATAAAACTAAATTATTCAATAATGATTTACTTTCAACTATGACGTCATCAATGAATGTGACAGTCATTTCGGTATCGTACTGTGGCAGTGGTAGTAATATCATCACTACCATTTTACTGTTGCTGTTAATATGAATATATATACAACAGCTGCTAATGGCACAATTAATGAAACAATAGACAAAGTGTCTAGCTGTATTCAGTTACGTATATTTCCGCTCACTGTCCAAACATCTTGAGGTTGGTAAAATAAGCATTAATTGAATACTGAAGTAGATTTTAATTAACTATTTCTTCATCATAAGGTTGCAGTTTTGTGGTTATGTTAAAAATCATAATTATATCTGATCGATTCCCTCACCGAAAGACGAGCCACAAAGTATATCTACATAGAATTGCAAAATCTGGCAAGAGTTACTGTTATTAGACCAAATTATAGATAAGTAACATTTGTTTTCTTTGTTACAAAACTTTTTAGTCCAGTTGAAACTTTTGGTCTTATTGGATTTTAAAATCATAGGCTTATTTCTTGCAACTCTTCGTTCATATCCAAGGATTTTTAATGTTGTTCTTACACAATGTGGCAAAATATCCATAGAATTTAGAACCTCAAATTTCAGTTACACATTCATGTTTCATGCTTAACTGCATTCTTTGCCTTCTCAGGAGCTTTCTGCAGCCTACCAGATCTGTTCTTCACCCCAACAATGCCCTTCAATCCACTTTTTGGCTGTGTTATTCATATAGCTACAAATAACAACCGAATATCCTTCACATCATACCCCACTTTCTTTTGCTGTATAGATATTGACTTTGGAATACATAACAACCGTTGAAACTTATATCTTGCAGTATCATCTTAACATTTTTGTCTTCATGACTGATGTTGAGGAATTGGACGGCAGCACGAACAAATATTAGTCAACACTGTCTCTAGATGAACTTTGAAATGATGGAGTTGTCAGAACAATACAGGGTCAATATTGTAAATAGACCCTAGCAAATAATTTCAGAATCGCAAATCTATATTTCGTGCTACGCTGAAGGATTACGAAATAATAAAAGAATCATTCATTAACCAAGACGTTTGGGAGAACTTGTAACTCTGCCCCTGGAAAGATAAGTCTATATTCACCAGCTTTTGTAGCTTGACCAATGTCCAGTTAAATTACATGGAGCTGGGATAGAAATTGGAGCCTCATGCTGTATATATTAACTGATTTTCCTCGGAAACGAACTGGGAGGAAGCTATCTCTTAAAGTTCGAATGTGGACAGTAGATATCTACAAAACTTCGATAGTTTATTAATTATGGTAGATATCTACAAAACTTCGATAGTTTAATTCTTTACTATTTGGTTATATTACTACTTTGAAATAACTACTGTTTTACTACTCCGACTGTTACTTAGCGAGGCCTCAGCATGCTATAACTTATATTATAAACGTGAGCTGTGACAGTGAACAGATTTGATCGTCGCTTGACAAATTTTCCCGAAACCCATTGGTTTATCTTGAGTGAGGTGCAGAGTGAGGAAAAGTGCTTGATAATGGAGGAGTTACCAAGAATTAACATATTTCTATCAGCTAAACAACATGGTCAATGGATCATCCTTTCTTTTATATACTATAGAGCAGGGGTTCTCGACCGGTGGTTTTCGACCCCCTGGTGGCGTGGAGTCGCGAAGCCTTAAGTCATCAATCACAAATTTACGCTCTTAGACACTTTTTTGTTTTCGTTACAGTGCAAAAAAAAAAACGTGTTACAGCGATTCAATGTCATTAGATGACATTGGGGTGTCTGTATGCGTGAATGTGTATATATGCGCCTGTACTAGCGAGTATGTGATTGTACGTATGCTTGAGTGTCTGTTTAGCATGTGCGCTCAGTTAATCTTACTGCTGTAGTGCGTCCCGTGTGTGTGTGTGTGTGTGTGTGTGTGTGTGTGTGCATGTGCGCGCGCTCGCTGTCGACACGTGAGTCGCATGCCCGTCACTGATTGGTAGATGACGAATCGCGCGACTGACCCGAACTGGGATGCGGTGCCAGAAGTGCGTGGCATAAGTCAGCGAGCTGTGGTGATTGTGTCATGCGTCTCGCCGGTTTTTAGTGCAGTAGAGGTGAGTTATGTCTAGCAGGTATGTTGTTGTGGTGTGAGATTTTGAGTGGAGACATGTTTTTATTCCAGTTTCTCGTATATTTTCTAATTGAATCTATTCTATATGATTTTATTCTATTGGCAGATTTGAATCTATGGCTAAACGGCGCAGATATTCAAAATGCTACCTCAACACTGGCTTCACCACTATGTTCACCAATGACGACATCGGGAAACCACAGTGTGTTTTGTGTCATGCTGTCCCGAGTGCAGTGTCAATGAAACCATCGAAACTCAAGCGTCATCTCGAGACGAAACATCCAGAACATGCAAAGAAGGATTTACATTGCTTGAAACGGCATGAACGGTGCCTCAAAAGTTAAAGAGTCGATGCCAGTGGGTCGTTTCAGCAGCAGAGTGTAGCCTTAGTGGAAGCTTCATATGAAATTGCGGTAGAAATTGCTAAAGAAAAAAAGCCTCACACGATTGGAGAAATACTTCTAAAACTATGCATATTGAAAGCAGTAAATCGTTTTCTTGGCGAAGCCCGTGAAAAGAAGATACAGCAAGTAGTCCTGTCAAATATTACTATAGAGAGGCGCATTTCTAAAATGTCTATGGATGTGAAGGAGTAGGTTCTGACCGAAATCAAGGCGTCTCCGTTGTTCTCCTTTGAGCTCGATGAGTCAACACATGTAAGTTCATCTTCTCAGTCGCTTATCTTCGTGAGATACATTAATTCAGGTGACATTAAAGACGAATTCTTGTTCTGCACTGCACTTGAAACCACTACAAAATCTGATGATGTCATGGAAAAAGTTAAAAATTTTTTCCAGGAGGAAGGCCTTCAATGGGAAAACATGTGTGGGGTTTGTACGGATGGAGTACTGGCTACGCTGGGATCGAAGTCAGGAGTCTTGTCGAGAATGAAGAAGCTAGCACATCAAGTCAAAGGCATCCACTGCATGATCCACTGATATGCTCTCGTCAGTAAGACTCTCCATGCCTCTCTGCAGGAAGTGCTTGATTCTGTAATCAAAATTGTAAATTATGTAAAGACTGCAGCACTCAACACTCGGCTATTCAAAGAACTATGCAAAGGACGAAGTCCTTCTTTTCTACGTAGAAGTACGTTGGTTATCGAAAGGGAACGTTGTTAATCGTGTTTTCGTGATGAAAAATGAGATAAAGCTATTCCTGGAGGTTCAAAAAAAGAAAGATCTTGTAGCTCGCTTCGAAGATGAAGCATGGAATAAAAGGGTTGCGTACATTGAGGGCATTTTCAACCAACTGAACAAATTAAATTTAAAGCTTCAAGGAAAGGAAACATATATTCTCCTTTTTCAAGCTAGTCTCCGGACCGTTGTTTCCAAATTACAGGAAACAATGTTAACCATTTTTAAGTGTCACACGACAGGTAAGAAAGAATACAGAAAGAAACTCTACATACCAGTAAATTTTTGCTTGAAAACTGAGAACTTGATGAGCGGAATAAGGGACTGTGTTTGCAGTTTTTGTACTTAGAGATGGGAGTTTGAATAGGGAATACGCACAGGGTAGAACATGGTTTTCAGGTTGTGTGTACTATACAATTTTAAGTAACGGTCAAACACTAAATGGAAACCGTGTGTGTGTGTGAGTGCGTGTGTGTGTGTGTGTGTGTGTGTGTGTGTGTGTGTGTTATGTGTGTGTATGAGCTGGTGTGTGTGTGTTTATGTGTGTGTATGAGCTGGTGTGTGTGTGTTTATGTGTGTGTATGAGCTGGTGTGTGTGTGTTTATGTGTGTGTATGAGCTGGGGTGTGTGTGTGTAGCCATGGATGGACAACTATATATATATTAGATAGAATCATCAACGACTGTATAGTTGCATACCTTGGTATGAAAGTCTCCATCTTTGAGTCACACTTGAAACAAGCACTGGTAATAAAAGTCTGAAGGGAGAATAAAATTTGTAGTGCAAAAAATGCATAACTATAGAAAGGATAAGAAAAGCAAGCGAAAGATGACTAAAATCTTTAGCTTTTTCCTTACTATTAAACTATCTGTTACTGCATGTTAATAAATGTGACGCTTGAAGCGAAAGTTCATCTAATGCAGTAGTTCCGACAGTGGGCAGTACTGCCCCGCTGGAGACAGTGAAAAGATCCAGGGAGCGTTGAAAAAAAGTGGAGCGATAATGGTTTGGCCAAAAGCGAGCAGTGTATGTAAAAAAAATTGGGTTAATTAGGTTAAGTAATATTTATAAAATACAGTTGTTCTGAATTTGCTGCAAAAAGTAGTCCATGTTTGTGGTGGTGAGGGGGAAGAAGCGGGGCGCTAGAAAAGTGGCCTGCTTGCCAAGGGAGCG
Organism: Octopus sinensis; assembly: GCF_006345805.1. Taxonomy (NCBI): domain Eukaryota; kingdom Metazoa; phylum Mollusca; class Cephalopoda; order Octopoda; family Octopodidae; genus Octopus; species Octopus sinensis. The sequence goes on along the minus strand of NC_043001.1, from coordinate 87,797,523 downwards.
GTAACTTGCAAATATCTGTGAACCACTGACCTAATGTGTCGAGGTAAAGCCACATCTTAGATGTAAAATTGCAAGGGTTGAGGTGACTGGAAGATCACGAACGTAAGTTATATGTTAGTAAGCATTTAAACTGATTAGACTCACCGTGAGAATTTTGACAAAATATAAGCTTCTGTTAAGATAACCACATGGTTATCAGTAAAGAAGTTGACTTGTTGAAAGTAATATTTAGGGGGAAATAGTAGGTATACTTGCTACATTGGTGGAAGAAACAAAACTGCTCTTAATTCAACTTTCATCATGGAAGAGCAAGGAGCATCTTTAAAAATCTAAGAATATGACAGTGTCAATAATTCGGAAAGATTCACAGCTGGTAGGGATCTGTTTGATAGAAGCAAACCAACGGTATCACCTACACAGCATCAGCATCTCTAATGAAACTGGAAATTCTTAGACACCCAAATAGTCAAGAAACTTTTCGAGATTCTTAAAAGTATAATAAAACGTGGCAGCTACCCTTCGCGACATGTATATTCAAGTTAGATGTTGGGAATATTAGCTGCCGTGCTTGATAATACTTTTGAAAGTATGGAGAAGTTCCTTAACTGTCTTCTTACTCAGAAGTTGTCTCTGTTTCAGCTTAGAGATGAGACAGACCACTTTCTGGAAAAGAAACTCACTCCACACTTTTATCACCCGAAAAGAAATAAAAGCCAGCCTCCATGTCCAAGATCAGAAAAGATCGTTTTTCAACAAAAGTATTAGCTTAGAGATGAGACAGACCACTTTCTGGAAAAGAAACTCACTCCACACTTTTATCACCCGAAAAGAAATAAAAGCCAGCCTCCATGTCCAAGATCAGAAAAGATCGTTTTTCAACAAAAGTATTAGACTACTTAGTAATTATACTACAAGAAACAATTTAAACCAATGAACTAATAAGGAAAATATCAGAAATGCATCTGCCTGTGATTTGGACATTAAATTGATAGAACTAGATGATAATAGAAATTTTCAAAATGGATCTTGTATCATACTTTTGTGTAGCAGCGGGAAGATATTGTGAAGAACCTGATCTTGAGTATAAAACTATTGTTTAATAATACTCCAGGTCATTGCTAGATTCTCTTCACCCTTCAGACCTATATTCTTGTCGAGATAGTTTAACTATAAGCAAACATCACTTCCTTATTCCAACATATGAATTAGTGTGTAGTTTCTGATATCGACACCTATTACTTTTGCCGAACGTCTCGAACAACTTATTAAAGAAACTAATGACCAAGGGCAATTGAAAAAACTGACCACATCTAAAAAGAGCATAGGTAATATCAAAACAAACTGGGATGAGTGACAAAGAACTGCATTAAAAGAGTCTGGAAGAAACCGTGGCCAGAATCATTAAACGACTTCTTAGGACTTTACGAAGAAATAGTACCAGCATGCATCAGTGCCATCGATGAGTTGATCAATGAAGGAAGAAGGTAAAATGTCAATGCAAGCATTAATAGGAATTAACAGAGTTTCGTGGTAATGTATTTCAATCCTTGGGCTGCGGCCACGCTGGAACACAACTTTCAAAGTTTTGTTGAACAGATTGATCCCAGTTCTTATCTTTAAGTTCGGTACTTATTCTATCGATCTCGTTATGCCGAGCCGCTAATTTACGGGGACGTAAACAAAGCAACACAGTTTGTTAAGTGATGATGGGGAACAAATACAAACATAGACACACATATTTATATATACAAACATATACTCACACACACACACACACATACATATATGTATACAAATATACACACAAACGTAAGAGACGATTAGTAAGCATTTAGAATTAACTTTCAAATCCAGAAGACAAACAGAGCGAAAAGTAAAACAGAAGTAAAAACGTTGTTATAGCAAGAGAGTAGAAGCGCTGCTGAATAGTTTAGTAAACTATCTCATTAAGTATATTGAGACAAATGCAAGAAATAGATAGAACGACTCCAGCTCATGTCGAATGACTTAGAAAGTATAAATCTTATAAACTGGAACAAATTCAATAGTTTCAAACGCTAAAGTATAACTCACAAAAGAATATATAAATATATACAGTATCTCACAGAAGTATGTACACCCTTAAAACAATTTCGGTAAACTTGCTACTATTGTGATAATATTGAAGGAAATCAAACGAAATTTATACTGAATAACATATATTATACATGCAAACATTATCCAAATTTGGTGCACAAAACAATAAACATTTTCAAAGATATGAACGAAATATTAAGTTTTAAACGTTGCAAAAATATGTACACCCTAAAGGAAATTTGCTATATTCAATATTTTATCCACTTTTTTTTACTAAATTCAGATATTGCTGATAATTTCAATACTAATAAATTATTTCTCCTGGCATTTTTGCATTGATCATTGTTAATGCATCTGCAGGAATTCTGATTTGTGTACCATGGTGAAAATCATTATGATTAAAACGTCACCAAAAGGAAATGAATTGTCGGAAGATTTGAAGAAAATTATTTTTAATTTGCACAAGAATGGTTTAGGATACAAGTTAAATAGCAAACGAATACATATTAGCGTAAACACAGTTGCCAAAGTAATTCAGAAGTACAAAGCTACTGGACGGCTAAGTAATAAACATGGTCCAGGTCGTTCTACTATTTTAACTGCGTATGATATTCACCATACCCAACGTTGCGCGATGGACGATGGGCATCGAATCGCTTCATCTTTGGCCCAAGAAGTGTCTTCTGTTAGTGGAAATAATGTATCCGCCCAAACAGTTCGCCGAAGTTTGAATCAGCGCGGTCTTTATGGACGCATTCCTCGTAGGAGGCCTCTCCTCACGACCAGGCATAAATCAAGTCATCTTTCTTTTGCCAAAACCTATGTGAATAAGGGGAAGGAGTTTTGAAATAAAATTCTTTTATCTGACGCGACTAAAATCAACTTGTTTGGGTCAGATGGTATTAAACGAATATGGCGACGACCAGGTGAAGATAATAGCGACAGCTGCACCGTGCCTAGCGTGAAACACGGCGGCGGAAATGTTATGCTTTGGGTATGCATGGGTGAGGCTGGTGTGGGATGACCTACATTTATTGAGAGAACAATGGATTCAAGACTTTATTGTGACATATTGCAGAAAATGTTGAAAGCATGAAGGAACTGGGAAGACATTCCATGGTCCAACATGATAATGACATTAAACGCACTTCAAAGATGACGACTAAGATTTTATCAGATAAAAAGGTAAAGGCGTTGCCTTGGCCTACCATGTCACCTGATTTAAACCCATTAGGATATCCGTGAGGAGTTTTGAAAAGGAAGGTGAGGAGAATATTGTTGGGTAGAAGAGATAGTGAAAAACAAAATCGAAACAATGTTTGGAGGCAGGAAGAAGAGAATAGCCAAATAGATGAATCCTCCTCATACAGCGACTAAAAACAATTGTGATATCAAAGGTTAGATGGAGCTTGGTTACAGTGTGACTAGATTCCAAGAAATCATTCAATTCTGTCCTATTCATAGATGCTAGAGTCACTTCGACTTGCTATATTTCGAGATACCTTTATCAAGGCTATAAACAACTTAGTTAGTCTCGAACCACCATTCAGAAACTGAAAGCAGGAAGTGGTTTTCTTGCCAGTGACAGGATACTTCATGGCAGAAGTATATTTCAGTGTTGCAGTGCCACTATGATGATGTTTATGCTTTCAGTAATCCCTTATGGTTTTTGTTGAGAAAATTTGAAGGTTGACAAAATAACAGAAGCACGACCTTTTTTGATGTTTAACAATCAATTTTCTTTTCTCTGTTAGACTGCACATCAATTTTCCCCGCATTAATGTCCAATTTGATAATTTTCAATATTGAAAAAAATAATTTTTAAACTGGGGCAAAATAAGTAATGACTAATTTCAATAAACTCTTCTCTTTAACTACATGGTGCAGAACTGTATCAGGAAGAGAACCAGAATGAATAAGCACCCCATATAACCTCTCATAACTTTTATTGTTTGAAATTTTCAGAAGATTTTTGCGAATTTGTATTCTATACACGGGAATCCATACGACTATGAAAATCAACGAAAACTTTTGTGGGTGTGAGTGATTTAAGAGCTATTTAGCTGTAATTCTTAGCATGCCTCAAGACCAGCTGGTACACTCCCCTTTTACTTGTCATTCTGATGTTTTGATGTTTTTCAAAATCTTTCTCCCCATAAACACATTTAATGGTCTATTGCTGCGATTAAGCAAAAAAAAAAAATTCGGAATGTCCGTATATTAAACTGTGGTTCTTTTTGAAAAATTCGAAAAACTAAAAGAGAATTTTTAAATAGTTGTATGAATTCCCGTGTGTAGAACACAAATCCGCAAAAAACTTTTGAAAATTCCCAAAATATAAAAGTTATGAGAGGTTATATGGGGTGCTTAAACTAGTTTTCTGCCGAGAGCTGCTCCAGCAGATCATGAGAAGCTATAGAGAATATTTTATGTTGAGTTATTTGATTTAGTCGAGTTTCGTTAATTTCATATCGTGCCATTTTTCCATAATTCTCTTTCGTTTGACCTAGATATTTTAAAGTTTTGCTGAATTTCTGATCTTTCTAGTGTCTAAGAGTGGAAATTGATGAGTACGAGGTTTTCTTTCAAATGTTATTCTGAAAAATTTGAAGAGGCAAATTTACCTTATCTTGTCTTATTCATTTGGCCCCCATCTAAATTTGTCTTTAATATGCTGAAAGAGAGCGGAGATAATTTTGTGAAATAGTGTTTTGAAAGTTATAGTATTTTTGATGCATTTAGAGAAGGTCATTTGCCTAGCTGATATAGTTTTTGTAAGGTAGTGAACATTTGTAAAACTACTTTTTTGTAATTTTCTGTCATTTTATCGTATTCTATCCCCTTCTTCTCTCCTGCATTGTACTTTCCACAATGAACATAAAAACGAACACTGCAAGTGAATATGTGAGGAAAAGAATTGAATTTTGACACGTAAAGCGACATTTTTAGTCATTTATTTAAAATTTCTCTGCTAACTCATCACATCCAATTACATCCAATAGATGGGTTTTGAGATATAGATTTTCTATATTTCCATAACTTTAATTCTTATGTATGAAGGGCCCACAGAATTTCAAGTGCTCAGGCCCTCCATGGTTTAAATTCAGTCTTGGCTACGTAAAATACTGTTTAATTTATTCTTTTAGAGGTTTGAAGAACCGCGGAACTGGCATTCTTTGGTAAATAACTTCGAGGATGAAATGAGGTGTCTGGCGCCCATATACGTTTTTTACCAAAAATACTGCGTACTTTATCTCGTAATTTGTTCGCTACTTTTGTGAGGATACGACGACCCGCGCGATTATGTGAAGAGGAGACAGGTTTCCCTACATTTGATGCATTTCTTTCCAGTGAATCTCGATGTGGATATGATGGCTCTATAGTCTGAAAGTCTGATATATATCGTGGACTATGTAGTTGATGTGATCTAGTATCTTCCAGTGATTCTGGTGGTCGACTAGATGGTTGAAATGGCTCTACATTAATGTCATAGTTTGGTTGTTCAGTGGAGCGAAGGCGCCGTACTATTGATGCCCATTGTGATCTAGTAAGTTTCAGATCTTCTAATTGACTATATTGCTGTGAACGTGAACGGTCATGCTTGGAATTAGATGGCTCTACATTAATGTGATAGTCTGGTACATATCGGGAACTATGTGGTTGTTCAGTGGAGCGAAGGCGCCGTGCTATTAATGCCCATTGTGATCTAGTAAGTTTCAGATCTCCTAATTGACTGTATGGTTGTGAACGTGAACGGTTATGCTTGGAATTATGCTCTACATGAATGTGATAGTCTGATACATATCGTGAAGGTCGTCTACCAACTCTCAGTGCAGTTTTGTGTACGTGTGGTGGTCTTACATTTTGGTGATATTCTGGTACATATCGTGAAGTATGTGGTTGTGCAGTGAAGGGAGAGCCCCGGTTTTTTGATGCCCATCGTAATTTAGCAAGTTCCAGTGAATCTCGTAAGTGACTATATCGCCGTGGACGTGAAGTATGTGGTTGTGAAGCGATGTGGGAGCGCCGGTTTTTTAATGCCTTTCGTAATCTATCAATCTCGTAAATAACTATATCCAGTGAATCTCGTAATTGTCTATATTGCTGTGAACGTGAAAGGCCTTGCTTGGATTTTGGGCTAGCTGAATTATTATTCTGTAAATATGAAACACTCCGACGCCTGAGAGGCGCTGAAACTTTGCTTTCAGAAATTCTTCTACGAGGATAATTTGTTTTTCTTTCAGATCTGTTATATAACATGTCTACCATCGAAAGTCTGTATTCACATGACGACATACGGCGAGGATATGGTTTTGGTATATTGAGGTGTTGTTCGTGTGCTGTGAAATTTTGCCATTTCTCAAATGGTCTTCTAGTTGACGAAATTCCATCATTATTTTCTGGTTGTTCCTGCCTTAAACGTTTAGGAATATAGAACGAGCTTGTTAAATTTGTCTTACTATTTTGAATCCTTTCCGTGGCTGTATTAATGCGATGTGGGTTTATTCTTGATATCGAAGATATTTTTCCTCCTTTGATTATGCATTTTTTGTTCGTTGCAAAATTTTCCCCGTCTTCCTTCGGTAAAGAGTTATCTAATTCTGCGCTTCTCTTGTTCAATTTTACTGGATGTTTGTCAGGGCAGACATCCTTTTCTCCATTTAGTGTCTTACATTCCAATCTGTTGTTTACATACACGTTCTTATCGTCTGCTACTTCACATGCACTTCTCTTAGTTTTCTCATCTTTTGAGTAGTCATGTTTTGCTGTTTCATCATCATCGTTTAACTTGTCATTGTCTTGACCTTCCTTAACATCTATTTGAATCATTTCCATCACATCACCAATATGATTCTCAGTATTATTTTCACGATCGTCGTCTCGAGAATCAATGTGTCCAGTTTTTCCTTCTGTAAAATCCTCGCCTTCATTCAGTTCTGTAGTTTTGTGTAATCCCTCATTTAGAACATCTGGATATTGCGAATGGTCAGCCATTTTTTCAGTTTCGGAATAGAGGTTCTCATAACACTTCGAAAAAATATAATTCTCCGTGGTATTCATTTTGGTCACCTCAAATTGACTCTCAATGCAGAGAAATGAAACTCAGTGATTGAAAAATGATTTCCGTTCAACTATGACGTCATCAATGAATGTGACAGTCATTTTGGCATCGTGTATTATTATTATTATTATTATTATTATTATAAGTAGTAGTAGTAGTAGTAGTAGTAGTAGTAGTAGTAGTAGTAGTAGTAGTAGTAGTAGTAGTAGTAGTAGTAGCAGTAGTACTAGCATCGCTAACCAAACCCTATTTCTCTCTGCCTCCGAGGCTCAAAACCACCACTGATGGCGACAGCAGCTACAGCCGTTCAAGAATTTGGACCTGGAGATTTCCATTTCCAGGGACTGAGAGAGCCACCTCCTAGTGGTGTCCGGCGTCAACGAAGAGCCCTCGACTACAACAAGACGACCAACGGTTTTTTTTTTCTTCAAAAGTCTGGGATCTCCCGCCCCTAAGCCCTAGACCATCACCCAATCACCCTTACCCGTCTTGTTGCTTAACAACAACAACAGAAGCAGCAGCAGCAACGGCGGTCACCAGTCAAATTTCACACGTTAATATGAATATTATTTCAAATATATATAACAGCTGATAATGGTTCAATTGGTGAAACAATAAACAAAATGTCTAGCTGTATTCAGTTACGTATATTTCCGTTCTGTATTCAAACATTGTGGTTGGTAAGATGAGCACTAATTAAATACCGAAGTAGATTTTAATTAACTATTTCTTCATCTTAAAATGTTCAGTTTCCATCATAAAATTGCAGTTTCGTGGTTATGCTAAAAAATCATAGAAGCATCTAATCGATTCCAATACCGAAATACAAGCCACAAAATATATCTACCTAGAATTGGAAAAACTCAATCGCAAGTGTGTATTTCGTGCTACGCTGAATATTACGAAATGATAAGAGGATCATTTTATTGCCCAAGTCGTTTGGGAGAGCGTGTATTTCGTACCTGATAAAATAAGTTCGTGTCGACCAGATTTTGTAGCTTCACTAAAGTCCAGTTAAGTTACATGTAGCTGAGATAAGAACTAAAGCCGCATGCCGAACAGAGTAACTGAATTTTCTGGGAAATGAATTGAGAGGAAACCATTCTCGAAAGTTCGAAAGGAGGTGGTGGTAAAGATCTACAAAACTTCGATAGTTTATTAATTCTTTACTATTTGGTTATATAGCTACTTTGAAACAACTACTGTTTTACTACCCCAAATGTTACTTAGCGAGGTCTCAGAATGCTATAACTTGTAGACACGAGCTATGACAATGAACAGATTTAATTGTCGCTTGACAAACAAGTTTTCTTAAAACCCATCGGTGTAGCTAAGCAATAGTCTTGAGGGAAGTGTAGAGTGAGGAAAAGTGCTTGTTATTGGAAGAGTTGTCAAGTATTGTCACATTTCTATCAGCTAGATATCATGATACCTTCTTTTATATTATAGAAGACTAGCGAAGTGTTCAAGTGAGGATGATTGGACATACACGCGTTTGTCATGAGTGTACTTTGAGCAGACATTTTCCGATGTACTTTAGGTTGAGGAAAATAGATAATTTCGAAAGTCACTTGGTCTAGTAGTCATACAAATTAATATCGTTATCTCTTCATCATGTTAAAACATCCAGCTGAATATGATGTGGACAAGGCTGAAAGACCTCTTAAAAGGTATTTTCTTCTTTAAACGAAACATTGTAAACTGTCTTTAAGTATCACGGGACGTGGAAGAAAGAATAGAGAAAGAAACTTTACATGCCAGTAAACTTTTTCCTAAAAGGTGAGAATTTAATGAGTGGAATAAGGGACTGATTTTGCAGTTTTGCTTAGAAATAGGAGTTTGAACAGGGAATAGGCTCAGAGTTAGAGGACGGTTTTCAGGTGTGTGCCTTACCATCTTAAAGCAACGGTCACCCACTGAAAGGAAACCTTGTGTGTGTATCTATGTGTGTGTATGTATATGTATATGTGTGTATATGCATGCTTATGTATGTATGTATAGGTGTGTGCGTACATGCACGTGTGTGTGCATGAATGCGTGTTCGGATGTGTGTGTGAGAGGTTCTGTGTATGTAATCAAGAATGAGAAACAATATATATAAGATAGAATCACATCACCAATGAATGCACAGTTGCATACCATGCTAGAAACTCCCCATCCTTGAGTCACACTTGACGCAATCACTGGTAATAAAAGTCTGAAAGGAGAATAAAATTCGTAGTCCAAAAGCTCTGCATAACTATAGAAAGGATAAGTAAAACAAATGAAAAATATCTAAAAACTTGAGCCTTTTCCTTACTTCTAAACTGTCTGCCATCCCATATACACATGCATACACACACACATATACATATACATACACACACATAGATACACACACAAGGTTTCCTTTCAATGGGTGACCGTTTATCTAAGACGTTAAGGCACACACACCTGAAAACCGTCCTCTAACTCTGAGCCTATTCCCTGTTCAAACTCCTATTTCTAAGCAAAACTGCAAAATCAGTCCCTTATTCCACTCATTAAATTCTCACCTTTTAGGAAAAAGTTTACTGGCATGTAAAGTTTCTTTCTCTATTCTTTCTTCCACGTCCCGTGATACTTAAAGACAGTTTACAATGTTTCGTTTAAAGAAGAAAATACCTTTTAAGAGGTCTTTCAGCCTTGTCCACATCATATTCAGCTGGATGTTTTAACATGATGAAGAGATAACGATATTAATTTGTATGACTACTAGACCAAGTGACTTTCGAAATTATCTATTTTCCTCAACCTAAAGTACATCGGAAAATGTCTGCTCAAAGTACACTCATGACAAACGCGTGTATGTCCAATCATCCTCTCTTGAACACTTCGCTAGTCTTCTATAATATAAAAGAAGATATCATGATATCTAGCTGATAGAAATGCGACAATACTTGACAACTCTTCCAATAACAAGCACTTTTCCTCACTCTACACTTCCCTCAAGACTATTGCTTAGCTACACCGATGGGTTTTAAGAAAACTTGTTTGTCAAGCGACAATTAAATCTGTTCATTGTCATAGCTCGTGTCTACAAGTTATAGCATTCTGAGACCTCGCTAAGTAACATTTGGGGTAGTAAAACAATAGTTGTTTCAAAGTAGCTATATAACCAAATAGTAAAGAATTAATAAACTATCGAAGTTTTGTAGATCTTTACCAACCCTCCTTTCGAACTTTCGGGAATGGCTTCCTCTCAATTCATTTCCCAGAAAATTCAGTTACTCTGTTTGACATGCGGCTTTAGTTCTTATCTCAGCTACATGTAACTTAACTGGACATTAGTGAAGCTACAAAATCTGGTCGACACGAACTTATTTTATCAGGTACGAAATACACGCTCTCCCAAACGACTTCGGCAATAAAATGATCCTCTTATCATTTCGTAATATTCAGCGTAGCACGAAATACACACTTGCGATTGAGTTTTTCCAATTCTAGGTAGATATATTTTGTGGCTTGTCTTTCGGTGTTGGAATCGATTAGATACCTCTATGAATTTTTAGCATAACCACGAAACTGCAATTTTATGATGGAAACTGAAAATTTTAAGATGAAGAAATAGTTAATTAAAATCTACTTCAGTATTTAATTAGTGCTCATCTTACCAACCACAATGTTTGAATACAGAACGGAAATATACGTAACTGAATACAGCTAGACATTTTGTTTATTGTTTCACCAATTGAACCATTATCAGCTGTTATATATATTTGAAATAATATTCATATTAACGTGTGGAATTTGACTGGTGACCGCCGCTGTTGCTGCTGTCGCCATCAGTAGTGGTTTTGAGTCTCGGAGTCAGAGAGAATTAGGGTTTGGTTAGCAGCTGCTGCTGCTGCTGCTGCTACTACTACTACTACTACTACTACTAATAATAATAATAATAAATAATAATAATAATAATAATAATAATAATAATACTGGACTAAACTAAACGCAAAAGAAATAGACAAAGAAAAATCCCAGCAATGGTTGAGAAGTTCAGGACTCAAAGCAGAAACAGAGGGATTTTTAATTGCAGCACAAGACCAAAGCCTCCCCACCAGAAATTACCAAAAACATGTAATGAAAAGAAATATTACAAGTAACTGCAGAATATGTGGAGATGGACAAGAAACAATAAATCATATTATCGCTAGCTGCCCAGACCTGGCTAAGAAGGAATATATTCACAGACATGACAGAGTTGGAACCTACATACATTGGAAGCTATGCCAACATTATGGAATAACAACAGAAAAAAGATGGTATAGGCACACACCAGAAAAGGTCACAGAAAACGAGAAAGCAACCATACTCTGGGATATGCCGATACACACAGATAGAGAAATTAAGGCCAACAGACCAGATATAGTTGTCAGAGATCATGAAGAAAAAAAATGCTTTCTAATTGATGTATCAATACCGGCTGATGACAACGTGTCTCTAAAAGAAATGGAGAAACTCTCAAAATACAAAGACCTGGAAATAGAGGTAACTAGAATGTGGAATCTGAAAACAGAAACAATTCCTATCATAGTAGGTGCATTAGGCATGATAAAAAAATATTCAGACAAATACATAACAAAAACACCAGGACTTACAAACACATATAACATACAGAAAATTGCACTACTAGGCACTGCACACATCCTACGCAGAACACTTTCCATACAATAACCATCAGAGCATCACAACAAATCACAGCACATACCCAAGGCACACAGAGCTGTGCCCGGTAGTGAAGTGAAAGCACGCTATAAAAATAAAACTACTGAATAATAATAATAATAATAATAATAATAATAATATAATAATAATAATAATAATAATAATAATAATAATAATAATAATAATAAATGATGCCAAAATGACTGTCACATTCATTGATGACGTCATAGTTGAAAGGAAATCATTATTAAACCATTTAGTTTCATTTCTCTGCATTGAGAGTCAATTTGAGGTGACCAGAATGAATACCACAGAGAGTTATGTTTTTTCGAAGTGTTATAAGAACCTCTGTTCCGAAACTGAAAAAATGGCTGGCCATTCGCAATATCCAGATGTTCTAAATGAGGGATTACACAAAACTACAGAACTGAATGAAGGCGAGGATTTTACAGAAGAAAATACTGGACACATTGATTCTCGAGACGACGATCGTGAAAATAATACTGAGAATCATATTGGTGATGTGATGGAAACGATTCAAATAGATGTTATGGAAGATCAAAACAATAACCAGTTAAATGATGATGATGAAATAGCAAAACATGACTATTCAAAAGACGAGAAAACTAAGAGATGTGTATGTGAAGTAGCAGACGATAAGAACATGTATGTAAACAACAAATTGGAGTGTAAGACACTGAATGGAGAAAAGGATGTCTGCCGTGACAAACATCCAGTAAAATTGAACAAGAGAAGCGCAGAATTAGATAACTTTTCACCAAAAGAAGACGAGGAAAATTTTGCAACGAACAAAAAATACATAATCAAAGGAGGAAAAATATCTTCCATATCAAGAATAAACCCACATCGCATTAATACAGCCACGGAAAGGATTCAAAATAGTAAGACAAATTTAACATGCTCGTTCTATATTCCTAAACGTTCAAGGCAGGAACAACCAGAAAATAATGATGGAATTTCGTCAACTAGAAGACCATTTGAGGAATGCCAAAATTTCACAACACACGAACAACACCTCAGTATACCAAAACCATATCCTCACCGTATGTCGTCATGTGAATACAGACTTTCGGTGGTAGACATATCATATTACAGATCTGAAAGAAAAACAAATTATCCTCATAGAAGAATTTCTGAAAGCAAAGTTTCAGCGCCTCTTCGGTGTTGGAGTGTTTCATATTTACAGAATAATAATAATTCAGCAAGCCCAAAATCCAAGCAAGGCCTTTCACGTTCACAGCAATATAGTCAATTACGAGATTCACTGGATATAGTCAATTACGAGATTGATGGATTACGAAAGGCATTGAAAAACCGGGGCTCTCACGTCACTTCACAACCACATACTTCACGATATGTATCAGAATATCACCACAATGTAGGACCACCACACGTACACAAAACTGCACTGAGAGTTGATATACGACCTCCACGATATGTATCAGACTATGACATTAATGTAGAGCCATTTCAACCAGCTAGTCGGCCATCAGAATCACTGGAACATACTAGATCATATCAACTACATAGTCCGCGATATATATCAGAATATTTCCATACCGTAAAACCATTACGCAAACGTGGAGCTGCACTGAAAATTGATAGACGACCTCCACGATATGTATCAGACTATCACATTCATGTAGAGCCATCTAATTCCAAGCATGACCGTTCACGTTCACAACTATACAGTCAATTAGGAGATCTGAAACTTACTAGATCACAATGGGAAGCAATAGTACGGCGCCTTCGCTCCGCTGAACAACCACATAGTTCCCGATATGTACTAGACCATGACATTAATGTAGAGCCATCTAATTCCAAGCATGACCGTTCACGTTCACAACTATACAGTCAATTAGGAGATCTGAAACTTACTAGATCACAATGGGAAGCAATAGTACGGCGCCTTCGCTCCACTGAACAACCACATAGTTCCCGATATGTACTAGACCATGACATTAATGTAGAGCCATCTAATTCCAAGCATGACCGTTCACGTTCACAGCAATATAGTCAATTAGGAGATCTGAAACTTACTAGATCACAATGGGAGGCAATAGTACGGCGCCTTCGCTCCACTGAACAACCACATAGTTCCCGATATGTACCAGACTATCACATTCATGTAGAGCCATCTAATTCCAAGCATGACCGTTCACGTTCACAGCAATATAGTCAATTAGGAGATCTGAAATTTACTAGATCACAATGGGAAGCAATAGCACGTCGCCTTCGCTCCACTGAACAACCAGACTATGACATTAATGTAGAGCCATTTCAACCATCTAGTCGACCACCAGAATCACTGGAAGATACTAGATCACATCAACTACATAGTCCAGAGCTATCATATCTACATCGAGATTCACTGGAACGAATTGCATCAAATG